>NW_005358649.1:878165-915889 GCF_000412655.1 Myotis brandtii
GATTCCACTTTCAACCTCTCCATAGCATTTACCCTAGCTGACAGTCCTTCCTGACAGCTCTCTCCTTCTGGCTCCTGTGACCCCATATATTCCAGCTTTTCAGCAGAGTCAAGAGTGCAGACAACAGAGGCAGACTGTATCCAATCCTTCCTCCTGTGGCTGCTCTGTGCCTCAGTCTCTGCTTTTGACAGAGGGATGACACCTACTGCACAGGGTTGTTGTGAAAATGAAATAAAATAATGTGCTTAGCCTATACTAGCTGTTACTATTTTGCATCTTTACATCCCAAAGTGCCTAGCATGTAGTTCTTAGCCAAACATACTCTTAATCATTTTTAAATAAATGAATACATGTTTCATAGAATAATCTTTATATACTTTTCTCCTGAAATTTATATAATGTAGCCTGACATACACCATTACGTTAAAATGTTCATCTATTCAAATAATACCACTTTTTATGCTATTTTTGCCAGGACAAATTAGACATAGAATTAGTGTGGGAAGATGACAATTAGATGACTCTGTTGTTTCTCAGGCTCCTCTGGCTTCACTTAGGACAGGCTGTATCTTCATTGTCCCTCTGGGTTAGAGTACACTGGAACTACAAATAGTCGTCATAGTAGCCAAAGCCAGAGACAATCTGTGCCAACAGTTAGCTCATGGTCATGTGACAGCCTCATTTCTATGGTAACAGGTTCTTCTCGGTAAATATCATACTATGACTGTGCCGTGATACCAAGCTGCAAAGGTGAAGTGTGAGATTTTTAAAATGAATGTTTTTAAATTGTTAATATATATTGGTATTAGTTGGTAGTGTGATTTTCCCCCATTACTTAAAATTTTTAATTTTTCGACTATAGTTGATATTCAATATTCTGTTAATTTCAGATTTACAGCATAGTGATTAGACATTTATATACCTTATGAGGAGATCCTGCCCAATTGGTCTAGCAGCTCCTTGGAACCATTACAATATTATTGACTATATTCCCTGTGCTGTACTTCCCATCCCGTAACTATTTTGTAACTGCCAACTTGTACTTATTTTTTAAAAAAATATTCTTTATTGTTGAAAGTATTACATAGTCCCCTTTTCCCCCCATTGTCATCACCCAGTCTGCCCCTGCCCCCTAGTCTCAGCCTCCCCCCCCGCAATTGTCTGTGTAATTTGTATGTCTTAAACCCTTCCCCCTTTACAGCCAGTCCCCTAATCCCCCTCCCATCTGTTAATCATCTGCTCTGTGTATTTGAGTTTGTTTCTATTTTGTTTTTTAGATTCCACATATATGTGAAATCATATGTATTTGTCTTTGTCTGACTTATTTCATTTAGTATAATAATTCTAGGTCAGTTCATGTTGTCACAAATGGCAAGATTGCATTCTTCTTTATGGCCAATGTATATATGTACCAACTCTTCTTTATCTGACTGTCTATCCATGGACACAAGTTGTTTCCATATCTTTGCTATTGTAAATAATGCTGCAATAAACATAGGGATGCATGTATTTTTTCAAATTAGTGTTTTAATTTTCTTTGGACAAATACCATGAAGCGGAATAGCTGGGCCATATGGTAGTTCCAATTTACAAATTTTAAGGAACCTCCATACTGTTTTCCATAGTGGCTGCACCATCAGTGCAGGAGGGTCCCCTTTTCTCTGCATCCTTGCCAACACTTGTTTGTTGATTTATTGAGGATAGGCATTCTGACATGTGTGAGGTGATACCTCATTTTGGTTTTAATTTGCACTTCTCTGATAATTAGTGATGTTGCAAATCTTTTCATATGTCTATTTGCCACCTGTACGTCCTCTTTGGTTAAATGTCTGTTCAGATGATTTGCAATTGCTAGTTGTCTATGTTGGGCTTAAAGGTGCCTGGGAAAGGCTATGCTGTCACCGAAGCCGGTGGCCACTAGTGCTGGGCTTGGGGCTGCTTTCTCATTTGCACTTCTTTGATAATTAGTGATGTTGCAAATCTTTTCATATGTCTATTTGCCACCTGTACGTCCTCTTTGGTTAAATGTCTGTTCAGATGATTTGCAATTGCTAGTTGTCTATGTTGGGCTTAAAGGTGCCTGGGAAAGGCTATGCTGTCACCGAAGCCGGTGGCCACTAGTGCTGGGCTTGGGGCTGCTTAGCAAGAGGTACTGTAGGAGCATACTGAGGCCAGACACTGCTTGCTTTGGGTTTGTAGACCTTAGAGTTTAGTGAAGTCTGCAGTACGGGCCAAGGCTGGTTGCTCAAGTGGAACAGCAGCTGGACGTGGTTCCAGCTGGTGTGTGAGTTGGGTGGGCGGGGTCTTAGGTAATCACCAGGGTGGGGCAAGTACTAACCAGGTGGCTAGGGACTCAGATTTGTCACCTGCTTGTGCATACCGGCTGAGTTGGGGGAGGGCTCAACAAAGGAACAATGGTGCCTGGCAGTACTTCTGTCCTTGGACAGAGCTGCCTCTCTGGCCCCACCCTGAAGCCAGTCAATTCATTTCCTCCCCATAAACCCCTGGTGCTTTTCCAGCTGCTGTGCCTTCCCTGTGATTTAGGGTGAGTGTTTGTGAGTCTGTGCTCAGGCCTTTTAAGAGGACGCCTGGATCTAGAGCAGCCCTCCATCCCACCTGGACAGATCCCTGCTGATTTTCACAGCCACATGTGGTGGGGACTCCTCTTCTTGGCCCTGGTGCTCTGGGCTGGGGAGCCCTCTGAGGGGCTGGTAGCTTTCCCTCCTCAGGGGGCACCTCTGCAGCCAAGATATCCTTTCTGATTTGTAACCTCCACAAAATGGGTGTGGGACCAGACCATTTTGTGTCCCTGCCCCTCTTACCAGTCTATAAGAGACTTCTTTTTAAAATTCATATATAAATTGATTTCAGAGAGGAAGAGAGAGGGAGAGGGAGATAGACACATCAATGATGCGAGAGAATAATTGATCAGCTGCCTACTGCATGCCCCATGTGCCCTGACCAGAATCGAACCATGATCTCCTTGTTCACAGGTGGATGCTCAACCACTGAGCCACACCAGCCTGACAAGGCTTCTTCTTTATATCCTTAGTTATAGGACTTCTGTTCAGTTAGTCTTCAGGTGGTTCTCAAGGGTGGCTGTTCTACAATTCAGTTGTAATTTGATGTGGTCATGAGAGGAGGTGAGCACATCATTTACCTACCCCACCATCTTGACTGGAAGTTCATAATGTGATTTTTAAAAATACCGTATTTCCCCTTTCAGGGTGACTTTATTGAAAAGTGGTTCTGAAAAGGTCAGCCTGAGACTAATGATCATGGAGTGAGAAAAAAGTTCTGATACTTAGGACATTCTCATTATTAGGATAAGTAGTGTTAATTGACAAACCAAGCTTTTCTTCTGAAGGCTGAAAAAAGTGAATGGTTATGAATATAATGATGATTAAAGACATCAGGAGAAATTTGCTACTTTATTATAATGCATAATCAGGTGTCACTATTTATACATATACACATGATCTGTGTGTGTCTACACCTTAACATGCACACATGGACATTCAGTTATTTAGGATTTCTCACTAGATTTTTCAAGTCATATAGTCAATGAATTTCAGAGTTTGAAAGGCCACGAGATATGATTTGTCTGATTTCTCATTGAACAGTTCTGGGTACTGAAGCCCAGGATTAATGTCTTGGCCAGGATTGTATCCTGACTTGTGGCAGAATTAGGACTAGAATCCATGTGTCCCAATTCTTTGTCCGAGTTCTTTCTCAATTGTTCTTTATTTTATATAAAATAAGATATATTTCAATCACCTTTTAAGGGAAAATTCAGCTGAAGATGCTACGTAAGAAATAGAATTTCATAACAAGAATGGTGGAGGAAAGGAATAAAAAGGAAGCTCTGTTCATGCTGAAACATTACTTCAGGATTTCCCCAAGGCCCGTTTCCAGGCTTATGGCGGTTACAATTGCTTAAGGAGCCCATTTTGGTACTTTCTGCTGCCATAAGATCTCAATTCAACTTGGCAGTCATTACTACATGACTAGAATATTCTCTGCTTCACATTTATTTAAATTGGTACAGTGATTTCTGTTGAGCAGTGTAAAACTAATCCGATATAAACTCCCTTCATCTTCCTTGGCTAATTTGGTAGTCAAGAATTTCATGTTAGGGGGCACACACTTTCTCTTTTTTTTAAAGGGAAGTCATTATACAGGATATTGGCTCAATAAATGTCTCTAACACAACACACACAGGAAACTTACACAAGGTGCTGGAGGCAGGTCCATATCTATACCGTATCCCATATGCTGATCGAAGTGCATTCACAGCTTTATAAGCTGCAGATTCCTGTGAGGAAAAAATGGAGAAATTATGTCACTTACATCATTGCACTGAAACCTTTGGAAACACTGCATGTTGTTTGAGCCTTATCAGTCGTCACTTTGAAGAACAAGGATGGACACATCAGTTAACAGCCATATTTAATAATAATGTTATGTCACTCTTTGTCACATGCTGAATTTTGCAATATGTTTTAGAACACATTTCCTTTGGTTTATCCTTGCTACGAGCCAGTGATCAGTAACATTTCCATTTTACAGATGAGAAAAGGAAGTCCCAGTGAGGTGAAATGGGCATGCTGGGCTTACACGGCAAGGAGGGATTGAGTTGGGATAAGTGGATAAGTACTCCTATCTTCTAATGCTGACTTAGACTTCTGTCTTCTTCACGTTAGTTCCGAGACACCTATTTCTATAAATTACAACATGTTTGGTAGGGCTTGCTCGTCTCAATATTTAGACATGTGCCTTCACATAAGAGATGTTTAATCAATACGTCTTGCATGAATGTTGAATAAGCATAGATCAGCAAGAGTATCAACGTAATCTTATTGATCCTTAAGTACATACTTCAGTGGTGATGTACAAGATATTTAGAACACATATGGATCAATTAGGAAGCTCTTTGATTCAGCAAGAATGACTTGTCTTATGTTATGTGTTTATTCCTACTGGGAACGGGGACAGTTTCAGAATGCGCCACGACTTCTAAAGTTACATACACCTCTGACGGAGCCAGCCAGTAGTTCCAAGATGTAGAAATTTTGAGGTGAAACTCTTCCTACCAATGTCAAAAACCAGAGAAAATATTCAGCACAGTCAAAATACTAAAGGGTGACTATTCTAACATGAACTAGAATGATACCGACTACTCTTGAACACATTTCAAATGGTCCAAAGTACACGTTTCAGCAAAGAGTTAGGCAAGTATTGTATGACCAGTGAGAGGTAAAGAAGTATGTTGAAACCAGTATACAGCTCTCCCATTTCAATTTGTCCATGAATAATTGAATACGCCAGTTGAAGCACTCTGGGCCACGTGGGCTGTGTGTTGGACCCAGCTTCAGCTTGCTGTCCTCATTCACCTCAGAGACGCATTAAGCAGCACTGGTAGCAAATGCCACCCTTTGTGGCTATTCAGGGACCAGGCTCCAGAACCTGGCAGACAATCGATTATTGATCTCACTGATGCTGACATTCTCCTTTTCAGGAGCCAGCAGAAAAAGAATGTAAAACACCATAATGAGGTATCTTTATGGAGAATGTTCTACTGTTTTAACATCTTATCCAACGGTCACAGAAATATTCCATGGAAAGGGCAGATCATCCTACATCTAGGAGATTACTGCATTCTGCTGGTGCAGAGACCTTCATTCCTCATTATTTCATGACTAACCCAAAGGAAAAATCTATTAAAAAACCCAGATATCCACTTTTACCTACATACACAAAACACCTACATACTTTTAGGCTTTTCAGCTCACTGCTCTTCTACCACTCGGTGCGGGTGTCTGTAGATAAGAGGCTTAGATATGATCCTTCCACAGAAGATGGAAACTTCAGCACATTTTTTAAAAAACATATTTTATTGATTTTTTTTTTTTTACTGAGAGAGAAACATTGATCAGCCTCCTCCTGCACACCCCCTACTGGGGTTGTGCCTGCAACCAAGATACATGCATTTGACCAGAATCGAACCTGGGACCCTTCAGTCTGCAGGCTGACGCTCTATCCACTGAGCCAAACCGGTTAGGGCTCAGTACATTTTTTAAAGAACCCTTTTCCCGGCTTGCACAGCGAGACATGTATTTGAGAGAGTTTAAGTGCTTCCTCTTTTTTTATTTTATTTATCTTATTTTTATTTATCCTTATTGTTGAAAGTGTTACAGATGTTTCCCTTGTTCCCCCTATTGACCCCCTCCATCCCACTCTCCCTTCCCCCAGGCCTTCACTGCACTATTGTCTATATTTATGGGCTTTGCATATATGCATATAAGTTCTTTTCTCTGTTGCTTTCTCTTTCCAATTGTCCAAAAGGATGCAGGCCTCACGTTTCGGGCCTCAGCTGAGAAAGGAATATATATTTTTTTATTTCCATATTTAAAGCAACTTAATGAATGACCTAAAAATATTGGCTGAAACACAGACTCCCACATGTTGATGGAATGTTTATGAACAATTTTAATTTAAACTATGAATAGAATGTAATGGTTTCTGGTTGACATTCAGAGACTACCTAGCTTCTGAGAGTCATAATCCTGGTTTTAGCGATTTAGTTTATACGTAACCCACTAACAGGATTTCTCAATAGTGGCACTACTAACAGTTTGGACTGGATAATTCTTTGCCGTGAGAGGCTGTCCTGTGCATTGTAGGATGTTCAACAGCATCCTTGACCTCTACATACTAGATGTCAATTGCATCTTCCAGCTCTGTTGTGACAATCAAAAATGTCTCCAACATTCTCCATTGTCCCTTGGGAGCCAAATTTATCCTTGGTTGAAAAACTAATCTACTCTTTATATTACACCCTCCAATCCAAGACAAAAAGAAAACAGGCTTTATTCCTAGAGAGAAGATAAATTCAAAATATGGAGAGCATTCTCATGTAATAGTTTTAATGTATTGCATACTCCATGTAATGTGTTATGAGCATGTAAGGAGACACTGTGCCATTTAGAAAGGACTGAACATTTGCCTATAGAAACATTGTGATACAAGGTGGTTAGGGTGCCAGGTCAACACCAATAACAACAAAAACCCTATTTGACCCTCAGAGCAGCTGAAGAATAGCACTCTCAATAGCACTATCAAATGTAACGACCACATTCACAATATTTCTTGAGAGAGAGAGCATTTGCTTGGAATTCTTGCTTGTGATTCCAAGAACAAAGTTCCTCTTTTAGACAGAATGCAAGCCTTCCCATAGGCCTTCTGTCTTCCTCATGTTCCCTATTCCTTCCAGTCCTGGGCATCTAGATCAGGAATTCCTACAACCCCAAGCAACTGGCACAGGATTTGCAGATCAAAGTATAGGGAGAAAGGAGATGCTTCTCTTTTGTAAGACCCTTTAAATTTAAGCATAACATACATACAGCTCAGTGAATGATCACAAATTGCACGCACTTATGTAACCCCATTGAGGTCAAGGAATAGAATAGCAGCAGCAACCCCAAAGCTTGCCCATGACTCTTCTCAATCATTGCTCCCAACCTCTCCTCCTCACTTCTAACACTATTCATTAGTTTGGCCTGGTTTTGAATTTGATAGGCCTTAGACACTATAGGCTCTGAACCAGACCCACTTTACAAGGCATTATGCCTACAGTGGGTAGCTTGTTGAGTTACTGAGATGTGGAGAGAAAGGAACACTGCTTTTTCACTTTTACGTAATCTTATGCCAGAAAGGCTGTTCATTCTTAGTACTGACTTGTCAGATACATGCCCAGAGACTTAGTAGCATAAAATAAATAGCACTTATAAATTAAAACTTGCTTTTAATTAATGAGTCAGGCCATAATTTATGAGCAATTATTTACTCAATAAAGTGTACATGTGACCAGAACTGTAACACTAATAAAATCCATCCTAACATTTTCTGTATAACCTGTGGAGAGAATGTAAACAGGGTGAAATGATTGCATCGGAAAAGCAGCAGAGCGCAGTGGGTTAAAAGCAATAGCCCGGCAGCTAGACTTGGGGCTGAATCTTGGCTCTGACACTTAGTAGCCATGTGTTTTTAGTAAAATTATTTAATTTCTCTAGGTTTCCGTTTCCTCATCAGTAAAATGGGGTTAATAGTTTCCCCCCTTAAATGATTATAGAAATAAATGAGTTCATATATTATAAAATGTTCATTAGAACACACAGAATATATGTTTGCTATTATCATGAATCATCTTCAAAAGAAGCAAGAAGCCTGGCACACATGTTCACAGGCAAATACTTACCACGCAGCTAAAATTGGGGATTGTTGCATATTTGTAAGAATAGGGATACAGCAACATCTGAGCATATGCATGAAAGGAGAGGTAAGCCCTAATGTGCTTCTTGTGTTTTCGAAGAAAGTTAGCGACAGCTTTCACTTCAGGCTCAGATTCCGGGAAAGGTCCGCAGTACGTGTCATCACAAGGGTGCATAGAAGCTCCTTCATCTGTCAGTTAGAAAAGAAAATGGGGTAGGGCAGTGGGCAGGCAAGAAGCAAGAAACACAAGTCAGCATTATTAAATTGTGATTTTTCTTTTATTTCTATACACATAGGGTATTGTTAAGCAATCCATCTAACTTCTCATTTACAGAAATCGATTACTGAAACATCCACTGTGGCTCAAGCCTTCAGGCATAATAGGAGGGTGGCCCGAATAGGAAATAGGTGCTGATTGTTTAAGTGAGCCTGGAAAAAGAACTACTTTAAAGATAGCTCTATCAGTTGGAGAACTAATTCTATATGATCCCCTAGGGAAGGGAAGGCCTCCTATTTATATTCATCACAACACCTGTACTTTCCCTCCATAATGTTCAACACACTGGTAATTAGTGTCAAATATTTACTTGTTGGTCATTCAACCAATATTTACACTGTTCTAGGTACCCAAGATACACTGGAAAACAACACACACACAAATCCACACAAATCCCTGCTCTACATTTTATCTGGAGTCTTTGTTAGACTGTAATGCTCTGAAGGCAGGGGCTGTGTCCTTGCTGGGCACCTGGCAATGAGAACAATAGTATGGCAAGTGTTCAACAAACATCTGCCAAATAAGTAAATGTCAAAAAGAAAAGGCTAGGTATCTATACAGGTGTCTTGTGAGATACAAATATTGATGTATCAAAAACATGGAAGCAAGACAAATAATTCCATAGAACATGCCAAACCAATTTCTATTATATTTTTATATCAGCAATATCCAAACAGGTCTTGGAAAGCCCATCTTGGGGGTTTGATAGTGTTCAGTTAAAAAACCTTCAAAACTAAATCTTGAAAAAACAAAAACTAAATTTTGATAATTTTTGAAATGAAAAATCATGTTATACAGGTCTATGAAGAGGAGGAGGGAAAGTAAGATTTACTGCAACAATCACAAAGTATTAAGGATCCAAGAAATTTTGGAAATAAATTACATTTCCCATAGTTATTTGCCATTCTGAGCCATTATTATCCCTCTAATACCCCTAGAAAACTATAACTCTTCTCATAAACAAATGGAAAATGTTTGGTGGTCCTGTGACATTGCCTAACTCTACTGAACACAAAAAGACAACCACATTAAATCAGACTAAATTTTGAGGGCAGTCGGTTTAGTTTCTGCTATCTAGGAGAGTCAAGATGGGGAACTGAAAGCAATTGTGGTTTTCCTCTGTTGAGTCTAATTCTGGAGATGCCTCAGAAGCAAGTGGGTTATGGATGGAGCTGGGAACGATAGCTGATACTCCAAAAGGAGAAGGAAAAATAGGCACCTGGCGAACACTGATGTAAAGCACTGGAAGGAGAGATCACAACTGAACAACTAATTCCAGAGGGAGCTGAACTAATGAGCTAGAGCAGTGGTCGGCAAACTGCGGATTGGCAAACCGGGGCTCTCGAGCCACATGCGGCTCTTTGGCCCCTTGAGTGTGGCTCTTCCACAAAATACCGACTTCTACGCATGGGCCACGAAGTTTCAATCGCACTGTACGTGCGCACCCGCACGTGGTATTTTGTGGAAGAGCCACACTCAAGGGGCCAAAGCCGCACGTGGCTTGTGAGCCGCGGTTTGCTGACCACGGAGCTAGAGAAACAAGAATTTATAATAATCCTAATAAATATTCTCAAGGGACTATAGGAGGGCATTAGAAACAATGAACAGATACAAGAAGTTATAAAAAAGATCCAATCAGATATAGTAGAAATTTAAAAATTCCTGGGTTGACTGAATACAGTTGATGAATGAGTTAATGAGATGGAGTGGGTTTTGAAACATTCCCAGAGGCATCAAGAAGAAACAAAGAACTGGGAGGAAAATTAAAGGTTATAAAAAATGGAATATGTGTCAACATTTGATTAATAGGGGCCCTGAAAGAAAAAAATAAACAGAAGTTAAATATTTGAAGTACTGCTAATTGAAATTTCCTCACAATTAGAAAAAGGTCGAATGAACTTATTGTTCACCAAACAAGAGAATTAAAAGGGAAAATACCAACTCCTTGACACCTTCAGGTAGAATTTAAACACAAACAAATCCAGGGAGACAGAAGTAGGTCATCTATAAAGGAACAAGAATTAGATTCACATTTACCTTCTTAATAGCAACACTAGAGTAATATTTCCAAAGTATTTTTAAAATATGTTTTTATTGATTTTAGAGAGAGATAAAAACATCGATGAGAGGAAAACATTGATTGGCCACCTCCTGCATACCCCCCTACTGGGGATCGAGCCCACAACTCGGGCATGTGCCCTGACTGGAAATCAAACCAGTGACTTCTTGGTGCATAGGATGATGTTCAATCCACTGAGCCACATCGGCCAGGCCTAAGTATTTTTTAAAAAGAAATTTGAATCTAAACTTTTATATTTAACTGAACTCTCATTGAAATGTGAGAGTGAAATAAGGATGTTTTCTGGCATAAAAGGCCTCAGAAGGCATATTATACACACACAATTTGTAAACACTCTTGAAGAAAGTATTCCATCAGAATGATAAGAATTACTGGAGAGTAAGCAACTCAGTAAGATCTGTTGTCTAAATAAGCAATGTCCCAAGGGGAAAATAAGTATAATGATCGAGTATCAAATTCTCGAATATAACAAACTGAGGGAATGATGGAGGGTGGGGAACCAGAAGTAAAAGCATGCTAAGTGTTTGGTGTCTTTCTCAAAGGAGATATAGCTATTGATGAAGTATAGAAATTGATGGAGAAAAACAAATCTAAGCATGGATCTTAATAAGTTAGGAATAACCATAAGAAGAAAAATAGAACACAAATTTCACAGCAAACATAAGTAACTTAGAACCATTCAACCGGAAATAGAGAAAAAATAAGACATTCAAAAATAAAGAACAGAAGTTAAGATGGCAGAAATAAATGTTAATGATTAATTAACATATAAGTTATTATGAAAAATGCTAACAGATAAAAATTCCGGTTTTGGCGACTGACATTTTTATATAGAAAAATAAAGAAGACCCAGCAATATTATGTCTACAGAAAAGTAGCACAAGTAAATATATCAGATGCCTACTTTTATTTTTATTAAAGTATTGTTAACATATGGTAATTCATTAATTTCAGGTGTATAACATAGTGACTCAACATTTACATACCTTATAAAGTAACCATCTCTCACTGTACAAAATTGTTATGTTATTGACTATATTCCCTATGCTGTGCATTACATCCCCATGATAATCCCCTTCACCTTTTTCGTCCATTTCCATTTCTTGGCAACCATCAGTTTGTTTTCTTCTCTGTATCTGTGAGTCTGATTTTTTTTTATTTTAGATTCGACATAAAAATGAAATCATATGGTATTTATCTTTCTCTGTCTGATTTATTTCACTTAGCATAATACTTTCTAGATACTAGTATATTATTGTTGTTACAAATGGCAAGATTTCATTTTTTATGGGCCAGATACTATTGTTACAAATGGCAAGATTTCATTTTTTATGGGCCAGTAATATTCCATTGTATATATGTACATACCCATCTTCTTTATCCAGTCATCTATCAGTAGACACCTAGGTTGCTTCCATATCTTGGCTATTGCATGTAAGTAATGAACATTGGGATGCATACATCTTTTTGAATTAGTGTCTCCATTTTCTTTGGATAGATACTCAGAAGTGGAAATGTTAGGTCGTATGGCAGATCTAATTTTAATTTTTTGAAGAATCTCCATACTCTTTTCCATAGTGGCTGCATCAATCTGCATTCCCACCAACAGGGCATGAGGGTTCCCTTTTCTCCACATCCTTACCAGTACTTGTTGTTTGTTTGTTTATTGATGATAGCCATCTTGACAGGTATGAGGTGGTACCTCATTGTGGCTTTAATTTGCATTTCTCTGATACTTTTTAAAGGGGGAAATTTAAAAAAGTTTTGTAAGGGAAAAAATGAACCCAGAAAGCATAGATAAATTTGGTTTTATTTTACATTTTGCAGAAACTGTCCTCTGTGGAAATTGATTTAAAATAAAGCAGCTGGATCCTCTAGTTAGCATTACTTGGGGAAGTCATAGTTATTGTCACATAAATTCAGTTGTTATTTTTCTTCTTTAAAAAAATTTGATTTTAGAGAGAGAGGAGGGGGGAGGGAGGGAGAGAGAGAAAGAGAGAGAGAGAGAGAGAGAGAGAGAGAGAGAGAGAAATTGGTTGCCTTCTGTATGTGCCCTGACTGGGGATTGAACCAGCAACCTAGGTATGTGCCACGACCTTCTGGTGTGTGGGCTGATACTACAACCAACTGAGCTACATCAGCCATGGCCAGTTTTTATTTTTATTTTTTTCATTTCCTGTGTGTGTGTTTTTTCATTTATATCTTTTAAATTTAACTAAGTGGGATCATATTCCATTTATTTATTTTCAATCATTGTAGTCTTTTTAAAAATGTATTTTTCACTTGCTTTCCCCACTGTCAACTAACCTTCAGGTAACCTATGTTAACAAGTGAGTGCAGTTGTTAATATAGTTTGTGAACATTCACACCTGTAACTGTGTATATATGTATTCACGTACCCTTGCATATATGTATTTTTATATAGGTATGTGTTCATTTTTATAGGAGCTATTTTTGGTCATAAAACAGGATCATAATCATATAGTTTCTTGCCACTTGCTATCTCCTTCAATGCTAGTTTGTGGAACTCCGTTCGTGTCAACTTGAATTCATTCTTTTAAATTCCATTGTGGTTATATCATAATTTAGTCTCCCACCTGCCTATTGCAAGGGATTGTGTTTATTTCTCTCTTTGTTATGATGAACAACACTGCAACATAAAAAGTAGGGCACATTACGACTGACTTGACAGAAGCAATGCTGCAGTAAGTATTATAGTACACATGTCCTTACATGTGAGGACTCTTATTTCTGTGGGACAGATGTATAGGCATAGGACAATGGCTTGAAGGATATATATATATGTGTGTTAAGGTCACATGATTCAAAATTTTAAAGTTCTAAAAGGATTGTGTTTTTGATCTGCAGTTAAATGTTCTACCCCTGACCTGTACCCCTTAACCTTAAGTTTGTATTTTTCATTTTCATAGATTTTCACCAGATTGCTTACCAAGATTTTTACTATTTACATTTCCATAAGCAGTGTATAAGATTTCTATATCTCCTTAATTCCTCCCAATAATACCTTTTAAGTTTATCACCTACAAAGACAGATATTACATTAGTTTCAGATGTACGACAGTGATTAGACATTTATATACCTTATGAGGTGATCACCCTGATAAGTCTAGTTCCCATCTGATGTCATACAATGTTATGACAATGTTATTGACTATATTCCCATCAATTTTTATCACCTTTTGGCATTTGCCATTTTGATGGCAAGAATGTAACTTTTATTCCTTACTATAAGTATGTTTGAGCATTGATTTCTATGTTTATTTCAATTGGACTCTTCTCTGAGTTGCTTACTCATGTCCTTAGCACATGTTATCTCTTGGGTTGTTTATCTTTTTCTTACGCGTCTATAAAAGAGCTTTGTATACATACTTGTCTGTCATCTGCATTGCATTTTATCCTCAAATTTATAATTTTTTCTATTCAGTTGTCTATGGTAACTTTAATCATTTTGGACATCTAAAATTTTATATAACCACTATCTTTTTAAAAATATCACTTCTGGGTTTCTTGTGTTGGTTAAAAAAGTTTTCCCTATTCTTAGAGATTATAGGTAATGTACTGAGTTTCTTCTAAGACTTTTTATCATTTTATTTTTTCATCCAAGTCTTTAATTCTTCTGGATTTTTTATACATATGTAACATACGGCTATGCCTTCAGTTTTAAAAATATGGATAGCCAGTTCTGTCAGTATCATTTATTAAGTATTTTATCATTTTCCAGTGAATTGAAACAATACGTTGATCATATATTAAAGTCTACTGCATGTGTGGATCTATTCCTAGATTCTCTGTCTATTCTGTTGATCTATTTGTCTATTTCCATATTGTTACCCTATCAATCTATATTAGCATTACAGAATGCTCTGATATCAGGCAAGACAAGTTCCCCTAACTGTCCTCCCCGCCCCCCCAAGTTTATTGCCTTTTAAGGGTCTATTTATTTAGATCATATAAACTTTACTATCTTTTAAAATCAATTCTCAAGAGCTGAAAACAAAATGAAAAGCCCTATTGAGATTCTAATTGGCATTGCATTATATTTATACTGATTTTGGAAGGATATTATTATGTTGAGTTATCCAATCCAAGAACATGTTACACCATTCTACATAACACCATTTACCTGCATTTGTCATAAAGCATAGTATCCTGTGTGAAAAGTGTGTGCATACCCATTTCCCTACTTGTTGGGCCTAGCACAGTGTTTGATCAATATTGGGCACATAATAAAATGAAACAGCACTTTATTTCCTAATTATCATGCACAAGCTAAACTGTATAATATTAAGAAGGGCCATGCCTCAATCTAATGCTGTTTGCCTGAGAAGCACATTAGGCAATGGAATACACTATAGCATTTTATGGTTTACTTTGTGGATTGGAATCCTGCCAATGTTATTTACCACAGATTAAGTATTGATTCAGCAGAATGGGATAACACAGTCAAAATTCTCTCTGCCTGTGTTTTTCTCGGAATTTTTGCCTTACTCATCTATACCAACCCTGTCTTTAAAAATAGAAACAGAATATGACTAGCGGGGCCTCCAAGATGGAAATTAATTAACTCAGGTGGAAAGAAAGCCACTAAAATGATCTAATTTTATTTACAGCCTTTGGGAACACTATTCATCCTTTACCAAAATGTAGAGGAACAACTCACAAACATTACTGAACTCTAAGTGCCTTTGGAATTTTAAGCAGCCATGCTGGGTACACAGTTTGAAGAGTCCTGTCCAGATCTAGTCTCAATTACGCAGATTCTGATCCGAAATATTTGCTGTACTACAGAAAATCAAGATAGCAGAAAATGAAAGCACCAGACAGTATTTTAAGGAAACAAGTAAAAAACATCAAGAAAAGGATTCAATATCTAGGACACTATGATAAGACAGACTTCTAACGGAAAGGGACAAGAAGCATCAATTCTAAAACTTTAGGTTTTAGGAGCATGATCATCTAAGGGTGATTCGTCTTCCCTTAGTTTATGAGAGCCTAAATATTGTTTCTGGAGCTGAGACAAAATTCTCTTTGCCAGCTTCACATGCAGAACAAGAGCAGAATATATAACAGACCTCTGCAGTGCAGAGGGAGAGATTTGAGTCCTGTCAACTAGAGCAGCATACATCTCTGTTCTGAGCATTTCAGCAATTTAACTTCCACACCATACATCACCTCTTCAGTTGTTGAGTACTGAGATGCGAAACTCTACAAGGACCTCATAAATCTAGACAGGAGACAAGACGTGCACATGAGAGGAAATTAGAGGACAAGGCAATGTAGATACCTAGAATACAATTGTAAAGTGTGTGGTGCAGACCAAGTACATGGAATATAGAGGAGGGAAAGGGAGTACAGGGATTAGCAGCCCTGGGGAGACTGTCATGGCAAAGAGACTTGGGGGTACTCAAGATGGATGGAACTAAAAATGTGGGATTTTATTTAAAAAAACAAAGGACCAAAGGTTTTGTTGCTTGTATGAACATTAGTTCCTCTAAATGGTAAAATGAGGTAGGTAGTGGTCTTTAGAGAAAAACTGGAGAAGAAAGGGGTGCTAGAAGCAGCAATGGCCCGAACATCACAAGACCAGGTTCCAGTAAGAGCTGTACTACTGCTGAGCTCAGTGACGGCGTGTCACTGCTCCGGCTGCATTGTCCTGGGTGGACCAGGACCCCAATCAGTGGTTCTCACGTGGTGTTGTGTTGCTATCCGTTGTGTGTGTGGGGTGTCACACAGCAGCTAGTTATATGTTATAAAATTATTTAAAATAATCGATTTAGTTGTCCTGGTTAATAACTCTTAATTTATTCTCATATACTAGTACTCTTGTAATGGGGGAGAGGAATGGTCAATTAGAGTGGGTGTGCTTGGAAGTCACCACAGGAGTGTGCTCTCACCATCATTTGGGCACGTGGTAGTGGGGAAAACAAAACTGAGAACTATTGGCTAGAAAATGATCGCTAAGACTTTACGGCATCGACAGTTTGTGGTTCTAGTCCAGAATAAAAAAAAAATTCCAATGTAATTGCACACTTACTTTTCCTTAAAATCTTTAGATTCTGTTCTGAGGATGTGAGGGTAAAATTCAGTAATAAATGTTGTGTGGCCTAATTGATGTTTGTTTTTGTTCTTAGAGGCAGTCTGTAAGAAGATTGCAATCTAAAACTTAGCTGGAAAGCAAATTGTTTCATTTTTCTGAACACATTTTCCTTAGATACAAATTTCCCTCCCTGCCTACTGTCCTCCAACCCCCTCCCAAATCTGTTTCTGCTCTTGTATTATAAACTCGGGATAGGGCTCCTGATTGCCTAAATCAGAAGTCATTTACTGCAACCAACAGTCTACGAAGAGCTGTTGATAGCATTGTTTTAATTTCTCTCAAGTACACCCAACCCAACTAATAGTGTCTTAGTCAGAACTCTCCTGGATTATTGTAGGGGTTTCCCTGGTTCTAGGATCTTCTTTTTTTTTTTTTTTTAATATATTTTATTGATTTTTTACAGAGAGGAAAGGAGAGGGATAGAGAGTTAGAAACATCGATGAGAGAGAAACATCGATCAGCTGCCTCCTGCACACCTCCCACTGGGGATGTGCCCGCAACCAAGGTACATGCTCCTGGCCGGAATCGAACCTAGGATCCTTCAGTCCGCAGGCTGACGCTCTATCCACTGAGCCAAACCGGCCAGGGCTCTAGGCTCTTCTTAATCTGCTTCTTCAGAAGTCCTGAATCAATTTTACTAAAATGCAAATCTTAATAGGTAATTCCTTTGCCTAAAACTTTCCAATGGCCAACCACTGCCTTCCCGATAAAAAGGGCCCAGATTAGGGGCATTTTCTCTATATTCCTTGTGGCTGGCTGAATAACAACTCCCACAGACTGCCAGGTCCTAATCCATAGAATCTTGGAATGCCACCTTTTATGAGAAAGGGCCTTTGCAGATGTGATAAATTAATAGTTATAGGATACTTATAGGAGGGACATTTGATTATACACAGAAGAGAAGGCTAATTGACAGGAGCAGGGGGACGCTGAGTCAGAGAAAGGGTGCTATGTTGCTAGCTTTGAAGGTGGAGGAAGAGGTCACAAGATGAGGGATACAGGTGGCCACTAGTCGCTGGAAAAGGCAAGGAAATGGATTCTCCCCTACAGCCCCCCAAGGGAGTGTGGTTTGCCCCACCTCCAGCCTGATGAAATCCATTTCGGACTTCTGGCCTCCAGAGCAATAAGAAAACAAATTTGTGTTGATTTAAGCCAGGGGTCCTCAAACTACGGCCTGCGGGCCACATGCAAATACAAATATTGTATTTGTTCCCGTTTTGTTTTTTTACTTCAAAATAAGGTATGTGCAGTGTGCATAGGAATTTGTTCATAGTTTTTTTTTTAAACTATAGTCCGGCCCTCCAACGGTCTGAGGGACAGTGAACTGGCCCCCTGTTTAAAAAGTTTTTGGACCCCTAATTTAAGCCACCACGTTTGTGGTAATTTGTTAGAGTGGCAAAAGGACACTAATATACTCTTATAAGCACCCTTTATTTATCTCTACACAGTTTGATGTAATTGTATTTTTACTAAACCATCCATCTTCTTGAGGGCAGGAATTATGCCCTTTTCTTGTATCTCCTGAGCCTAGTATACTGTCCTTAAAAGATTTATTAAATAAGCTAATAAATTTATCAATATGATTCAGACTAGAGGATGCTTCCAGAAAATTCTTCTTGTTCTCTTTTCTCTCTATTGACATTCTTTGGTTTTGAGGTCAAAGCCCTTTAACTGGATATATGGAGGATTTTTTAATTTTTTATTTTCTGGCTAAAGAGCTTAGAGTCCTCTTTAACTACCACAGTGTCCCTACCTCTCCCCCTCACACTCTACAGCACAAATATAGTATGTCATTCCTCCACGCACTCCCCAGACTCTCCTTAGCTTCTCATGGGCAACAACATCTGTGCAGACCCCTCAGCATGGAGTCCAAGCCCCGACTGATGGGCCCCTTTGAGGCTCACGTTTTGTTTTTTTTTCTGTATACCCGCTACCAGGGGTCCTCAAACTTTTTAAACAGGGGGCCAGTTCACTGTCCCTCAGACTGTTGGAGGGCCGGACTATAGTTTAAAAAAAAACTATGAGCAAATTCCTATGCACACTGCACATATCTTATTTTGAAGTAAAAAAACAAAACGGGAACAAATACACTATTTGTATTTGCATGTGGCCCGCAGGGCCGTAGTTTGAGGACCCCTGCAAGCAGCCGCAGCCCCACCCTTCCCAGAGCCAGTTCATACTCTGTCAGTCCCTCCCACACCTCATTGCCTTTGTTTCTCCTTTTCCTTCAGCCTGGATTGACCAGCTCCTTCCACGCCTGGAAGGCTCAGCTCCAAAGCCATCTGTCTGCTGCTTGCCCACTCTCACCCCAGCAGAATTCCCCATTCCTCTCTCGTCTGTGGGCCAGGCTCTCCTGCCTCCAGTTGTCAGCTTTCACGGGCCTCAGATCACAGCTGGCTGTTTACACGCCAGGCTCCCTCACTGGGCTGCTGGTTCCCAAGAACAAGGACTGAATAGTGCTATTTGCCTGGAGTTGTGCTTTGTTCATGGCAGGGGCTCGATAAATATTTACTGAGTGAATCAATCTGCCCTACAGCAAGGTCCCTCTTAGTCTGTCACATCAAACTTCCATTTGTGTTTTATATCTGAAGGTCAGTTTTATTATAATTGAAGGTTATAATAAAAGGTAAGAACTCGCACAAGAGCCCAAATCACGAAAAATCTAGGTTTCTGGCATATCTTCAAAATATATGCAAATAGGATTATTTTGAAGAGAATAAGAATATCCCTGAGAATGACAACAAATAATAAAAGGGAATCAATAGTTTTGAATCATATTACTACTTTGTCTTTGATTGTTGCCAACACACCTTCCTAATCTAAGGATGATGAACGAGATAATTAGTGCTGTTTTTGTCATGGAACTTGCTGGAAGGCCATTCTGGAATCTCTCAAAATTACACAGGCTTAGAATGGCATGCATTTAAACCTCATTTTAAATAGACTCCAGTGTAAGAAAACAATTCTTGTATTCCAATGAAATATGTCACATGAATTAAAATTTTTTTTTGCTGATGTACACTTTCTATTTCTCTACATAATAAAACAAATTTTTGCAAAATGTTTTGTATCAGTGTAACACGTTACTTTTCCTCTTGATCTATTTCATATTCTAGGGGAATATCAAGAGAAATAATAGGGGAAGCCAGAGGGATGGAAGGAAGTGCATTTGGTGTTTATTAAATTAGATGATATGTAATTAAGTGGGAACTCTAACCTTGCATTTCCCACCCCCATTCCATTTGGTGGGGATGGTGAGTGGGGTCAATGAGGAATGGTGGTGGGAAGTGTATAACATGACTTCTTCATAGACCCACGATCTGTCTCTTTTTGGTCTCACTCCCCCACATTTTACTAATAACTAATTAAGCTAAATAACAAAAACTAATATGAAAGGAGAAGTGCTTTGAATGGTGATAGTGCATTCTGAAGTTTGATTTTTAGTTAAAATTATATTTTAATTTAATTTTATTTTTAGAAATGATTGTTGACTTATTTTTACAGTTTTTAATTTTTTTGAGTGGCCAATGTATGGGCATGGTTGTGCCATGTAAATTGACCCCCCCCCTTCATTTGCCTAGCCATCAATTTCTTTTCCCCAGAAGCAGTCACTTTTACTTCTTTCCTGTATTATGCATTAGTCTATGCACTTATAAGCAAAAGGCCAGTTTTATCATGTTTATCTTTAAAAAAAACTTTTTTTTACACAAAGAGCAATATTATTTATATATTTTAATCTTAAACCTTGCTTTGTTCAACTCTGTGTGTATGTGTGTAATCCTGGAGATTTTTTCATTGAGTTCATAAAGCAGCTGTATAATTCTGGCTATTTCTATTTTACCGTATAATTGTAATTTACATAACTAGTCCTTTGTTGATGGACACTTGGGAAGCCCCTCATCTTTCGTTGTAAAGAGTGCTGTGATGAGTATCCTTGTACATGTGTTTTTTTCTAGATATGTGACTACAGCAATAGGGCACATTTCTAAAAGCAGAATTACTGTATTACTCAGTCAAAAGGATGTGTATTTTTTAATTTTGTAGACATTGCCAAATACCCTTTCACAGAAGTTGTACCCATTTCCACTCTCAAAGGAATGTATATTGCTTGTTTTCTCATATCCTTCAAATTTTAGCCCCTTTCTTTCTGTCTTTAACACATAGAACTGTGGTACCTAAGAAATTCATAAGAATTTCAATAGGTTCAAATTAGATGGTCAGAAAAAGTGTTTCTATTTAAAGTGTATTTTGAACATAGTTAGAGAAAAATGTACTTGAAGAAAATTAAGAGTCTATTTCCTTGATCTAAAGAAACTTTCCAAAGTAGCATCCTTACAGAGTACCGCATAGATAGAGCAGGTACTCAGTAAATACTTGCTGAATGACTCCTGTGGCGTTATTGAGTTTTGCTAAATTCTCAGTGCTACAGTAGGGTCACCTAACTTGAAATCTCAAGAGTGTTAAGAACATAGATTTAAGTGGTGTTTATCTCTGGGATTCATTTCATTATATGCAGCTTTTAAAAAATTTATCTTTATTGGTTATTTGGCTAATCACTTGAAGTTTGTATAGGAAAAATAAACACAGAGTGCATACTAGTAAAGCCAAATTTATTCCTTACAGTGAAATTGTAAAACTAAGTTTAGAAAACATTTAAAAGAAGGAAACACAACACTAGTTCTCTGATACCAGCATTTTGGCGTTTTATTTCCTAGTCTTTTCCCCCGTGTTAGTATGTGAATGTCTATATATCATACACATATCTGTCACATGTACATACAGAATCATTATATTCTTTTAGAGAATTGTATTCACAGTGAAAAAGTTATAGCCAGAATTAGATTCAATAGTATATTATATGCTTTTAATTATTTTTAAAATGATCTTATCCATATTTATGGTTTCCTAAATTTTCACCAAATGAATTTATATTAATTTATTTAACAATTGTCAGTTCAACATTTGGGTTGTTTTCAGTCTTTTATTATTATAAATGATACAATGGTCAGCAGTATCTTTTTCTCTTTCCTTATAATGTATTATCAAAATGGGATGCTTGGACCAAAGGTTATATACAGGCTTAAGGTTCTGCTTTGACTGTCTTCTTTTTTCACTGTCCATGTGTACCCATCTGATCTGTCCCCAAAGCTTCAACTTCTCCCTCTGTGTTCGGGGCCCTCAAGCCTATGTGATAAGACTAGAACTTTGTCAATCCTTCATGTCTACATCCAGTTACCTATTGTACATCTTCCCCTAGAATCCCACCAGCATTCCACATCCACTGCTCAAAGTAGATGCGTATTTGCCATCAAATCCTCACCTCTCACAAATGCCAAATCATGGTAGATGATGCCTCTGTCCACTTGTCACTCTAGCCAGAACAGAGTCATCCTAGACTCCTCACTTTTCCCTCTGAAACTCATTGTCTACATCTCACTGGGATGTAAGTGAATGCTGCTGCTTCACACTCTACATCCTTGCCACGCCCTCCTGGCTTATGGTCCTGCTGTAGTTTACTAACCCGTCTTTGGCTGACACTCCTGCTCAAGTGACACTTGGAGATCAGTCATTTACTTCTGGCTTTAAAAGCTCCTAATTATACCTCCCTTTAAGGGTTTCTAATTATCCAGTGTTTGTCAAACTTTTCCATCAGAATACCCCTAACAGTCAAGGCCAACATAGACGGTAAGTCCATAAGTTCTTCAAAATCTTTGCTTCACTTTAAAAATTCATGTGCATTGTCCAGTCCACTCAATTATGTATCTGTGTTTGTTCTAACATCAAATAATTCTCTTTCTGAAATCTTCATGTGAAACTGACATGCCCCCAAGGTATGCTATGACTGTGACTTTCTTTGTGACATAACTCCATATACATGTAACCTCAGGCCAGTTTGACAGGCACAGCTTCTAGCATGAAATCCGTAGAGGTCAGCACAGCACTGACTCTCAGCATGTCCATTGTGAACCCTGGCTCATCTCTCACCTGTCCTTCCAGTTGTCCATCCTTCAGCCACTCAGGGCCACCTGCCAGACTCACAACACCCCCTTCTGCTTCATGCTGCATATTTTCCTCAAGGACATACTCAGTTCCCCTACCTGGATGCTTTCTTCACACTGAAGCCTCTGTTACCTTCTGCCTCACAGTTTAGTCTAATGGATGACAAATATATTTTTAGTACTTAAATCTGCTATTATTTCTTCTATGAAGACTTTTCTGACTGTATCAAGTAGAACTGGTCCCTTCTTTCTTTATATCTCCACTGCACCATATGCATATTAATGTATATCTACATAGGTATACATATATACTTCCACATAGTATCTATAACATGTTGTTTCATTTTTTTCTTTCTCTTCTTTTCCCCTTCACTCCTTTCTCCTTTCTCTTTCTTCTCTTCACCTACTCCAAACCCAATGATTTAAAACCTGATGAGGGCAGGAAATCTGTTAGACTTGCCTCTGCTTCCCAAGTGCCTAGTGCAGTGTGGCAAATAGAATGCATGCAGTACAGTTTTTTTTTTAATTAATGAATGGAGGAATGAATAGTGTTTTTCATGTCTCTGGTCAAATTGCTTTCTAATGCCTTCAGAGATACATGTTCTTCCAGTTTTACCATTGCTTCCAGCTTAGGTTATCACATTAAACCTTTTGAGGAATAATTTAATAGAAGAAATGTTATCTTGTTTTATTTTAATATCATTTTTTATTACTAGGAGGATGCCTATTTTATTATGTTGATTTATTTTCATGAATTGTAATTTTTTTTTTAAAATTTTAACCTCTAGAGCAGCGGTTCTCAACCTGTGGGTCGCGACCCCTTTGGCGGTCGAACGACCCTTTCACAGGGGTCCCCTAAGACCATCCTGCATATCAGATATTTACATTACGATTCATAACAGTAGCAACATTACAGTTATGAAGTAGCAATCACTGTCCCTCAGACCGTTGGAGGGCCGGACTATAGTTTTAAAAAAAACTATGAACAAATTCCTATGCACACTGCACATATCTTATTTTGAAGTAAAAAAACAAAACGGGAACAAATACAATATTTGTATTTGCATGTGGCCCGCGGGCTGTAGTTTGAGGACCCCTGGCCTAGAGTCTTGGAGTTTTTCTTCACATTTTGTATGGACTCTTAAAATTACTTTTATTATGTAATGCTTGATTCTGAAGTATTTATATGGAAATGATAGTAAAACTTTCAGTGCTATATTTTTGGCAAATATTTTTTCTTGAATAGTTACTTATCTTTATTTTAGTTCCTTTAAAAAAACACTTAATTCTTTACTTAATAAAGATATATTTACATTTGGAGTTTATTGTGATATATGTAATGGTTGTCTAAAGAGACTTTCAATGAACGTGTTGGCTACAAAGTAGTCTGCCTCTGTGGGAAGATATTAACCTTTGGCTGGGAGAAAAAAGTTCCCTGGAGAATTTGTAATCATGCACCTGACATCACAAGCAAATTCAAGCTATCTGCATGGCATGAGGTGGCCCCAGATAAGAAATAGTAACTGGGGAATTTCCCTCTCCTTTCTTCTCCCCATATATTCCCAATTTTTCTCTTTCCCTTATTTGTGTTTCATCATTTTGGTTAAACAGCCCAAGTCTTAATATTCTTTTGATACCAAACTGCTCCTTTGCAGACAGGAGTTGTTTAACAGAGAGGAATGACTGTTCATCATAGGTTGATCCCTAAGGGTCACACTCATGGCTAGAAATGGGGGCATCGGAGTTAGACTTGGCGTCCCATTCTGGCTCAAGTTTTGTGTAATTTGGAACATGCTTCCTAATTTCTCTGAATCTTAGTTTCTTCATCATTTACATAGGGATAATAATAGCATCAACCTATGAGAAATTTATCTTGAGCACTTAGCACATGCTTGGCGAATCCTTAATTAAATGCTACCCATGGATCACCATCACTAGCAAGCAAACCCCATTTGATATCTAAATCTATAGACTCTGTGCCCTTTACTCTCTTTATAAAAAGCACAACTGAGCATAATAATTGAACTCATTGATTCTCTAATTTTAAAATTTCTCTCTCAACCTCTGCAGAAGATTTTAGATAATATATCTTTTCACACTAAGTTGGTTGTAAAGCAAATAGAATAAGCCAATAGATCTTCCCTTTATATTCTCTAGATTTCCAAATAATTCCATGGGCATTAGATAAGGACTCATTAAATCTTCCAGAACTTTCTGATACAATTTACAGCACCTTGAATTATAGAAGGTGCTTATACATGTGTTTTGATTTAAAATTGGATTAATATATAATGTGTTAGAATCACCCTTAACACAGGTGGCAGGGATTTTAAGGGTCCAGTTCGACCATCTAGGTGATATCTAATCCCATCTCTATGCCATTTTCAGCCCAAAGTTACCCAACTCTGTCTGTAAATCTCAGTGATGTAAATTCACTGTCTTATAAGTCAGTGCACTCCTGTTGTGAGCTCCATGCCTCTGGAAATTTGATGAGGATGAGTTAGTTCTCTTCCTGAGCGCACCCGGAGGCCAGTCTCAGCACTTCCTCACATCCCCAATTAGCAGGTCCAATTACACAAACGTTAGTCAGTGAAGCAGATTGTACTGAATGTTACCAATGGTGGTGGTTATGCAATTCTGAAGGGGATTTATATACTCACAGCAACATTCTTCTTTATTGTTGAGAGTATTATGGATGTCTCCCCTTATTTTCCCCCCATTACCCCCCTCCATCCAGCTCCTGCCCCACCCCAGGCCTTCACCTCATTATTATCTGTGTCCTCATTAGACACCTTTGAGTTCCAAAGTCCCTTTCTAGATGTCTTAGCAATGTTACCTCTCTCTCTCTCTCTCTCTCCTCTCTTCTCTCTCTCTCTCCCCCCCCCCTCTCCTTGCCCTGAATTTAGTCTCTGAAATTCCTATATTTTTATAGTAATTCAACTTAGGTTCTCAGCTGTAATAGCTCTCTCAAAACCAAAGCCCTTCTGTGGGAGGAACTCATTTTCTTAGAAAGATGGCCAGTGACCATCTATTCTTTCACGGGTATTGGCTCAAAACAACCAGTATATAATATTTTTCCTTTTTATCTCTGGTGATCTATCAAAATATTTGCCCATCCAAACAGCCCCCCCCCTTTTTTTGATAGAGTGAGGGGGTTTTGGCAGGAGAAGGGCATGTGTGGAGAGAGACATAGTAATTGGGCTGCAAAAAAATATGGTTTTCTCCATTTTATACCTAATTACAATATTAGGTCATTGAGTGTTCTACAAAGAGTAGTTATATTTCATTAAGTGCCTAACTAGCTCCTAAATGGCAATTAAAAATTTTAGAACATTTTTATTAAGCTATAATTCACATACCATAAAGTTCGCTCTTTTGAAGTGTACAAGTCAACGGATTTTAGCATATTCTCAATCATCACCAACTATCTAATTCCAAAATACAAGTATGAGCAAAATTAAAAACACAGTTCATTCTTGGTTTATTTATTTATTTATTTATTTATTTATTTATTTATTATTAACCTACTTTTGCTCACTCCTGTATTTTTATCATCCCCCAAAGAAACCCCTTACCTATTGGCAGCCAATACTCATTTCCCCCTCTTTCTAGCCCTTGGTAACCACTAATCTACTACTCTCTATCTTTATGGATTTGCCTATTTTGGACATTTCATATAAATGTAATCATATAATATTATGTTTCAAGGTTCATCCATGTATCAATACTTATTGTTTTTTATGGCCAAGTAATATTCCATTGTATGGATATACCATATTTTGTTTATTTATCAGTTGATAGGTATTTGGGTTGTTTCCACTTTTTGGCTGGTATAAACAATGCTGTTGTAAATGTTTATGTGCAGGTTAACATATGGACAAATATCTTTATTTCTCTTGGGTATATACTTGGGAGTGGAATTGCTAGGCTATATGGTAACTCTGTATTTAAATTTTTAAGGAACTATAAAACAGTTTTCCAAGTAAGTGATTGCATCATTTTACATTCCCACCAACAAGTGGGAGTGTTCCAATTCTTCCACACCCTCACCAACACTTGCTATTGTCTTTCTTTTTTATTATAGCCATCTTAGTAAGTGTGAAGTGGTACCTTGATGTGAATTTCCCTGATGGCTAATGATGTTGAGCATCTTTTTGTATTTACTCCCATTTGTATATCTTCT
Source organism: Myotis brandtii (assembly GCF_000412655.1). Lineage (NCBI taxonomy): Eukaryota > Metazoa > Chordata > Mammalia > Chiroptera > Vespertilionidae > Myotis > Myotis brandtii. The sequence continues at coordinate 905,094 of NW_005358649.1, forward strand.
TTGGAGAAATGTCTGTTCAAATCATTTGAACATTTAACATTGGGTTATATGTCTTTTTTATTGTTGAGTTGTGAGAGCTCTTTTAATATTTGGAATAAAGACACGTCTCTTATCAGATGTCTGATTTTCAAACACGTTCTTTCATTCTGTAGGTTGTCCTAATAGTAATTTATATTTAGGCAACACTTGATTTATTTAGGGATTAAAGCTAAAGTATGGATATCATCCAAGCCTTTTACTTCTCTCCTGGATTTATTTGAATTTGGAAAAAGCAGTGCTCACAGTTATTAAAAAGCGTGCATAGAAAGATGGGAGAAAACCCCCACAGTGCCTAGTAGAGGGTATGTGCTCAATTAACTTTGGCAAATGAATGTATAAAATGGATATATTTATTCTTGGTTCCCACCGCTATTCTGACTTGTTGAGTCCCTCTGCTGGACTTTCAGTGCAATGATATTCATTTCATGACCTGAGGGCCCCCAGGGGGGAGTGGGGGGAGCTATGACGTATTGGAAAGACGTACTTGTTTCCATGTGTATGCTGTCTACTCCACTTAATGCCCTAATGTGTAACACTTCTCTTGGGATGGAGTTTTCATGGCAAAAAAGCAGTTTTGTGTTCTACTCTTGATGTCTGAGATTCACTGACTCTAAAGAAAGAAGCAGTTGTTTTGGCAGTTCATTGTTGATGCTGTAGTGTTTTCCATGGGCCTTGCATTTCATATCATTTACACTATGCTCATTTGGAGGGTCACTGAGGGATTTCATTTATTTCAATGCCCTTGACCCAGCAAATAGCTGTGGGGAGATGAGTCTGACGCTGTGAGGGAGGAAAGCCACATCTGCTTGCCTGTCAAATCAGCTGAATCTACCTGGGAGATGTTTGGAAGGAGAGATGGTCCCAGCCACGCTATCTGCATTTCCACATCACTTACAATGGCCTATCAAGGTCATTTTGCAACTGACATTTGCCATCATCCTTTGTCAACATCTTGCCTGTTGATTGATAGAAAGAATCAGAATGATTCAAAAATGGGAAGAATCAAAGGAATTCTAGTTGGGACAGCGGTTGAAACTAAGAAATCAAAGAAGGCTTCATATGTATGAAGGAAACAAGCTGGGTAAGGAAAGAAGAGCCAAGGGAAGCAAGAAAGTTATTTGTAACTGGATATAAACAGGAGTCTAACCTTACCCAGGCAGAGCCGGCTGGCCTGCTAGGGTTACTCAGCTCAGTTACCCATTCAGGGCGCTCACCCCGATGGTTGTGGGCTTCATGTGGATGACACATGGATGTGGGTAGCTGCCAACGAGTGAAACAGAGCACATACCTAATGAGCATGCACAGTGGTCCCATCAGAGAAGGGGAACATAGAATTCAAAAAAATTAGTGGTCTTAGGGAGTAATGTGAACAAGCTTGTCGTCTCAGTTCAAGTTGAAGAAAAACATTTTAACTCTAAACCATCATCGATAACAGCACTTTCTAGTACTTATGCAATGTTTTTTCTTGCCCTATGCGTGCAAACACTTTAAGCTTGCCTTATGGCTCATCATCACAACACTCTCCTGAAGGAAAAGGCAGTTAGTTATACAATTGACCTGAGGCTCAGTCGTGAACTGACTGTTCTGGAGGGTTGGGGAAAGGGGAGGGTCCCTGACATGTAGATTCCTGTTTGAAGCTAGGACTGAATTAGGCATTAAACATATGTAAATTCCTTTCATTCCTATAAGAACCCTTTGGGATGGGTATTCGTATTGTTATTTGATTAAGGAAAATTACCCAAATTATTTGAGCAATGATGGTGGAATAAAACCGTATCTGTCATATTCTAGAGCTATATTCTTTCTGTTCTCTGATATTCTTATTTGCCATTTCTAACTGATGAAGGGAGGTGCCCTGGAGGGAGATGTGGGCGGAGTCTAAGCCCATGCCCAGTTACTCTGTCTGAGGCTGGTGGGGACCGGAGGAGTAGCATCTAACCCAGAACCCAAAGTGTCACAGAATGAGTGAGTTAATGACAGGCCTCATTCCTAAGGGACTAACAAAGACTATCACACAGGGTCTATGTTTTGGGGGAGCTAAGGTAGGACTCCGCCAAAGGGCAGCTCCTTACAACTGCACTTTGATGATACTTCTCCTTCCCCTCCTTCCTGTTGCCAAATATGACACTAGAGAAGGGAACTAAAATATGTCACCCCCAAATATGCTCTTTGACATAAAAATTATTTTTGAGCTGAAGGCAATGAAGCAGCAGCAAATACAGGAAAAGCTCTCTTTACCTTCTCCCCCTTTTCTACCTAAAGACAGGATGTAAATTCGTCTTTTCTTGGAGACAGGACTCTGATTAGCCCAGAGAGGGACCAGAGGAATCTGAAACAAACTTTACTCCATGATTTTTCTCCCTTGTAGTTGCCTTCCCACAGTTGGCTGCCCTCGGGAGCCTAAAACTGCTCTCCTCTGACCTGCCATTTCTCCTCAGATTTATTGCTCTTTGTTGGAGATGCTGGATAAGCCAGAGTTCTAAGTTGCCACTTTGAGTAACTTTCCATGACGTTTTCCCCATGTGACATGCATTGTACATGCTGATAAATTGTTTTTCCCTTGTTAAACTGTCTTTTTGTTTGAGTCCCTGCTAAATTCTCAAGATGGGTAAAGATAAAGTTTTGCCTCCTCTACACTAGCTATGGCTAATTCTCTCCCTCCCTCTCTGTCTCTTGTACGCTACCTGCTTTTTTTTTTATTTTGCAAGTTTCCTTCCTTATAATAATACCCTCTCTTACTTGAAAGGTCCATATCCATGAAATATGGACTGTAGCAAAAATATACTTGCTATGTGTGTGGCCAATCAGTGCATAACTGGCAGTTTGGTGGATTCTCGTCAAGGATCTGGCAGCTTTGATCATCTTGACAGATGATGGCAGGATCCTTGTTACGCTCAGTGAAAGTGTTACAGAAATACGGGAGAAGAACCAAGCAACGCTTAGAGAGATGGAGTTACATTTATTACGCATGGGCCCAGAGGAAATGTATCTCAAATTCTGGGTGTAATTACACACGGAGTTTCTCATATTTATATGATTTTACCTTCTTTGTCTCCCAAATATGGGGTTTTTCCCGTTCCCTTTGCAAGTTCTTAAAGGGCCCTGTGTGCTGGGGCTTTGAGACCTCAACCAAAGGCTTGGCCTGGTGCCAGCACCGATAACTTCGTCTGGGGAAGGTTTAATGGCCTCTCTGAAATGGGAGTAGTCTTATTTTCCTTATTATTTAAGCCAGCAAGCATCTACAGAAGCCAGAAATAGCAGGGTTAAAACTTCAAACAACAGTTTTTATATAAGATGGATGCTTCAAAAGGATGAAAACATTTAACCAGATTTATACCACAAACCATACTTCCTGTTTTAGTTTCTGAATGACAAAGACTTCATTCCTCAGTTTTCTGCTTTTACATCTGTTTTTAAATTTTTAGTTTTCAGGATTGGGTTGACAGATTTAAATCCTTGATGTTTACATATTTTAAAACCCCTTTGTTTTGTAAATTATGTACATTAATATGTACATTATAGCTACAGTGTACATATTAGGTTTTCACATACAGAAAAACATCAGTCTTGCATGAGAGTCCTAACAGGTTCACCACTTCTGAGTGGAAAAGCTGTGGGAACCTTTGGACCTGAATCTCAATTAGTCCCCCACTTACCACACCATTTCACTTTCCAGTTACGATTGGCATCCACTCCACGGCAGCGAAACCTTGAGTTCCTTGACCTTGTTTTCCTCCAAAATCGATCCTAGAATGTAATTAAGAACATAGTTGCAGAAAAAAAATACTTACAAGGTTACTCACATGCATTTTAGTAGCACAACAGTGAATGAATCCCAGCATTAGGGGAGAGTTCCTCCTGGAACAGAATAAATTCAGCGAGTGGGAAGAGGACTGGACACTCAGGTTTATGGTCCAGTATCTGCCACGACCCTGCTGTCTCTTACCTTAGCTTGGCCTCATTTCTTTACAGGCAAATTGAATAAGCTGGACTAAACTAGTGATTTTTCACGATTTATTTAAAAGGAGAAATCTTTATTTACATGAAATCTTTTTGCTGTTGTTATTGTTAATCCTCACCCAATGATATTTTTCTGTTGATTTTTACAGAGAGTGGAAGAAACACACACACAGAGAAACACCAATGTGAGAGAGACACATCAATTGGTTGCCTCCCACCTAGTTCCCTGAATGGAACTAGGACCCATCAGTCCAAGGGCCGACGCTCTATCCACTGAGTCAAACTGGCTAGGGATATTTACATGAAATCTTATGCAAAGCTAAACATACAAACAAAATCAAAATGTTGTTGCTATGATGGGGGAAGGAGTGAGGTCTCTCTTGTAGCTCAGGATCACTAAGCTGGCTACCCACAGCTTCCTTCCTGTTTTGTGACAGTTTTCTATGAATTACTCCGTCTTTTTTGATTGGATAGGCAAAGTGACTTACATTGGTCCAGCTGAAATGGTATCCATCAACATTAAACACAGGCATGATATAAAAATACAGGTGATTCATCATTTTTCTCATGGTTGGGTCACTCCTGTATGTTAGAAGAGCCTAAAGACAAAGGTGACAGTTTTCTTATAAATTGATTCCAAATACAGATTTAGAAAAAAAGAAAAAAAGAAAGAAAAAAAGAAAGAAAAATTGATGTGTTTCTCTCCATGGGAAATACCAAATATGCTGGGTTAAAAGTAACAAGGTGATATAAACTATACTCTTGGACATTACATATTCTTTATTGAGACTTATGTATTATGAATAACATTTTAGCAAAGGTGGCAAAAACAGATGAATTGGACAGCCTCTTGCAGTGTCTCAGATCTGGCTAAGTTTTAGGGTGATTAAGAAAGCAATAGTTTTGTATAATCAGTTCTTTTTAAGATTCCATTCTATTGTGGACAAACTAATTACCTAATATCTTTGATATCTTTACATGATACACACACTAGTTATATATGTCACTTAATTTGTATGTCTAACTGGTACCATATTCAAGTCTTAGAACTTATTGCACAGACACAGTTTCCTCCTGATTTTTCTATAAAAAGTTTAATGAACAATACCACATCTCTCTCATCTTGATCTTGTAATTGGGTTTTACTTATATTGTGTCTGACGCCAAGTCTGAAAATTCTGCACTACAGATTTGGCCTCAAGTAGAAAAGCATTGAGTGTGTTAAGACATTTTGAAATACCATTCCTTTTTTAAAAAAGTGCTTCCTGATGCATGTTTGTCTATGTGTAAAGTATCTTAGAGAAACACATAGGAAATTTGTAACAATGGCTGCCTTTGGGCAGCAGGACTGGGTGACAATGTATTGGAAGGAGAAATACCTTTATGGTTATACCCATTTGGATTACAATTCAAAATAAAATAATTCTTAAATCTTAAATTATGTATATATTTTCTTGGAAAATTTAATACTTAAAATTTCAATCTTCTTTTATACTTAGTTAAGTAGGATTTTGAACCCCTCATAAGCAGCAATCTGTATTTACTTGGTGAGAATTCTATTCATAGAGAGCAATCCAATAATGCAATTTATTATTAGAAACTATCACTATATTAGAAATAATAATGAAAATAGAGATATATTCAAGAAAATTTACTAAATACAATTTTATTAAATATAATTTAAATATCTGTGGGATCAACACAAGTTGATACATGTTACTATAGTTTTCTCCTGTTCTCTAATTAAGATTCAATAATAATTTATTGGCCAAATAGCTTTAGTAGAACTTCCATATATGGTTGAATTTCAATTACCTGTAATGTTTTAATCTAGAGGAATTGTACTTGAAAGGAATATACATTCTCTAATTATTGGGTGTGGATTCTATGTGTTTATTGGATTAAGTTCATAATCACATTATTTATATCATCTATAATCTTACTAAAAATCTTGCCTGTATGCTGTTTTAGTCATTGGGAGTTGTGTTAAAAAATTAACATTACTAGATTTGTCACTTTTCTTTATAATTTTGTCAAATTTTGTTTTATATATTTTGAGGTCATTGATAAGGCCTCATTTTAAAGTTCTTCATTTCTAAATATATTAAGTAAGGAAGCTGTTCTCTAGTATTCTGTTCTGAAGTGGACTTAATTTCCAACAGTTGCCAAAACTTGCTTTTCCTCTGACAAGTAAACAGGTGTCAATGCGTTATATATGCCATATTTGTGATTTTTTTGTAAATCTCTAAGAATTGTAGCCATTCTCCATCTGGTCAGTCAAAATGAGAATGATTACACTATGATGACTATTCAGTATTGAATAGGATGATTGAGAGACCTCCTTGCTTGAATGCTTTCCGTAATAGGACATAGATCATTTCTCTTATGGTTTAGGTGGAGTTTCTAGAAAAAAGATGACCATGTAACTTTCAATTTCCTATCATTCTAACATATGATAACCTTCTAATGTGTAGGACTCTTTTTAGCAATCAATTTACACCACCCATACACACAGAAAAGGATATGCTTACTATTTAACGTCCATCTGGGTTTTACAAGTTTAGACTACTATTGTTACCTATAAGGAAGACTTAAGTCGTGGTGAACTGAAAGGCAGCCACAAATCAATACACCACACGCCTCAGTGTGGTAGTCTTTAGGTACTACACTCACCTTACCTCTCTATTTAAGAAATACTTAACGGAAATGGATTTTGATTTTAAAATAAGAGATATCAAAGAAGTTTTGAGTATTATCTTCTAGGAAAATTATATGTCTTGTATTAGGTAAGGGAATTTATTAAGTTAAGAAAGACAAGGAATGAGTCTAATTAGTACTCATCACATACCAAGACTATTTTGTCTTCCCCATAAATATATACATGTCATACCAGAATTCACCAAATGAACTTTGGTTAAATTTGAAGAACACTTTTTCAATTACTGAAGCCTTTGTGTGGTGTGGTAAAGTTAGGCCCAAGAGGTTGCCCCCCCCCCCCCACCTCTTTTTTCATTGTTTTTGGATTTATTTGGTTGGATGTTGCTTTTGTAGAGCCCCATGACAACCTGGAGTGCTAGGGTGTTTTTTCTTTCTTTTCTTTCTTTTTTTTTTTCTCCCAGGACTAGTGTTACTGACCTTTTAAAAGTAGTTTTTAAAGTTTCCATTTTTTCCCCTCAAGAATCATTACAAATGACCTAAAAATAAGCACACGTTCAGAGAAGGGAATATTGGGAGAAGTAGGCACGTTCCAGCTGAGGCCCAAGGAAGGGCACAGTCACCAGGCAAGGTGAAGAATATCTTCACCTGGGCTGGAGTGGAGTAAAATTATTTAGGATGGAAAAAAGTTGTAGCACCTAAGTGGGTGCATCTTGACACAAAAGAAGTATTTAAAATTTAATACTAGGAGAATTAATTAGAGCTGGAGAGAGTTTCCAGGGAGATTTTTGAAAGGGAGCTTAATCTATAAAGGTATTTGATGTCACACTATGAGAAGCTTGTTAAATGCAAGATGGAAACTAAATAATAGGTTGAAAGCACCATGAGCAAGAGGCTCTGTGAATGAAGGATGGAGAGCTGGAAAATCTTATGCTAATCTTGTAAATTCTAATTAAAAATATTTAAAAAATTTCAGGTACAATTGATACCAAATATTATGTTAGTTTCATGTGTACAGTGAAGTGGTTAGACATTTATATAATTTATAGAGTAGTCCTCCTGATAAGTCTAATACCCACCTGATACTATACAGAGTTATTACAATATTATTGACTATATTCCCTATGCTGTATTTATATCCCATGACTATTTTGTGACTGCCCATTTGTGCCTCTTAATCCTTTTACCTTTTCATCCAGCCCCTCAACCCCCTCATTTTGAGTTTGTTTCTTTTGTGTTTGCTCATTTATTTTTTTCTTTATATTTCACATGTAAGTGAAATCATATGGTATTTGTCTTTCTCTGACTGACTTATGTCACTTAGCATAATACCCTCTAGGTTCATCCATGTTATCACAAATGGTAAGATTTCATTCTTTTTATGGCTGATTAATATTTCATTGTATATATGTACCACATCTTTATCTAATTGTCTACTGATGGGCACTTAGGTTGCTTCCATATCTTAGCTATTGTATATCTTTTCAAATTGGTGTTTTGGATTTTTTCAGATAAATACCCAGAAGTGGATTAACTGGGTCATAAGATAGTGCTACTTTTATTTTCTCCACATCATCACCAACATTTGTTGTTTGTTGATTTAGTGATGATAGCTATTCTGACAGGTGTGAGGTGATATCTCATTGTGGTTTTAATTTGTATTTTTCTGATGATTAGTGATACTGAGTATCTTTTTCTATGTCTATTAGCCATCTAAATTTTAGTTTTTCCTATACTTAGTTAATTTATACTTAAAACTACCCAGGGATGACTAATCTAACAGGGCAGGTGATAAATGAAAATTGGTATTTATTCATCTATATTTGCTAATAAGAGATATAGATAAATATTTGAAATAATTTGTGTTACCAGGAAGAATACAAAATTAGAAGCATGTCCTCTCTACTCTTTCCTAAGTAACACTACTTCAAATTTTAGAACTTATATACTGAGATAGCCTAATAACAAGGTTGGTTGTATTTACTCAGGACCAACAGAGTGAAGGCCAGGACCAACTTTGTGGCATTATTAAAATCTATGTAAGAATCTGTCATCTACCAAAAGGAAAGTAGAGGTACCCTCACTTTGCATCGCTTTGCTATACATACATTTCAGTTACCATGGCTTAGTTAAATAGTATCAGTCCTCCAACAAGTACAGTTCTAATTTCAGTTACCACTAATTGATTTTTAGTCTACAGATCACTATGTAAATAACAGATGGTTATCAAGATCTGTGACCAATTATGTCACTTTTTTTTAAAGTGTGTCTTTAGGTGATTGGTCACTGAGCATCTGCTATTCAGTTCCCACAGAGACAGCAAAGTGTGTAGCTGTGTTGCCCCCTTGTCTCCTGAACCTGTGCAGCATGTTACAAAAATGGATGGTCGTGAGAAGAAATTGGCCAACAAATATGAAAGTTCAGCAGAGAAATAGAAAGTGGTAATGTAGAGGTGAAATTTGAATCAAACGTAAATGAAGTTATAGAAGAAAAAGGTGACCATGGAATGTCGACAGTGCCACCATTCAACTCTAGATATGCAGCCAGAGAAACCTAGTGAAGGAGAACTTACTGTACAAAATAAGAAAAGTGGTTGTGATGAAAAGGAGGGAGATGATCCGGAAGAAATGGTGCTGTCAACATTTCACATTAAAGAAAAACAGATATTTTATGACATTGAAAGGGCAAAGAAAAAATATTGGAAGCCAATCCCAACTAAGAAAGGAGTATGGCAATTTGCCAAGGCATAAATAAAGGCACTCACTTCACGTTGTAAGTTATATAATGAGAAGGCAAGCACTGCCTAAACCACCTGTCCTAAGGTGTTTTTTTTTTTTTTACAATGAAATAGGTCATTTTAATTATTAATATTTCTAATGTTCAATTATAGCATAATAAATATTAGGTTTACTCTTTTTGGCCATTTTCCTACATATTTATAACAATAAAAGTTTTTAATCTCTTTGATAAAAATATGTAAAGGTCATAGAACAAACTTAATTTTCGCCATTGATTATTAAAATAGATTTTAATGGCTTCAGCTTGTAGGGTCACTGTTACAATCCAGCAGTACTCTCAGGAAAAGCAAGAACAGCCTGTACAAACAGTGCCCAGGACACTCTCAGATATTAGATAGTGGAGTACAAGGAATGAAATGAATTTCAATTCAATTCAATTGAACAAACATTAATATAGACCTTGCTCTGTACAAGACATTATAAATTGAATCAAAAGGGAGAAGATGCTAGGTTGGAGGATGCAGAGGAGGAAAGAAAAGACTGGGGAGGAGAAAAAGGATGGGAGAACACGGGGAGTTAAAGGTACAAAAAGGCTGGTTGAAAACAAATCAAAATATTGTAATTACTTGGAATGGTAGTGAACAAAGTCAGACAATTTAAAAAATGCAGGTCATTTTTACATGATGAACTGTTTTTTTTAACTGTGCAGTTAAGAACCAAGACTTAATTGCTTACTTAACTGAATTCATTAAATATTTGATCTGGGCTTAATAACTCAATTATTTATTCCCTGGCTTTTAGCACATTTTAGCAAAAAAATTAAGTTCTCTTTTTGAAGAGGTTTATTTTATTTTTAGTGATATATTTCTTAACCAAAACTTTGAATTTTACACCTACATTTGAAGGTTTATATTTTTACCTTTAATAACCAGCAAGACATATAATATCGAAAGAGAAGATGATCCCCAAAGCTCTTAGACCCCGGAGAAAGCATCGCCCTTTCTGGAAAGCCCTCCCAGTTGAAAGACTTTTCCCACAACCGCTGCGCCAAGTCTTCCAGAGAGCTCTGTCCTTTACACACAACCCACCACAATCTCCGAACATTACGACTTACTCAGCCCACAGCCATCAGCGGGTCTTAGAAAAGAACTCCCTTCCCTGAAAGTCTCTTACCCTTATTTTTGGCTATTTGAGTTATCTGCATAGTACATCTGAATCACATGCCAGATTTTGGTACCAGGGTTAGCCATCACAGGTGGCCAGTGTAGATGGGAGGGGATGTGTAATGCAGTTGGTTTTCCTGTGTAGTCAGGCTGGGCAAGGAAGGCTGAGGTTTCACATTATGTAGCAGCAGAATACTGTGGCTCACCTGGGAAACTAAGCAAGGTTTTCCCTCCCCTCCCC
>NW_005358649.1:915940-946522 GCF_000412655.1 Myotis brandtii
CCTCCCTTCCTCTCCCCTCCTCTTCTCTGTTTTTCTTTCCTCCATTCTCCCTTCCTTTCTTTCCTTTTCCCATTCTTTCTCTTCTGATTTCTTTATCTTCAAAGTCTGGAAGAACTTCTCATTTCAGATCATTACTGTCTCAATTTGCCTGTGGACCATCTTCTCACAAACCCTTGCTTTATCTATGGTCTGCTACTGAGTTAAATAGCATACAACCACTGAAATACTAAAATACTGGTAGTTTGAGAAAAAAATGTATTCAGTTTTGGTTGACTTAAGTGGTTTTTTAACTAATAATGTCCATGCTGGTTTTTATTTTATTTTATTTTTGGATATAGCAGCATGCCACGGACAGGTTCTCACATCACTAATTACTCTTCTAAAATATTTTATGAAGCCAGGGCTATCAATCATTTCCTTTAAGTCTTCTCCTTTGCTTTTATGCTTGGAAATGTCTTTCCCACTTGGAAATCAAAAAATATTTCCCCGAGTTACTGTCTAAGTATTTATATATATAAAAGCACAGCGACTGGAATGGTGGAACGACCAGAACGACCGGTGGCTATGATGCGCACTGCGGCAGCCAACCGACATGATCTGGGCCCCAACTGCCCACAGCCCCTCCCCCTGGCCGGCCCTGCCCCTGGCCAGCCCTGCCCCCGGTCGGCCCCCAACCCCCTGATTGGGGGCAGGGCCTGCTGGCCAACCGTCCTCGGCCCCTCCCCGCAGCCAGCCTGGCCTGATGGCTCCCATTGGGGTGGGCCAGCTGGGCCCCACCTGCGCACAAACTTGTGCACCAGGCCTCTAGTTTTATGAATAAAGACTCTGGTCAGATTTGTCACAGCAATGTAGAATTATTGGAGGCAAAAATTAAGTGCTATACATAACTCTGGGCTAGCTAGCACCAGTCATGGCTTAAGATACTCAATCTGGGAGACTGACAATTTCAGTATAGTCAGTTCAATTTAACTCCCTAAGATACACTGTTTTCTTTTGCTTATTATTGTTTTCCGACACATAAATATTTCTTTTTTAAATAGAATGTAGACTCCTTGAGTGCAGGCACCATGAATTATATTTATGCTGATATTCATAATGCTAGCAGAGCACTGAAAATGTAGTGCTCAACAAGAAATTGTTGGACTGATCAATATAAATACCTTCTAGGAAAGCCCTATTTAATTCTAAAAATAACAGCTGTATTGGAAAATGATTTGCACATCTTATAATTCATCCTTATAAAGTATACAATACAGTGTTTTAAAAACATACTCAGAGTTGTGCATCCATCACCCTTATATAATTTTAGAATATTTTCATAATCCAAAAAGAAATCTCCTATATTTTAAGTATCAATTCTCCAACTCCATCAACTCCCCCATCCATAGGCAACAGCTATTCTACTTTCTGTTTTTATAAATTCATCTATTCTAGACATTGCATATAAATGGAATCCTGTAATATGTGGTCTTTTATGACTGGCTTCTTTCACTAAGCAATGCTTTTAAGGTTAATCAATGCTGTAGCACGTATCAGCACTTCATTCCTTTTTCATTGAGATGTAATTAATATAACACACAATTTACTACTTTACAGTGGATAGTTCAGTGATTTTTAGTATATTCATAATGTTCAGTTATCATTACTATCTAATTTTAGAACTTTTCCATCACACCCAAAGGAAACATCATACTTATTAGTAGTCACTCCCAACTTTCTTCTCCCCCACATCCTGGCAACCACTAATCTACTTCCTGTTTTTATGGATTTGCTTATTTTGGACATTTCATATAATAGAATCATGCAATATGTGTTCTTTTGGGTCTGGCTTCTTTCATTAAGCATGTTTTCCAAGTTCATCCATGTTGTATCTTGTATTATACTCCATTCCTTTTTTTGTATGGATATACCACATTTTGTTTATTCATTAGTTGATGGACATTTGAGTTACTTTTACTTTTTTGGCTATTATGAATAATGCTGCTTTAAACACTCATGTGCAAGTTTTTGTGTGGCTATATGTTTTTATTTCTCTTGGTTATATACACAAGAGTGAAATTTTTGGGTCACGTGGTAACTCGATATTAATTTTTTGAGGAACTGTTCAACTGCATTTAACCTGTTTTTTAAAAATTACTATTTATAATAATAAAAGGGTAATATGCTATTTAGACTAGACGTCTTCTGGACATCATTCTGGACGTCCTTCCTGACAAAGCTGGGGCTGGAGGGAAGCCAGCCTGGGTCCCAGGTGCCAGAGGGAAGCCGGTGCTGGCAGCTGGGGGAAGGAAGGCCTACTATTGCACGAATTTTCGTGCATCGGTCCTCAAGTCTATAATAATAAAAGTGTAATATGCTAATTAGACCAGATGTCCTTCTGGATGCCCTTCCTTCTGGACAAAGCTGTGGCAGGCGGGTGCTGAGGCAGAGGCGGCGGTGGCGGTGGTGGGGTCGGGGGCCAAGGCCCTTGCATGAATTTCGTGCACTGGGCCTCTCTAGTTTTTAATATTTTTATAGTTGAGAGTATTACAGATGTAACCTCCTTTTTTTCCCTCCCCTTGCCCTCCACCACCTGGTTCCCGCTTTGCCCCGGCCTTCCTTCACCACTTGTTTTTTAAGTTGGTAGTTTTGTTTGCTTTGTACTTTACCTTTTAAGTCCATTACTTTTAAGCTTTGTGAGTGTCCCTTTTCATAAGTCTCTACTTGTCTATTTTCTTTTTATCCTGCTCTGTTTACCCTCAGATTTAAGTCTCTACTCTGGTAAATAACATCGGTTTGCTTTTGCAGGAAGATAACCTCCAAGTTCTGTGTATTTATTGTTTCCTTCTCCTTATGTATCTATTCTAGTTTTCTTTCTTTGATGAATTTCATGTCTGTATCATCCCTCTTGGCTCATTATAAATTTAAGAAAACTTTATCACCAACAGAGAGTGTTTCTTAAAGCTCCCTTTTGGTTTCATGGTGAAGGGGCATCTGTAGGACATATTTCATTAGTGAGTCCACCATGTTTGATCCCCCCTCCTCCAATGCCCCCCCCACCAGTGCTATAAATATAATGTTAGTAATGGTTCTATCCTGCTATAAACAAGCATTTAAAAGAGATTCTGCAATCCAAGCATACCTTCATTTGTTTCTTTCATTTTGCTTACAAGATAGAACATTCTGTGATGTGAATACTAGGAAAAAGAGAGGTGGCAAGTATTGAAATCAAAAGTGATGGCTCTATATTTTTCAACATAATTAAAAGATTTTCAATTTAAAAGATAAAAACCCTCAATCTTGTGCATTTTTCATTTAAAATGCAACCAGCAGTCAGATGTGGAGATAATGAGTTCATTTGAGCAATTTTCAAAATAACTGTGATCAAGCCCATCGCACCAGTCATTGAAATCCAGGTAGTTTTGCTTTTGTGTTACTGTCTTCTGAGAGCTGTGTGTCAAGGCATTCATGGATCTGTCCACTAAATTGGAGTGGCGAGCAGAAGAGGAAGTGGCTCTTAAGGCATGGCATGGGAGGCCAAGCTGGCAGAAGAAGAGAGGGACATATGGAGCTAGAGCCACATCTTGATATGTATGGTTTCCATGGCATAGAGGCAGGGTCTGTGGATGAGGATTATACAGCAGGGAAGAGAGCAGGGATGAATGGAACCCAGAAGTATGGAGACCTGGTTATTATTTTTATAATAAATTCTTTGCTTTTTGAGATAAATGTAGATTCACATGTAAATATAAGAATCAATATAGATAAATCCCATGTACCCTTTACCCACTGTCAGAGACAGCAAGAGCCCTACACAAGCTCTGTTGCTCTGAGTTGCTCTAAGTCCATATATTCTTCTAAATTCTTTCCGACTATGCCTGGGCAGGTTTCACCTTGAACCTCGCCCACTGTACTAACTGTTCAAGTTCCTCCTTTATCCTCGGCTCACTAGTTACAGGTGTTGGGTCTGAGCCCCTCTGTCTAGGGCTGGACCTTCTTGGACACTGGGTCTTAGATGGAGAAGCCATGAGAGGTTGTAGTCTTTATTGCAGAAGCCAGCGGCCATAAGCCATTAGACAAACAGCTCTTCATAACAGTGTCCCAATCAGGCAGCCGTACATCGGCTGGTAAATACATAACTTTCCCACATAGTAACACCTCTAATAGTCTCTGTGTTCACAGTCATTATCTGAGCAGCCGCATGCTGCCTCTAAACTCACCACCTTACATTGTAGTGGTATCTGAGCTCTCTGCCTCAGCAGCTTCTCCTGTCTCCCCTGCCCGGCACGCTGGCTGGTCTCTGTGGCCTCACATCTCTGTGTAGCGCCCTCCAGCAGACTCGCTGGTCAGTAGCTTGTATATTATTCCAGAGACAAAGAAGGCTTCGTGCCAATAGTTACATCAATCATATTTTGGCTACAGAAGGGCACGCGTGCGCAGTAGACCATGGGAGTGTTGTGCTTGTGTCCCTGCACCTGCTTATGGTCTGAGCCTAGGCGCAGAATGGCTTTGGACATTCCGGCACCCTAACAACAAGGCCTTTCACATTCTGAGTGGCCTTGGCTGTCTGGCTACTCTGGTATGGGTTCCCACACCCACTTTCCCCCAATGGTAACATCTTACAAAACTCTAGTATGATATCTCATTCAGGGGACTGTCATTGGTACAGGCAAGATACAGAGCCTTTCTGTCACCACCAGGACCCCTCTGATGCCCTTTTTTTTTAAAAAAAAATATTTTATTGATTTTTTACAGAGAGGAAGGGAGAGGGATAGAGTTAGAAACATCGATGAGAGAGAAACATTGATCAGCTGCCTCCTGCACACTCCCCACTGGGGATGTGCCCACAACCAAGGTACATGCCCTTGACCGGAATTGAACCCGGGACCCTTCAGTCTGCAGGCCGACGCTCTATCCACTGAGCCAAACCAGTCAGGGCTCATGATGCCCTTTTATGGCCACATCCAGTTTTCCTCCCTCTCCGCCTCTCCTTAACTGCCAGGAACCACTGGTCTGCTCTCCGTTTCTGTAATTTTATCACTTCAAGAACATTATATAAATAAAATCATACAGTATGTATCTACTTGGGATTGGTTTTCCAGGGTAACTCCCTGGAGCTTCATTCAGGTTATTGTGTGTGCCCATAATTTGTTTCTTTTTATTGCTGCGTAGTTTTCCATGGCACGCATGTACTGGCTTGTTTAACCATTTGCCCATTGAAGGGTATCTGGATTGTTTCAAGTTTTTGGCTATTGGAAATAAAGCTGCTATAAACATTCCTGAACAGGTTTTGAGCAAACATAAATGTTAATTTCTCTGGGATAAATGCCCAGAGTGCAATTACTGGGGCATATGGTAGTTTTAAAGGAAACTGTTCACTGTTTTCAAGAGTAGGTCTGTTATTTTGCATTCCCACCAGCAGCGATGTAGGAGCGATTCAGTTTTTCTGCATTCTCTCCAGCATTCGGCGGTGTCCCTCTCTTTTCCCTTTCTCCCTCTCTCTCTATGTGTATATGAATAATGTTAATTTTATCCATTCTGATAGGTGTCTAGTGATAGCTCATGGTGGTTTTAATTTGAATTGCCCTAATGGCATGGCATCTTTTTGTATGCCTTTTTTTTTTTTTTGCCATTGGTATACTCTCTGGTGAAACGTCTCTTTATGTCTTTTGCCATTTTCTAATTGGATTGCTTCCATTTTTATTGTCAAGTTTTGAGTTTACTCCCAATGTGAGTCTTTTTCAAAAAATCAGATATATGGTTTGCATATATTTTCTCCCAGTTTGTAGCTTATCTTTTTCATCATCTTAATAGGGTCTTTCACACAAATTTTTTTAGTTTTGATTAAGTTTGATGATGTTCAATTTACCAACTTTTATTTTATGGAACATGCTTTTGGGGTCTAGTCTAAGGACTCTGCCTAACTTTAGATCCTGAAGATTTTTTCCTAAAAGTTTTATAATTTTACATTTTACATTTAAGTCTGAGATTCATTTTAAGTTCATTTTTGTATAAAGTGTGAGACTTAGGTCGCGGTTCATATTTTTGCCTATGGAAGTCCACTTGCTTCAGGACCGTTTGTTGAAAAGGCTGTCTTTCTTTCCTCCATTGAGTTGCTTTTGTACCTTTGTCGAAAATCAGTTGGGTATGTGAGTATAGGTCTACTTCTGGGTCCTCTATTCTGATCCATTTCACAAATATCACACACTTTTGATTAGTGTAGCTAATATAAACACATAATATGTTTTGACATGGGTAGCAAGATTCTTTTTCAAAGAGTTTTAGCTCGTTTAGTTCCTTTGCCTTTTCATATAAATTTTAGAATAATCTTATATCCACAAAAAGTCTTGCTGGAATAAATTATGTTATATTTGTGTATCAATTTGAGAAGAATTAACATTTTTATATGTTACGTCCCCCCATCTATGAATAGGCTATGCCTCTCCATTTATTTAGATTTTGGTTTTTCACCAGTGTTTTGTAGTTTTTAGCATAAAACTTTGGTACATGTTTTGTTAGGTTTACTCCTAGGTATTTTACTTTTTCAAGTAGTTATAAGTGGTATTGTAATTTTAAAAAAATATATATTTTTATTGATTTCAGAGAGTGAGAGAGAGGGTGAGAGGGATAGAAACATCAGTGATGAGAGACAATCATTGATAGATCGGCTGCCTCCTGCATGCCCCCCACTGGGGATTGAGCCTGCAACCTGGGTATGTGCCCTGATTAGGAATCAAACTGTGACCACCTGGTTCATAGGTCAATGCTCAACCACTGAGCCACACCAGCCAGGCGGTATTATATTTTTTAATTTTAGTATCCATGTGCTTGTTGCTAATATATAGATATACAATTTATTTTTGTATGTTTATCTTGTATCCTGTGATCTTGCTGAACTCACTTATTCTATAGATTTTTCTGTAGATTCCTTGGGATTTTTGATGTAGACAGTTATGTCATCTACAAATAGGATAATTTTATTCCTTTATAATCTATATGCCTTTTATTTCCTTTTCTTGCCGGTACTGAGTAGGACTTTCAGCACTATGTTAATTAAGAGTGGTAAAGGTGGGCATCCTTACTTTGTTCCTGATTTTATCAAGAAGCATTTAGTCATTCACCATTACGTATAAATGTTTGCTGCAGGATTTTTGTAGATGTTCTTTTTTTTTCTTTAAATATATTTTATTGATTTTTTACAGAGAGGAAGGGAGAGGGATAGAGAGTTAGAAACATTGATGAGAGAGAAACATCGATCAGCTGCCTCCTGCACACCCCCTACTGGGGATGTGCCTGCAACCAAGTTACATGCCCTTGGAATCGACCCCTTCAGTCCGCAGGCCGATGCTCTATCCACTGAGCCAAACCAGTTAGGGCTGTAGATGTTCTTTATAAAGTGGAAGAAGTTCCCCTCTATTCCTATTTTTTGAGTTTTTATGATGAATGTATGTTGAATTTTGTTAAAGCTTTTTCTGTCTCAATTGATAAGATTATGTGAGAAGATTATTATGTTAGATTACATTGATTAACTTTCAAATATCCAACCAGGCGCACAGTCCTGAAATAAACCCCACTTGGCCATGGGGCATAATTATTTTTATAGATTGCTGAATTCTGTTTGCTAGTATTTAGTTAAGGATTTCTGAATCTATTTTCATGAAAGATACTGTTCTCTAGTTTTCTTTTTTCCCCCTACTCTCTGATTGATTTTGGTATCAGGGCAATTACTAGCTTTGTAAAATGAATTGAAAGTGTTCTTTCCTCTTCTATTTTCTAAAAGAAATAATGGAGAACTGGTGTTAAATTTCTTTGAACATTTGGTTGAATTCTTCAGTGAAACAGTCTGGGTCAAAAGATTTCTTTTAATTTTAAAATAATTCAATATCCTTAATAGTAATAGGGATATTCAAATTATCTGTTTCATAATGAATGAGTTGCAGTTTTTCAATTGATTCATTTTGTGTAAGTTGTCAAATTTATATGTGCAGAGTTATTCGCAGTATTGTCCTATTATCCTTTTGATATCAGCAAGGTCTGCAGTGATATCCCCTGTTTCATTTCTAATATTGGTAATTTGTATCTTCTATCTTTTGTCTTTGTCTTCCTTGCTAGAGTTTTAATTTCATTAACATTTTCAAGAACCAGTTCTTTGTTTCACTGATTTTTTTCTTTTTCTTTTTTTTTTTTTAAGCCTTGTCGAAACAAGGCCACCAAAAATTTTGGTTGCCTCCCAAAAAAAAATTGGGAGAGAGAGAGATTCACTGATTTTTTTCTGATTTTGTTTTCAATTTCATTGATTTCTTCTTTTATCAATATTTTACTTCTGTTTGCTTTGGTTTCATTTTCCAGTTTCTTGAGGTGAGAGCTTAGATTATTATTTTGAGATTTTCCTTCTTTTCTAATATATGCATTAAATGCTATCATATTTTTTCTCTCAGCATTGCTTTGTGTCCCAGAAATATTGATATGTTCTATTTTATTTTTCCTTCAGTTTAATATGTTCAAATTTTTTTTTGAGATTTTTATCCTTGACCCATAGATAATTTTAAAGCATGTTAATTTCCAAGTGTGTGGAGGTTTTCCTGTGATTTTTCTGCTATAGATTTCTAGATTGACTTCACTGTGATCAGAGAACACAGTCTGTATAACTTTAATTCTTTTAAATTTGTGAAGGTCCTGTTTTTTGGCCCAGGATATGGTATTTCATGATATATGTTCCATAGACACTTAAAAAGAATGTGTATTCTGCTGTTGCTGGATGGAGTGATCTATAAATGTTGTTTAGATTCTGTTGGTTGATGGTGTTGTTGAGTTCTTTCATATCCTTGCTGATTTTTTGTTGTTGATGCTGTTGTTTAAATATGGTTTATTGATTTTTAGAGATGGAGGAAGTGAGAGGGATAGAGAGATAGAAACAGCCATCAGCTGCCTTCCACATGCCCTTTACTGGGGATCCAACCTGTACCCCTGGCATGTGCCCTGACCGGGAGTTGAACCGGTGACCTTTTGTTTCATGGACCAATGCTCAACCACTGAGTAACACCGGTGGGCCTGATTTCCTTTCTAATGATTCTCTTGCTGTTGATTATTTAAAAATACCAAATTGTAGAAATTACCACTTAGACATTGAGTTTACTAAGTGCTTATTATATGCCAAGCACTTTCTTAAGTCTTTTACATGCATTATATCATTTAATCTTCCCAGTAACCCAGTGTGTCACATATTATAATTATTAGGTTCAGAGAGGTTAAGTGACTTGCCCACCAAGATCACACAGCTGGTAAATGGCAGAGCTGGCGTTCCAACCCAGGGCTGCCTGACGGTTAAATGTGTGCTGGTTACCTCTATGCAATTTGCTGTTCTATCAGAATCCCAGAGCACTTGGTACGTTTTCTTCCAGTTCACATCTGAATAAGGATGTAAACATTACAGTGGTGGCTGTGGGGCAAGTGCCACAAGATACGGTAGGCAGCCGCTCAGCTAGTCTCCAATGATTCCCCACTCTTGGTCCTTAAGCTCTTGTTGTAATGTCCTCCCCTTGAATACGGCCTGGACCTAGTGATTCACTTCTAATGGACAGAACATGCAAAAGTGATGGGATGTCACTTCTGAGATTAGGTTACCAAGAGACTATGGTTTCCAGCTTGGGCCTGCTCTCTCCCTCTTCTGCTCTGAGGAGAGGCTGCCCTGTGGAGAGGCCCACATGAAGTCTCTGGCTTACAGCCAGGGAGGACCTGAGGCTGCCAGCAGCCACGTGAATGAGCTCAGAAGCAGATCCTGCCCCACACAAGCCTCTGATGAATGAAGCCCTGCAGCCCGGTTAGGGATCCTGAGCAAGAGGCATTTGGCTGTCCTGTGCCTGGATTGCTGACCCACAGAAACTATCTGTTGTTTTAAGCTGTTGAGTTTGGGTTAAAGCACTCAAGAAAGAGAGAAAGCAAAGGCAGGAAGCCAATCTTTTGGCTTCTGACAGTACCGTCGTCTCTTGGGGTTGGAACTCCAGGGAAATCAAGACATGGTAGAGACCACTGACCGATTGGAGAAAAAATGTAAGGAAAGAGGACCTCTGTCCTGTTTACTCCGTGTCTGAAAGGACACACTGTCACGTGTTCCTGTGTGAGAGGAGGGGACAATCAGAAGTGTGGCATGTGTCACCCAAGAGGGGGACAGACATAGCATCCTACAGTCTCCTGGGAGGCAGAGAGGGAGCCCTGAGTTTCCCTGGTGTCTCCAGAGGGGACATGAAAATCAGATGAGTTGAGAGCCTGGGAGCTGGTCATGGGACTTCTGGGGTGAAGGGGAGGTAACTTGTGGAAGGGATGCTGCTTGGTGCCCCTCTTGGGCCAGCCACCCCCTGCCCTCTTTGGGAGGCTGAGGATTTAACGAAGGACTGAGTTAGTGTGTAAGAGATGATGTTCCAATGCTAGGCAGGTTTAAGGTTATTTAAATCTTTCAAGTCCCTATTCCCTCTGCCCCCAACACCACCATTAGTGGAAATGGGGGCTTTAAAGCAAATGAGAATATTTCTTATAAGCTGTAATGTTGACCCACTCCTGACACTGCTACCATGTGGCTGTCACATGTTGGCAGCCCCAATGCTTCCACCAGGCCACTGGGACGAGCGACCCCATAGGCCTCCCCCCCGCCCCATTTCTGTTTGCTCTCCTGACTCATGGAAAATGTGATAAAGTGGAGGGGCAAGCAAAAGCCATAAACAGGAGAGTGAGGGAGGTATGGAAAGGGTAGCAGAGGCACAAAAATGGCTAGACATACCTGCGTGCTTGAAGATGGCCTGGTGAAGGGAAAAGCCTTTCTTTAGTTATCTTTGGTGAAATGGCATATCACTTTCATTGACTCTTCTTGCTTTTGCTCCAATGTCAACTATTTTCAATGGGCAGTCATTATATGTGCCTCTTTCTTTTTCTGTGGTTACACGGTGTCTTCCTCTTCCTGGGACATGTAGCTTGAGTTATGGAGCTGCTACCTATGACTTTACAGATTGTGCCTTGCAAAAATCCAGGTGGTACCATTCATATTACATGAGATGATTTGACAAGTCCTCTCTCAGAAATCTTTCCACTTCATTACCACTGGATTCTCATTATTCCCATTCATTAACAAATGTTTGAAAATCTATTAAGTGCCAGGTGTTGCTCTGAGTGCTGGGGATTTGGCACTGAACAAGATAGAGTCTCTACCCTTGGTGCAAAAAAGAGATAACACTATGAACATATAAAATAAGGTTAGGTGTTCTAAGAAAGAGGCTGCACATGCGGGGTGAGGTAAATTTCTTATGTCCTTCAATCACACACAGGACCGTGGTCTAGAAACAATAGGTGTTCTGTACTTAACTAATTTCTCCTCTTTTTGAAACTTGAGAAAGCAGACAGTACGTTTATCTATACAATGGATATTTAATACAAGGTAATAGAGTTAATTTCTTATTTGATTTTGCGTTTGTCCTATTAGGGTGAAATGGTCTTTTAAAGAATATGAATTACTCAAAACACTGAGCGGGAATAGTTTGAAAATTTTATTATTACATAATATTTATAAAATTAAGGATACTTTTGTGGGTTTGGTAGTGGCAGATTGAACAAATTCGGTACTTTCTTGACATTTTACAGGGCTAGAGAGTCCTCAAAATCCCACACCTCACACTAGAGCATATAATTTCCCTATAAGACTGAAGTTTTAAAATATCTTTGGTATCCTTAATGGTTCTCTGTAAGTACAGGGCTAACATATTTGCAAGGTTACTTTTTGGCTTAGAACCTTCATTTCCTTAGTCTTTTTCATTTTCAGCACCGTACTATAGTGGTTGGTTTTCTTTTAAGAGTCTTTTAAAAAAAATAAGAAGTCAAGATTAAAAAACAACAACCACGAAAGTCATTACATTCTTGACAAGGATAGAAAAATATTCAAACATGTTAAGATGTTGGTTCATGAAATTGCCCATTCTTGGGATAGGGACCCGCTAGATACACTAACATACAGAAGCCTTTGGAAAGTGAGAAATCACTATGAGTCATTAATAATTAGAGTCGATGAAAAATACTGAGAATGTTAAATTCACAGATGTTAAAGGTCTTTGGTATCTAAATTACAGATCCATAGCAGGAGGGAAAAATGCAATCACTTGCTCATCTCTTTATTGTTATAGCATGTGTGAGATCATTTTGACAGAGAAGACAAATGATGTTGAATATTATATAAGAATCCTCTCTGGAACACCATAAATTTGATTTTTAGCCTTTTGCCATATATCAGCTACTATGGCTGGTTTCTAATTTGTTACAAATTCATAAATGCTCTGAATCCCAGGTTCCTTCTCTATCATGAGGGTTGGTAATTCCAACCTCTAAGGGCAGAGGTGAGGATAAGCTGAGCCAGGGTTATGAGAGGTCTTCATAAACATGAAAGCGACTCAGAATCAATACGTTATCATTCAAGCAGGTATCACTGGCTTCACATTCCCAGTTTTGTTCCTTGAACAGAATAAAAACACGTGGGAACCACCGACTAGCTGAAATGGGCATTGTGTAAAGGGTTTAACTTACTTCTTTTACAAACCACTGACAAAAGGCAGGACCAATCCATTCTCTTGCATGAATACCACAGTCTATCCAGACAGCTCGTTTGTAAGCTCGGGATCGCCTGCCCAGCTGAAAACAAGAGAATTCACAGTAACCAATGCAGGCTTTTATTTTTGGATTTACTTACCAGCATAATTTAATAAGGTTTCATTTGATAACCCATAAAAAAGAGAAAGTGATTTCCTATTTCAGAAGTCCAGATTTGTTTACACAGAAACACATTTATTGCCCTTATTACCAATCAAAGAACTGGAAAATACACAAGGAAAATAGCAATTCCTTAGAGAGATTTGCTTCTCTATTTTAATAGAACATGTGACTGTTAAGTAAAAAGCCAAATTTTCCACCTCGCCTCCATCTAAGAAATCAGAAATATTCCCAAGGAGTCTTTTGTAAAGAATTAGCTATGTTTTATAGGTGGACAAAGTAAAATTTTATTTAAATGCAAAATGGAAAAACACAAAACAACTTGAATTATAGAATTAAGTGACAGATTTTTCTTTATAATCCTACTAGTGGCCTGGTGCATGAAATTTGTGCATGGGGGCAAGGGTTTCCCTCAGCCCGGCCTGCACCATCTCCAATCTGGGACCCCTCAGGGGATCCCTGTGGGATCCGGCCTAAACTGGCAGTTGGACATCCCTCTTGTAATCTGGGACCACTGACTCCTAATCACTTGCCTGCCTGCCTGCCTGCCTGATCCACCCTAACCACTCTGCCTACCTGCCTGATCACCCCTAACCACTCGCCTGCCTGCCTGTCTCATCGCCCCTAACCACTCACCTGCCTGCCTCATCGCCCCTAACCACTCGCCTGCCTGCTTGATCATCCCTAATCACTTTTGCCTCAGTCCCCACCTCAGCAGCTTCGTCCGGAAGGACATCCGAAATGACATCCAGAGGTCGTTCAGCTGTCCAGTCTAATTAGGATATTATGCTTTTATTATTATAGATTACTGGGGCATGTAAAAACTCTCTACTCCTAATCCCAAAAGAAATGTGATCAGCATTTCTTGTGATTTGTTCCAGGAAACAACAACAAAAGAAGGAGACCAGACTCAAACGGGCCGGATTCGGCCCGCGGGCCGTAGTTTGCCCACGGCTGGTATAGATTATTAATATTACCTTATAATGGTTTCTAACCTAGTAATCGATAGGTGGCTCTTGACTTTATATTTATAGGGGCTCTAATTTTCATTTATTCATTAGTTCACTCAGGAAATCCTTTTCAGTGTCAGACACTGTACTCAGCACCAGAGATTCAAAGATGAAAGACAGGATTTATATGCGAGTGGGGTGGGCAGACATATGAGCAATTAATCAGTATGATGTGAAAATGTGTAAGTTAATTTGGGAACATGTCTAATTTTTTCCTGAAAAAGAAAAGGTTTCTCAAAAGCGGAGCCTTCTTCTTGAGCATTTGAGTACTTGAGG
Source organism: Myotis brandtii (assembly GCF_000412655.1). NCBI lineage: Eukaryota > Metazoa > Chordata > Mammalia > Chiroptera > Vespertilionidae > Myotis > Myotis brandtii. The sequence continues at coordinate 929,950 of NW_005358649.1, forward strand.
AAGCCTGGAAGCTTTGTCTGGCAGACAAGTTGGAAGAGGCATCAGAAGCGTGGAAGAGAACCTAAGCACACCATATCTGAGGAACTGCTTCTCGGGTAGGAGGAATGGCAGATGGAGCTGGCTCATCCTGAATCCCATGGGACAAGTATGTTTGGAGTCAGGGGGAGAGGGGGAGAGCCCACACTGACAGCAGTGTGGAGGTGGGTTAGAGGATGAGAGAATAGAGGCCGGTTTCAAAAGCAAGTTCAGTACTGAGGCCATTATTGGGTTAGTCCAGGGGGAACAGATCCAGCAATAAGTGAAGACAAAAGAAGAGGTTGGTGCAGCTCCAAACAATATTTAGAAGGAAGAATGAATGTTCTTGGTGGTAAAAATCAAGGAGAGGAATTTAAGCTGATGCTCATGTTTTTAGACTGGGAGCAGCGTGGTGCCATTCTGAGGGGAGGTGCTTTTGTGACTATTGAGATGAGAATGTAAAGCAGGCAATGATGGATGCATTTTCAAGCTCCAGACAGTGGACGCCACTGAATAGCAGAGTCTAGAATGATTGTTGAAACGGTGGGGTGGATATGCCCATCCGGAGATTGTTTGTAGAATGAGAGCACATTTGAGGATAGAATCCTGGGATTGCCAGAACGTAAGGAAAGGATAGGAATGAGGAACCTGAGAGAATGGTCAAAAAGATGGGAGGAAAACCTAGTGGTCATTGTTGACCGTGGCAAGTGAAGATTTAGAAGAGTGGTGGGGGCACGAAGGCCAGTGAGTCAAGGTCTCAATAGACGGGGAGAAAGTAGAGAGTGATGTTTTATTTTAAATCTTTTTGAGTGTTTGCGTGTGAAGAGGTAGAGAGCGGTAGAAGAGAATATAAGGTGAAGGGCTGGGAATGACGCATAACTTTTATGTAGCACCAACTCGCAAATCATTTTGAAGGTCATTATTTTTTAGGTGCATTAATATGTTAGTATTCTCTGGAACACTCAATGGCAAAAATTCAATATGGCTTGAAAACCTAAGGGAACTTGTTTTCTGAAATTATCAGATAATGTTAAATATTAGACACTATGACAGACCATTTCACTTCTTTTCCCCATAGATCAAAGTTAATGTTTAGTAAATATTTCAGTTAATAATTTCCTGTTTTTTACGTAACAATTTCCTGCTTTTACCTTTAAAACAAGGAGAGATCTTCCCTCATATGATTTTCCAATAGAGAACATGTGAACGAGGCCTGAATGAGTATTATTCAGATGATGCATCCAATTTTGAATCTAAAAGCAAATAAATAAAGACCATGTCAGACTCCCGTAATTATAGAGCTTTTAGAGAAGAGAAGGTAACAAGACAACAATAGGTCCCAGAACACAAAGAACACACATGGAATATAAAGTTGAACAAAAGCCAAAATTTCTATTTTAAATTTCTTCGGGATACTTAAAGTTGCCTTTTATTTTCTGCCTTTACAAATAGTAGCTTCATGTCTGTATATTGCTCCCTCTTTAAAGCATACCTTCTACTATCATTTATCATTAATATCTTGATGGCAGAGTTTTTTAAAAAATTAATGTGTTCTGGGTTCCTTTTGAAAATCAAAATTTATTTTCATTTCCTCCCAAATATTTAAGAGTAAAAAAAGGAAATTGCTTTCAAGAAAATCATTCAGACAACTTGAAAGTGTTCATTGAAGTGCAATATATTATAATTTGCTACTGAACAGAAGATGCTGAGAAAAAGACATTATTTTTTGCATTTAATGGTATTCTATCAAGCCACATATTGGAGGGCATAATCTGAATAAATTCCCCAGTTATAGTGATGCATTTGCATCAATCCTTTCACATACACTTACCTGTCGCCAGAAGGTACACCGGAGATGGATGAATAAGGCACTTAGAAAGATGGGTGACATTTCTGACTTAAAAGCTCCATGAGGAGTAAGGAAGTCACACAAAAATGTCCCACTATTCCATGATGTAAAAGAAAGAATCTGCTGAAAAAATATTTTGGAAGGTACTATATTTTTTTCTTAGTCTAATGAGTCTATGTATGTATGTATACATACATAGCTATATATATTTTAAAATTTTGATTTTTTTCTAGTTCATGTTAATAGCACATCCATGTGCCAAGTTATCTAAAGCCTTTCCTTATTGTAACATAAAATATATAGAAATACTCTTGAAAGGAAGGTCATTATCAAGAGAACCAAAAATTCTCTTAAGAATATGTAACAGGATCTCACGAATTCTATGCCTGGCATTCTTTTGCTCAATTCAGAGAAGTATGGAAAATATGTATGTGCACTCATTTATTCATTCTGTCCTCAACTATCTGTTTGGAGGTCTATTTGCTTGCCACTAGGGATATAGTGGTGAACGAGAAATGGCCTGTCCTCATGGAACTTGCAGCTTATTAGAGAGAAAGGCATTGATCAAATAATCATACATCCACGTGCTATGGTGCATGCAATATGCTGGGGGTTGGAGGTGGGAGTGGAGTTCTGATTCAGTAGAAACAGCTGTCTTCCTGCTTAAGCTGAGATTTGTGGTCCAGGTGAACAGTAAAGGATAGGGTAGTGGGAATGAGGTTGCTGTGTTTTCCCGGAAGAATAAATAACAGCACAGTAATAAGCCTCGAGGTGCCACAGATGAAGCTTGGCCTTTGGGAGGTCACAGATTTGCAGAGGGTGTGGGGTAAGAAGCAAAGTTCACTCTTATCCCTCAACCAAATCACTGCTCTCAAACTCGAGCTTACTCTACCTTCCATCAATAAGTGCACCTGACTTTTAAGTTAAGGTCATTATAACCACAGTTATAACAACGTTACTTCACTTTTCCAATGCATTTCCCATGTCCTGTGTAGGGGTGGGTGGAGCAAATGAATTAAAATTATTTTGCTACTTCTTATATAGCAGTTAGTTAAAGGCTTAGTGGAAGACTGAGGTGCCTAGGCAATATAAAGAGCTATACACACTCTTCATCTAGCCCCTGCCTCTTAGTGCTTCATTCTCAATCCTTAGATCTGATAAAAATTAATTTTCAAAAAAGCAAGGAAAGCCCCTTTGATTACATACATCTTCTAAGGAGTGATAAACTTCATAATTATATTCAGAGAGGGATCTTCGATTTCTCTGAGCTTGCGAACTGCTTCCCTTTTCCAGTACTTTCTGAAGATCTTCTATGAGGATCCTGGATTTGTAATAATAGACATGATGAAAATTAAATGGAGATAATATAAAAATCAGGCAATATAAAAAGAAAATCATGCATCTATGAAGTGAGGGCAGCAAATACTGATATTTCTAAGAATGCCAAATTTTGGGAAATGTTATTTTTTCAGGAAATAAAAGCTGTTAAATAAATGGTGTAATAAATATAAAATAAAAATTATAAGTATATGTTCCCTAGTAATAATAGTAATAATGACTACCATTGATTGAGTAGTTATACAAACTGAATGACTGTGTGAGTAAATACAATCATACTGCTATTTTCAATAACTTAGCCTCACCTTAATACAGGCCCAAAGAGACCAACCTGAAAATAAAAATAATTGTGATGTGGAAGGTCTAGCCCAGTGGTCGGCAAACTCGTTAGTCAACAGAGCCAAATATCAACACCACTTCTTCAAAATAGACTCGCCCAGGCCGAAAACCGACTTCTGCGCATGGGCCACGAAGTTTCAATCGCACTGTATGCGCGCCCGCACGTGGTATTTTGTGGAAGAGCCACACTCAAGGGGCCAAAGAGCCGCATGTGGCTCGCGAGCCGCAGTTTGCCGACCACAAGTCTAGCCCATTTTCCTCATCAAGTAGTTTATTGGAAACTAATGGGTTGATGAGAAGGCCAGGAAATGGAGTCCAGAAGTGGTTTTTGTAGCTGTTGTATTTTCTTAGTTCTTTACAGCTAATTATTATTCCTACCAATTGAATGAGCTCCTATGAAGAACTTTCCAAGTGATGTCATCACTTAGAATAAAACCACCTCCCCCAAGCTTCCAGGGTAGAAGAGGAAACTCCAAATTTGAAGTTCCATGACCAATTTTTATAGGTATTTAATTTACAAAATGAATGAGTTTTTTATGGCAAAATGAGTTATCTTATTTGTCATGTCATTAAGAGGAATTGATCACCTAGGGGCCAGACACATGGGGTCACATTATCTCTGCTTTAAAGCTGACTGTAGCTATACATTATGTATAGTTGTACAGAGTAAATGATAATATTTTGAAAATACTCCAGGCTCCAATAATAAAAGTCAATTAAAATGATCTCTACCTACTGGTCCTGTGGAATTTAATATACTCTTACGTGTTATTATCTTGCAACCAACAAAATGAATAATTCTAAATGATTATTCTCCACGAGGAGACAACTGGTTTAAAACACTCATTTTTAGACTCTATCCTCCGTGACATACAGTGTGATTTTTATTCTGTTAGCTCCGCATGACCTATATTTAATAGCAGGAAATAGAGATTTGTTAAAATAACTGGCATATTCTTTTCTACTGAATAATAATTAATGAAGCATGTGAGTTGTTACTGAGCACCTATAGATATAATTACCAAGCTCTTTCCTGCTAGGCATTCAGAAAATCAAAGCTATAGCAATGACTAAAATGTGTTCAATATGAACAATAGTTTTATGCACAGCTGTGCCTCTACCCTGTTGTAGAAGCACAGATAAAATATCTTACTGAAAAAGCAAATCAGTACTTTAATAAGGCTGCAATTATTTTTCTGGCAGGGAATTATTTGTGTGGACCAGGGAGGGATGTCACTGTCATGTTGCACCCTTGGTCCAGCCTTTCACAGAGACTAGGGCCTTCACCAGTAATCCCAAGAGCCATGAGCCCATCCCAGGCCTCGCCAGACATCATTACAGATCTTTGTGCTTGTTTTGTCAGTACCAGAACTTGCTAAAAAAAACTGCGGGTTGCCCTAGCCAGTTTGGCTCAATGGATACAGTGTCAGCCTGTGGATTGTACGGTCCCAGGTTTGATTCCGGTCAAGGGCACGTACCTTGGTTGCAGGCTCCTCCACAGCCTGGGCCCTGGTCAGGGCTCGTGCAGGAGGCAACCAATCGATGTGTTTTTCTGACATTGATATTTCTCTCTTTCTTCCACTCTCTCTCTAAAAATCAATGGGAACATATCCTCAAGTGAGGATTTAAAAAGTTGGGGGTAGCTGAGGCTAGTTATTGACAATCATGCTTGTCAATCCCCAAATCCTAGGATTCCAAACAAAAGGTAAGTCACTCAGTCTAGTCTCATTACTACATTGCACTTCAGATCCTGCATTGACTCTCCATCCCTCCACTTCCTTTTTCAGTGTACTTTCTGGAATCCCTCGTTCACTGTAAATAGGCTTCCTACATCCTCCAGTCTCTTCAGAGAACTCTCTCTTATATTCTTGCCCTAATAGAGATTGGATGCTCTTAAGGATGCAGGTTCTTTTAATGGCTTTCTCTTCTTCCACTCCACTTAACATGGGGCCAGAAGGGAGGGAGATCAGCATTCTCCTGGACTCCCATTTCTCCTCCCCTTTAATCTTCTAACTTCCAGGAAAAGCTTATCCTTTCTTTAGCATCACACCATTCCTAGTTGCTTTTCTCTAACTCCTGGATACTTCCTGATATTGCCGTCCTGTTATATCTCTCCACCTCGAATCTAGCCATCAGCCAAGGAGATAAAAGAGTGCTATGATGATTCTCTGGTGATTTATCCCACCCATTCTTGACCACTTCAGCCTCAATGATCTCTACTACATTTCAGCCATCTGCCCCATGGTTACCCCCTGAATCTTGTCACCAGCCATAAATGTTCTATCCTAGATTTCTTAATATCCAATAGCCAACACTGTCAAAACTTCCGTTTAGTTTGTTGTCCTCAGTCACACTACACCTATTTTAAATATAAAGATCTTCACCCCTTCCTTGATTCTCCTGTCATCCCCGCCCCCCATCATTCCTCCCAAATTCTTCTCCTTTCCTATCCAGATTAGACCCCATGGATTAATACTTGAGCTAGTATCTCGCTAGGAATGTCAACTTCCTTGTGACCTTCCTTGTGACTTTGATCTTTCTGTGGTCGTGCTCAATGAAATCTCAACTCTTCATCAGGGCTATAAGCTCTAGTCTCTGCAATAACTTCTTTTCTTGGTTCCTACCTTAGGTTTTCTCTTGGAACATTCTTCAACCCTTGTTTCTTCACTTTCAGAAGATAATTTTGCTTCTTCAGAAAAGTTAGCCATCAGTTATCTCTTTCAACTAGTCCCACACTTATGTCTTCAGTCTTAGAGAGTGAAGTTCCTTCCCACTATTTAAACTCACATCTCCACTTTTGCATTCTTTCTGGTCTCGTCATCATCTTCTTTCCTACTGGCCCTTCCCCTCAGCCTATAGACAAGCCCAAATTGCCCCCTCCCCAAACAAATTCCAAACTCAAGCAGTCATTGATGTTGCATCTCCTTGTAGTCACTCCTCATTCTCTACTTCTCTCATTATGTTACCTTCCAAGAGCAGTTATCTTCTCTGCTGCTCCATGTTCTCACCTCCTGTTTGCTTCTCTATGTCCTGCTCCTGACAATCTAATTCCTCCATTAGAGTTACCAATGCAGTTTCTATTGCCAAATCCAGAGGAAACTGTTCAATCCTTTTCTTGCTGGTATCACTGCAGTACTTGGTACCACTGATGTTTCCTCTCTCAAAAGTCTTTCATTTCTTCTTTGACTCCCGTGACTACCTTGAAAGTACTCTATTCCTGCTAGTATAACTAGTCCTTAAAAAACCCTGAAAATATCCAAATCTGTATGAATCTGGCTGCTCATTCACCCAAGCTAGAAAACTTGGCATCATCCTTGACTTCTTTCTCTTGCACCTGCATCCAACCAAGTGAGGAGTCCAGGAGGTTTTGCCTCTGAACTATTTTATTGAATGCTCTCCTGATCCACTACTCTGGTCGTGACTCGGGTCCTCACTATCTCTTACCTGGACCATGATTGCAGTCTCTATCCAGTTATGTGTGTGTGGCTCCCTTGCTTGCATCCTCCACCTGTGCAGCACCACCCTCAGGATAAGGGTGAACATCATTCTTCCCACAACCTGACCTCCCCTGACTCCACCATTTTTTCCTACTCTCTGATTTGAACTTTGTACACTAATAACACTGAATTACCTCAGTTTCCTGCACACACACTATGCGGCTTCTTCCCTTCGCTTGCATTGTCTCCTCTGCTTGCAAGGTCCTGAGACTCATCCTTTGCCTAACTGAGCAGCTCCTCCTGTCCCTGCTTTCTCATTCGCCTTCTAGGCATTGCTAGGCTTCTCTACTTTCCTCCCACAGAAAAAACACACCTTCTGTGTTTATACTGATCATTGGTGGTGATGGTGAAATATGTCAATGTGGTTTCTCTCTTTACTATTACATTAATAAGCTCAAAGGTAAATATAATTGTTATATTCATGTTGGTTTTCCCAGTTGGATAAACGGTACCTGACACAACATCATTGGCACTCAGTAAATAACCTGAATACAGCTATAATTCAGTTCAACTTAGTACAAATGGACTAAACAATGAAAAAAAATGCTTACTTGTATGGGATGTTGGCTTCCTGTAAAAAGGCTAGCAAGGCTCGGGAACCATTGTGGGGAATATGGACATCAGTGACTGTTCCCTCTGAGACATAGGAGATACTGCTGGGCTGCCACAGGTCCACCTGTAGTGCAGGAACCAACCTATAATTCATATTCAGTGTAGGTGGGAAAGATCCATGTCACAGTGTCAAACATGTTATCTTGTTTGCATTCAGTAACATCAAACACATTTTGGAATTAGACTCAGGGCTTGAATCATGAGGGTAAAACTCCTATTTGATTTTGAATTCTCTAAATTATGTCATATCCATATACAATTTGATCATAATTTATAAATGTAAAGATCAATACATTAAAGCTACAAGGTAAAAATGAGATAACAGTTATAAGTATGACTTTGATGTTTAAAATTATTTATTGCACAAATATCTGAATAATACTGATAAAAATATTACCCTTTATCCTACTATACAAGAAAATCGTGGTAGTCTGACAACATTTGGTAACTTTACATGGAACGCTCTCCAGGTTTGGTACCTCCTCTTTCGCCAACACATGCCTTTCACCAAGAGAAACATCCCTTTCTCAGGGAGGACTTGTCAGCTATGGTAGGTTTCCTCATCATAGTTCTTAGAACACCTTGTGCTTTCATTGTATAACTTCCTTTGACCAGAATGTAGCCTCCAGAGGGCAAAGGATTTGTCCATTCTGTTACCACCCCCTTCCAAGTGCCTAGAATGGTGCTTTGTGCACATTGCAATTCAATTGTTATCTGTTGCATATATGTAGGCTGCATTTAGTAATTCACTATGTGTTTACCATGTGTTCAGTGTTTTGCAGGAAGGCAAGCGCCATGTCTGCTGCTTGATATAGTGCCCTAGTGTTTTGTCTAGTGCTCTGCACTGGTAGGAATTCCAAAGTCATTGAAAGAATGACTTGTATTTTTGCAAATAATACCTCCAACAAGGGACTGATATCCAAAATATATAAAGAACTAATACAACTCAGAACAAAACAAAAATTCCAATTTAAAAATGGGCAGAGGACCTGAGCACACATGTTTCCCAAGACACAGATGGCCAACGGATATATGAAAAGATGTTCAACTTCACTAGCTACAAGGGAAATGCAAATCAAAATTGCAATCAAATGCCACCTCACACATGTTAGAATGGCTATTAGCAATAAGGAAACAAACGAGTGTTGGAGAGGGTGTGGAGAAAAGGAAACCCTGTATGCTGCTGGTGAAAATGTAAATTGGCACAGTATCTATGGAGGTTCCTCAAAAAGTTAAGAATGGAGCTACCATATGACCCAGCAATCCTTCTTCTGGATATCAACTCGAAAAATTTAAAAACACTTATTCGTAAAGATATATGTATCCCTATGTTCATTGCACCATTATTTACGACCTAAGTGTCCTTCGATTGGATGAAGAAGACCTGGTAATATGGATACTACTCAGCCATATAAAAGGATGAAACATTGCATTTTGCAACAACTTGGATGGTCTTGAGAGCATCATGCTAAGCAAAATAGGGAAAGGAACCAGAACCATGTGATTTCACTCATATGTAGAATATATAACAAAAAGGAACAAGTGAACAACAACAACAACAAAAAACCAAACTCACAGACAACAGTTTGGTAGTTACCAAAGGGCAAGGTGGGTAGGAGGAGGATGAAGAGAATAAAGGGGGTCAAATATATGGTGAGGAAAGGAGACTAGCCTTTGGGTGGTGAGCACACAATGCAATATACAGATGATTTATTATAAAATTGTACACCTGAAACCTGTATGATGTTATTAACTAATATTACCCCAATAAATTTAATTTAAAAAAGAATGAATAGCTGAACTCAGCTGGGAGGGAGGAGAGGGCTATCTTCTGCATAAGTCTGAAGCTACATTTTCAATTAGGTGCAGTTTGTTAGTACAGTCATGTCTGTCTTCTCTCTGCTTTGGGACTCCCTCTTCCTGCATTTCCAGTCTTGGTTTGCTGCTAAGTTTTTATCAGATAAGGTTGAGTTTATTTTTACTTAGGTATTCAATTAAGAACTCTATAAGACTAAAAATACTTTGTGATGCAAGGAAAAATAATGGTATAATTTAATGGTATAATTTAATTTGGAAAGGGTAGAGAGGCATTTATTTTGGGGACAAAAAGTCTACCTGTTTTCTTTCAAGCAGCTGACTCCTCCACTAACTTGCAAGGGCAAATCTGACTCAGCTAACATCCTAGTCCAACAATCACAGGAAAACAGAAGTGTGGGGCTGGAAGGGATGCTGAGAGATCATTTGATCCATCTGTCAGCCCTTGGGCAAGGATGCATCTAGGTCTCAATCAAACTGTCCCCAATAGATGCAACTAAAACCACATCTTTTTAGTCTCCAAAAGAGGAGAGTTGATAACATACCAGTTTAACTCATATCCACATTTAACAAGAGAGCAGACCTTTGTCTTAATCTCTTACGTTATAGCACAGTTTCATTTTGTTTTCTTGTCCTACACTGAGCAATGGCTGGTTTCTTGCCTTTAAGAGATAAAGCACCTTGGTATCTTTTCTTTATGTGTTAGATTTTCCTAATCCTTTAATCATCTTTAGGACTTGCCAGATTTTTTTTTTCTGATTGTGTTTTTATTCTTATATCAGTATTTTTTTAAAAAAATTTTGATTACAGTTGACATTCAATACTATACAGGCAGTCCTCGGGTTACGTCAGACTCGTATGTTGATTCGTGGTTAGTCCACATCTCCTATTTATTTATAAAAAAAAAGTTCTGTCATTTCGACATATGTACATATGTGCTTTATGTTTTTTATTATTTATTTACCACAAGTAAAGGTCAGAAATTGTTATCTTTCTTTTAAATTTTTGTTACTGTTTCACTTCATTACCGCTGTGTATGTGCTCCATGTGAGTGATATAGGTGCTTATGTAGGTGGGTTCTGACTTATGGTGAAAATCGCGTTACCTTGCGCCATAAGAACAAAGGACCTACTGTATTAGACTTACAACATAGTGATTAGACATTTATATAACTTAGGAAGTGGCCATCCTGATAAGTCTAGTACCCATGTGACACCATACATAGTTATTAAATATTATTGACTATATTCCTTATGCTGTACTTTATATCCCTGTGACTGATTTTTATAACTGGCAATTTGTACTTTTTATAAAATATATATTTTTATTGATTTTTTACAGAGAGGAAGGGAGAGGGATAGAGAGTTAGAAAGATCGATCAGCTGCCTCCTGCACACTCCCCACTGGGGATGTGCCCGCAACCAAGGTACTTGCCCTTGACCGGAATCGAACCCAGGACCCTTGAGTCTGCAGGCCAACGCTCTATCCACTGAGCCAAACCAGTTAGGGCCAATTTGTACTTCTTAATCCCTTCCCCTTTCACCCCTCTCCCATCTGACAACCATCAGTTTATTCTACAGACATCTTTTTGATGCCAAGCTTTGTTGCCATCCCTTAATACTTCCCCTCCCCCCACCATTATATCCTCAGTTTTTAGAATCATGCATGGCACATAATAGGCACTAAATATTTTGTAAACGGGATGAAAGAAACCACACATTTATCTCTTCTTCTTTTTTTCAAATATGTATTCTCTCCAAGATTGCTCCAGAGCATTTCTAGGTTCCTAATTCCAGTTCCTCTTACCAAGAAATTGATAAACTTTCACTTATTTCATTTCTCAACTCAAAGTCCTTAATTTTGAATTTTTATTACATTTCAGTGTAATCTTACAATACGCTGCTTCTCAGGTCACAGTACTGCACTCGTTTCTGATGACGGCAGTGGTCACGTCAGCTACACGGTTCAAGAAATGCTTATCTTTCACTGTCTTATTTGTCCTTGCTCTCCTTCTTACAACGTGTCAACATTTCAAGTATCAGAGGGCTGCTGGGCGGGAAACGTGGCCAAAGAATATGGTCTCCTATAAACCAGAGGCATTGGTAGGCTGTTAAATTCCTGGAGCCAATTTTGCCTAGCCCTGTCTTCTCTTTCCAAGCCCAGGAGCATTTTGTAAGTTATCATTTCCCTGAAGCACAGTCCCAATAAATCCAAAAAAAGGCCTCAGAAATGTAGGCAATTAAATTTCTTGTTGTTTCACCATTAAAGAAAGATGAAAACATGTTAACTAACAACTATTTAGGGATTAAAATAATAAAAAAATCACCAAAGGCCTCATATTGGAATAAAGTTAAATCAGTCCAAAAGAAAGCATTGCTTATAAATTTTAATACAATAGCAATTATTACTACCAGCCTGAGTACTAGTCATCAGAAAAACATTATTTCTATATGAAGTAAAGGTGGGAAGCCCTGGGAAAGCTTTGTCTTAGTGCCCAAGTTTTCCCTCTAGTTCTCTTTAAGACTAATTGCTGATTGTAATTATTAGATATTCCCATTTATTAAAATGAAGCACACATATTGGAAAAGGGAAAGATTCTTAACATTTCCCTAAACTATTAATTGGTACATTCACAATTTGGAAACATTGTTGAAGCCTATCCGTCAAAGACTTAGAAAATAAGAGCAGTAAAAAAAGGTTGGTTTATTGGATCAAGGCAACAAGGGGTTAATCTCAGTACCAGGGGCTTAGAAAGAATCTGTGGGACTTGGAATCATGTTAGGTAATTTTGTGAAGGGGTTAAGGAAGTAGGATTTTTTTTTCTGGAGTGAATGCTATCCAAAAGAGAGGTAATTCTATCATTGGATAGCTTAATAATTTTATCTAGAAAATAGGGGAAATAATGTGGGGCTAAAACTGTAATTGATAAAGAAGCCATAGCCACTCATATCAGCCAAAAAAAAACAAACCAAAACAAAAAACACACACAAAAAAGAGAAATGTTTGGTCATGCTTCTGGTTTGGACAATGTTCTTTTTTGGTCTGTGTTTAGTCATGATCACTGTGATCTTGTTTTTTGTTGTTTTTTTAAATCTTATTTCACGAGGGACACAGAGTGGTCTTGTCTGAAATTGGTTTACTGTGAAATGGTTTATATTCACCAGGAGAATACCAAGTCTAGCTGTTTGCTTTCCGTTTTCCAGGATGATCACTGTTCTACTTAGGTCGTGTGATAACTGCTGGCAGGCTAAACAAGGGCTGGGAACTCAGCATTATCAGGCCAGGGTGACTTGGAGGTGATTTGGGGACTACGGCGTTTGGGGTTATGGGACAAGGGATGTCGAGCTGTGCTGGTCCCCCCAGAAGAGACTAGGAAGTCCATGATATCTGCCTTTGACACCATGCACCTTTCTGTAGCACCTACATACCAACACCTTTTTCATATAAAAGAGTCAATACTTCCTTAATTCCTGTCCTTTCGGTGAACATTTGAAGACTTATAAATACTATGGAAAGATTCTTGACTCCTATACTAGAGACTCCGAAACTAAGCAGCCATGTAGGAAACTTACTAGAGAAGTAATATTTCACTACATTTTGCTACCTTAAAATAATTCTGTACCTGAGAATCAAGTTAGCATTTTTTGCCTTTATCTTTGCAGAAAGGATAGAAATAATCAGAAAGCACCTGGTGCATCACATGGATATTCATTAGTAAGTACATTTGAAGGAAGAGCCCCTGATTGCATCCCATAAAGTAATAGAGATTCCCTCTACCCTCTTTTGATGATTTATGGTTTAAACATTGATGACTTCTCCATGATATTTGATTGCTACATTCAGAATATTCCATTTGGTGCTTTAACAGCAGTATGACGGTGCATTTACATTTTAAAATTCTGGCTCTTTACTGTGGTTTAATACTCAATGAAAAGCACTTCAGACTTTGTTAATGCATTTTCTTCCCAGAATCTGGCTCAAAAACTCTACTATATATTATCCAAAGAAATAAAATAAAACATCTTTGGTTTAGTGAAAAAAAAAAATTCCCAACGTAGGAACCGGGAAGAAGCCATTTCTTTTATATCCTATCTAAATTTTAATATGTCACATTTTAGGGCCTTAATTTTCTTAATTACAAATAATGTAGCTAAACTACATGATTTCCAAGTACCCTTTACACTATAATTCTGTTAAACTCAGGGTGCCTTTCTGAGTATAAAAGCTTACATTTCCCTAGGAAAATCTTTCTCAAGTTTATCCATATTTTCTTCTTATCCTAAAAGTCAGAAAAAAGACCCTCTCAACAATTTAGCACTAGAATCACCTTGCATGGACTTATAGGTCAGTATCTATAATAATAAAAGTGTAATATGCTAATTAGACCAGATGACCTTCTGGACGAAGCCGGGTCTGCAAGAGCCGAGGCAGAGGTGGCCGCTGGGGCCGTGCCCCTTGCACGAATTTCATGCATTGGACTTCTAGTTGAAAATAAAACAGAAGCATTTATCTGTTTCTTCTAGGTTATTTGTTGGCAGATGACTGTTCATAGTTGTGTCTTATGATCCTTTGCATTTCTATAGTATCAGTTACAATATTCTTTATTTCTGATTTTATTTATTAATCTTCTCTCTTTTTAAAAAAATGCAGATTCTGATTTAGCAGATCTAGATACAGTCTGAGATTCTGCATTTCTAACAAGCTGCTAGTTGATGACAGTGCTGCTGGCCCATAGATCACACTTGGAGCTGCAAGGAGTTATGTCCATTGGAAATGCACAGGAGGAGCGAGACAGGAAAACATTCCAAAAATAAAGTTGGTTATGCAGTGTGAGGAAGAAGGAAGGAGAGGAAATGATTGAGATTTCTAGCCTATGGGAAAGTTATCGACTGACATGGGAACAAAGAAGGAGAACCAGCTGCAATCTGTATTCATTAAATCAAGTTTCCGCCTGTTCTTAGACCAATTTTTAAAAAGTGAAAGAGCTGAACCCACTCTTACCAATATACAACCTACCAAGACTTAATCAAGAGGAAATGTAAAGCCTGAACAGACCAATAATGAGTAAGGAAACTGAATCAGTAATAAAAAACCCTCACAACAAAGAAAAACCCAGGGATTCACGGTTGAACTCCACCGAACATTTGAAGAAGAGTTAATATTAGTTCTCCTTAACCTCTTCCAAGACACAGAAGAGGTGGGGGCACTTTCAAACTCATTCTATGACCCCTGTATCACCCAGATACCAAACAAAGACACCACAAGAAAAGAAAACTACAGGCCGATATTTCTAATAAACTTAGATGCAAAAACCCTCAATAGAATACCAACAAACTAAATTCAACAGCACACTGGAAAGATTATACACTAGGAGCAAGTGGAATTTATCCCTGGGATAAAAGGGTGGTTCAACATACACAAGTTGACTGATATATCACATTAACAGAATAAAAGGTTAACAGAACATAGAATCCCAAGAAAAAGCATTTGACAAAATTTAATATTCACTCAAAATAAAAACTCTCAACAAAATAGGTGTAGAAGAAACTTATTTCAATGCAAAAAAAGGCCATGTATGAAAATCCCACAGCTAACATCATTCTCAATGGTAAAAACAGAAAGCTTTTCCTCTGTGATCCAGTACAAGGCAAGATTGTCCACTCTTTTCACATTTATTCAGTAGAGTATGGAAAGTCCTAGCCAGAGCAATTAAGCAAGACAAAGAATAAAAGGTAACCAAATCAGAAAGGAAGCAAAATTATCACTGTTTCCAGATGACATGATATGTAGAAAACCTTAAAGACAAACACACAAAAGCCTATTAGAAATAACAAATACATTCAGTAAAGTTTCAGGAGACAAAAATCAGCATGCAAAAATTAGTGGTATTTCCATACACTAATAACAAACTATCAAAAAATTAAAACAATTCCACTTATAATACCAGTTCAAAGAATAAACTAGAAATAAACTGAACCAAAGAGGTGAAAAGCTTATACACCGAAAATCATGAAACAATGGTGAAGGATACTAAAGAAAACAGAGAAAAAAGAAACACATTCTGTGTAAATTGTAACAATATTAATATTTCTAATCAATGTCCATACTGCCCTAACTGATGCATACATTCAATGCAATCCCTATCAAAATCCCATTCTTTGTAGAAATAAAAAAATCCTATAATTTATATAGAAATACAAAGCACCCACAAAGCCAAGGCAATCTTTTTTTATTATTTAATTTTTTATTTTTATTTTTTCTTTATTGATTAAGGTATTACATATGTGTCCTTATCCCCCCAGTGTCTCCCCTCTCCCACCTCCCCACTCATGCTCTCATCCCCCTAGTGACTGTGTCCATTGGTTATGCTTACATGCATGCATACAAGTCCTTTGGATAATTTTTCCCCTTACCCCCACCATCCCCTGCCTTCCCTCTGAGGTTTGATGGTCTGATTGATGCTTCTCTGTCTCTGGATCTGTTTTTGTTCATCAGTTCATGTTGTTCATTATATTCCACAAATGAGTGAGATCATGTGATATTTATCTTTCTCTGACTGACTTATTTCACTTAGCATAATACTCTCCAGGTCCATCCATGCTGTTGCAAATGGTAGGAGTTTCTTCCTTTTTACAGCAGCGTAGTATTCCATTGTGTAGATGTATCACAGTTTTTTAATCCACTCATCTACTGATAGGCACTTAGGCTGTTTCCAAATCTTAGCTATTGTAAATTGTGCTGCTATGAACAAAGGGGTGCATATATCCTTTCTGATTGGTGATTCTAGTTTCTTGGAATATATTCCTAGAAGTGGGATCACTGGGTTAAATGGGAGTTCCATTTTTAGTTTTTTGAGGAAACTCCATACTGTTTTCCACAGTGGCGCACCACTCTGCATTCCCACCAGCAGTGCAAGAGGGTTCCTTTTTCTCCACATCCTCTCGAACACTTGTCATTTGTTGGTTTGTTGACGGTAACAATTCTGACACGTGTGAGATGGTACCTCATTGTCGTTTTGATTTGCATCTCTAGGATGATTAGTGACTTTGAGCATGTTTTCATATGTCTCTGGGCCTTCTGTATGTCCTCTTTTGAAAAGTATCTATTT
>NW_005358649.1:946918-999217 GCF_000412655.1 Myotis brandtii
AGAAATTCCTTCGGCATATGTTTGCGATTTCGCTGCCTGTGGATTCCTCTAGTATTTTTATGGTTTCCCGTCTTACGTTTAAGTCTTTTATCCATTTTGAGTTTATTTTTGTGTATGGTGTAAGTTGGTGGTCTAGTTTTATTTTTTTTGCATGTATCTGTCCAATTTTCCCAACACCATTTATTGAAGAGACTGTCTTGACTCCATTGTATGCTCTTGCCTCCTTTGTCAAATATTAATAGAGCATAGTGGTTTGGGTCAATTTCTGGGTTCTCTATTCTACTCCATTGGTCTATACCTCTGTTCTTGTGCCAGTACCAGGCAGTTTTGAGAACAGTGGCTTTGTAATCTTGAACAAGAAGAACAAAGCTGGAGGCATTATACTTCCTGATTTAAAACTCTATTAAAAAGCTATAATAATCAAAATGGTATGACACTTGCATAAAGACTGACATATGAAACAGAATAGGGAGCCCAGAAACAAATTCATGCATTTATGATCACCTGATCTTTGGGTGCCAATAACATATAATGGGGGAAAAGATTGTCTCTTCAGTAGTGTTGGAAAAATTGGATATCTACATGCAGAAGAATGAAATTGGGTTGTTATCTCACTGATATATAAAAATCAACTCAAAATAGGTTGAAGACTTAAATGTAAGACCTGAAACTATAAAACTACAAGAAAACATGGGAGAAATCTTGACATTGCTTTTATGGATTTGACATCAAAAGCACAGGCAACCAAAGCAAAAATAGACAAGTGGGATCTCATTAAACTACTATATTACTGAACAGCAAAAGAAACAGTCAACAGAGTGGAGAAAATATTTTCCTCAGAATGGAAGAAAATATTTTCAAACCATATATCTGAGAACGGTTAACACCTAAAATATATAAGAAATTCAACTAAATAGCGAGAAAACAGCCCTATTAAAAAATGGGCAAAGGACCTGAATAGACGTTTCTCCAAACAAAATATGCAAATGGCCAACAAGTAGGGGAAAAGCTATTTAACATCACTAGTCATTAGAGAAATGCAAATCAAAACCACAGTGAGATATCAGCTCACACTTGTTAGAATGGCTATTATAAAAAAGACAAAATATAACTTTTGGCAAGGATATGAAAAAAGGGAACCCTTGTACATTGTTGGTGGGAGTGTAAATTGGTACAGCCATTATGGAAAACATCACGGTAGTTCCTCAAAGAATTAAAAATAGAACTACTATCTGATCTAGCAATCCTACTTCTTAGTATATAGCTAAAAGAAATGAAATTAGCATCTTGAAGAGAAAGCTGCACTGCACTTTCATATTCATTGCAGCATTATTTACAATAGCCCGGATTTGGAAAACAACCTAAATATCCAACAAATGAATGGATAAAGGAAATGTGACACACACATTAACTTCAACCAAGTTTGAGATAAATCCAGCAAAGGAGGGAAATGTTTCTAATCCTAAGAGCAGAATGTGATCGGGATGCACTGTCAGAATTCCAGGTGTTTCAATTCATAATTCACAGGAAGGAACTCTGATGTCTGCTAAGCTGGCCTGAAGCCTTTCATGGCAACCCCAGAGCACCCACTGTTGTTCTCTGTTGTGTTTAGCAACGCCTTGCCCGGCACACAGAACACTACAGTAGGACCGGGTGCCCTGGCAACGGCTTCCCTGTTAAATGGCAATGAGTAAGCCATGATGTTTAACAGACACGGCAAAGCTCATGCACCAAAAACAGATCTCCCTCATCCTCCATGTTCACTCTTTCTGAATAATCTCAATGAACAATCACTTAGGGATATTTAGATGACCTTTTTCTTGAGACCTGCTGCTTTATGCTTTGCTAGATGTCTAATCTGTGTAATTACATCAGGGCACAAAATCTGTTTAGTGTTCTTTGATATGGATTTCACATATAATTCACCTCTTTTGCCATGCATATCTCTGACAGGCAACTTTAAGCTTTCTTCCATTAACCCCCAACCTCCACCTGGATCTTACTTCTCCTCCTCACCTGCTCTGCTATCTTTCATGTAATGATACTATAAGGGGGAGTCTTCTGACCTCTTCATCCTAGAAGTTATTTGCAGAGTCTTTAAAATGATCTTTTCTAGCCATCAGAGATGGTGCTAAGTTATTTGAAAGCCTGCTTGATTCATATTTTATCAGTAAGGCAGACTTTTGTCTATGTACTTAAGTCCCATTTCATGTTCTTTAGAACTAATGATTTAATTAGTGACCATAGAACATAATTTTAAGAATAATGATATTGTATAATTATAAAGCACTGGGCTATGTATAAGTGATTTTTCTTTCAAATGTGTAGCCTTTCTCAAAAAGTAGTTAATTAGAATTACATATATACTTCAGAATGAGGGAAGCATAATATAGAAAAATGCAACTTATTGAAATTGGAGCTCCATTATTTTCTCCATGAAACTCACAGCTTCTCTCAGAGTTTTCTTTGAGTTGCAAGGTTTATTATCTACATGATAATGCACCCCAAACACCCAAACTCTAAATCTAAAAATAACTTTCAATGTCTTTACCTGGCTTATCTTCCAGTGGATCCTGAGGTAGATTCTCTCTCTGCACTGTCCCTCAAATTCACTCCCATTGCCTGAATCTCCACCTTCAACATTTCCCTGCCGGGCCCTTTCATTTTGCTGCTGACCCATGTGCCTGGCTCTCGTCTCTCTCTTCATCAATCTGCCGCCTTGTACAGTTGCTACAGTTACCTTTGTTAAATGCAGGCAGGCACCTGCTGAAAGTCTCTAATGTTATCTACTGAGTAGAGGATAAAGTCCAAGGCCTCTGGTAATGAACCTTGTTAGTCACTCACACTCTGGTCTCGCCAACAGACTCGTCACTCCCTGCCTCTGTCCCCTGGCATAGATGGTTTTCTTTACCAGAAGGGCTTACTTGCTTCCTTACTATCTCCCTCATACCCATAAACATAGGTCCAGGTTTTATGGGGTCTAATGTAAGAAAAAGAGCACACACTTATGTACTCTCATAATTTTGTATAATTACAAACGCAGAGGCAGGGTGTTGCAAGGATCCCAGAACGTGAGGAAGCCTTGGGCTTCCTCCTGGTAAATCTGCCTGAGTTATTGCTCAATGACGCCTATTGAACTATTGCTTATGAAACTTCCTCAGTCTGGCAGAGTGACCATGATAGTATGGGCTCTGTAAGGATTTGCTAAATTCAAGAATAAAGTCCTATTTGCCTTTAAGTTTGGCTCAAATGTCATCTCTTCTGTACACTCCTTCTGAATTTTCCCAGTTATTGGCTCTTTCTCCCTTTTTCCAAAGTGCTTTGCAGACACATTTAATATGGCACTTCAACACCACCTGCTAATGGTTTATTTGTGGACCAGTGGTCCTCAAACTTTAGCATCAAAGTCAGCTTGCAGAGCTTGTTAATCTCACGGGCAGGGTTCCTGACCCAGTGGGCCTGGGGTGCCTTTCGTTGGAGGGTTTACATTTTTAACATGTTCCCAGGCGATGGATGGCCAACCTCGATAAGAACTATACCCCACTCATTCTAAGCACATTGCTGGTTCTTGGTAGCTGCTTCAATATATAGATTAAATGGAAAAGGAATTAAGCATTCACCTATGGAAGGGCATTGTTTCCCCTCCCCTCAAGTTTGAGGCTGTTATAAATAAAGCTTCTCTGTACAGGCTTTTGTGTAAACCTGTTTTTATTTCTCTGGGGTAAGTGCCCAACAGTGCAATATCAATTACTTGGCCCTTATTTGAAAGTAACATATAGTCCCATATTTCACATGTAACTAAACACATAAACTTATCTTCTATCTAAAAAAATCAGAAAAGAGCGTATCCATTTGAATAATCTTTTCATCTCTAATATAAGGAGTTTCCCTTATGTCCATCTGCAAAGGCCGGCATAATTGGTAAGCTTGTCATGCCTGCAGCTGATGAAATGGTCCAGGGCAGAATTTCAGCCAGCATTTCTGATCATCTGCTATAACAAACAGCCTGATCCTCTGAAAATAAGACTTTTTTTTCTTTCTTTCATCGGTATACTTCATTCACAGCATACACGCACACAGTTTTTAAAAGAATGCCTCTTGGTTTCCTTGATTCCAAATTAAACAAATATGGTCATGCAGTTTATAATGAAATGCTTTCCCCTAGCTATTAAAATCACCAAGCTTACAAGAGGCGTGTTAGAGAACAAGGCAGCACATGCATAGGTGAATTGAAATTCAAAAAGAGAATAGCAACAACAGCAGGTTACTTACTAAAGCTCAGGAGATTGATGGTTGGTCACAGTGTAGTGACCATTGTGCTTCACATAGACAAATGCTAATTGCTTAGTGGAGACTTCGCCCATGGCGTAGGACTCAGATGGCATGGGGATGGCATATAACTCCCCCACACCACAGGTCTCAGCAGAATATGTTACTATGTGACTCAACATATAATAATTGAGTTAACACAAAACACTAATTAAGGTGAAACATGTCAATACTTTTGAGTAAGTAATAAAAGAATGAATAAAAGGACAATAAAATCTCTGCCCATGTCTCAATTACATGGCAGGATAAAGGTAATCAGTTTGGTTTACATGATAAACTCCATTTAGAGAATTATATTTTTATTTGAACAGGTAAGTAACAAAAAGAATGCTGATTAATTTTGAGTTAAACACCTAATTTATGAGGCTATAAAACTGTGAAAGAGTATTTAATGTCATACTCGGGACATCACTTTATAAAATGTTTGAATCAATATTATAATAACTCTAGAAAAGTAACATTTGAATAATTTATTAATTACCCATATTTGATCAAATCGAGTATGCTGTGAAGTTGAGGCTTTCTTCATCTTACCAGGAAGTATGGAAGATTTCAAAAATGGGAGACAGTGATGTAAACCATTATTAATCGCAAGATACATACCAACTTCAGAGAGGTTAAAAAGTGAAAAACATGGGCATCTTAAAATAAATAGGATATGGTAATATATAAGCATTTGTTGGGCATCTACTCTATGCCAGGAACCATGATAACCACTGGATATACAAAAATGAACAACATATACTCTATATACTCAATAAGTATAGAGCCCAGAGGTGAAAAGTAGAGAGAAATCAAACAACTTCAGGTATAGTGTTCTCAGGTTAATTTTCAAGTTAGTTCAAAACACAAGGAGAAACCTCTCATAATAGCATTATATGAGGGCTATCGACTATATGATAGCTAAAAAGTAGAAGTAGTTTTATGAGCATCTAGGAAATAAACTGTGACACTCCTTTAATTTATTTCTCAAGCACTTGCTATGTCAATCCCCCCCGGCCACATTAAAGTTTGTCTAGTTTTGATAGATTAGAGTGGGAAAAAAACCATCATTTTCCTCTTGGGTCTCAAGATTCAGGAGTGACCCAATATTCAACTCATTCATTTCTCAAATAAATATTTTATCATCTTGCAACTGAAATAAAATGTAGCATTTTAGTCCCAAAGGAAAACTACTAAAAATAATAGAAATAAGCAGAATACTGACTTGGTCTTAAAATAATCCCCACTACACTGCTTGTATCTAATTCAGGTCCCCAAAATGTTGCTGAGTGAACAATATAGTCATTTGTGATGGAAAGAGAGACAGTGTTGATCTTCAAACCTGAATCCTTTTTGCAAACTGTTAGATTCCTGAAGGATGTTTTTGTGTCCTTATCTGTTTTTGTTTCACATGATGGCATAATAAAAAATAAATATGTGATCTTTGTCCCCGGGTCCTGGCCTAAAGCTCCTAGAACACTTGGAATATACTTTCTTTTGTATGCTGATGAGATGACTCATGGGTGTGGTGGGAGAGTAAATAGCTTCAGGATTGGGGCTCGTAGCCAGAAAAACCAACCAGATGATAAGAGGTTTGTACTTTCAGCTTCACCCCCTGATCTTCTGGGAGGGGAGACAGGCTGGAAATTGAGTTCAGTCACCAATGGCCAATGATTTAACCAATCACACCTACTACAGAAACTTCCATAAAAACCCCTACACTATGGGGTTCGGGGCGCTTCCAAGTTGCTGAACGCACTGAAGCGCCACCTCTCCATACCTTGTCCTACACATTTCGCTATTCCTGAGTTGTTCCCTTTATAATGACCTGGTAAGTAAAGTACTTTCCTGAGTTCTGAGTCATTCTAGCAAATTGTTATACCCAAGGAGGTGGTCATGAGAACCCCTGAATTGGCAACTCGCTGGGCAGAAGTGTGGGCAGCCTGGGCACCTTATTTGCAGCTGAAGTGGGGCCATCCTGTGGGACTGAGCCCTTAACCTGTGGGGTCTGTGCTAAGTTAGTGTCAGAATTGAATTGAATCAGTGGATACCTAGCTGATGTTAGAGAATTGCAGAATTGGTGTGGAGAAATGGTATATACGTTTACTGTTAGAAAGAAACCATATACATATTGTATTATGTTCACCCCTTTTCCTGTTGCACTGAGGCATTTCTGTGGGAACTGCTTTGGCTGAGTGTGAGGGACGTGGTGGGAGTCCCTGCAGGCAGAGCCTAAAGAGCAGGTGTGGTTCCCTGTCTCTCTCCATGTGTCAGTGACCAGCGATGTTCTGAACAGAGGCAGCTCCTTCACCCTGGGTCCCAGAGTGGAGACGATGCAGCACACAGCTGCGATGGACCACGAGCAAGAAATAAACCTTGTTCAGGTTTAGGCATAACTTGTCTCCCCAGCATAACCTAGCTTATTGTATTGAAGTTCAAGTGATATGGAATAAGGGGTTTATGATGGGAACTGGACTATGTAGCTGTGGGACCTGGGGAATAAGTCGGTCAGATAGTGTTGCCTCTGGTTTGTTGGTGGGCCAAGAGCCACCACTGATCAGCAGGGCTGGGGAAGAAGGAGGACAAGGTGGAACCTGCCTGACCCCGCTGCCTGACCTCCACCACGTGGGCACCTGCAGAAGGAGCCGCATCCTGTGCTACAGACCTCACGTGCACCTGTACAGAGCTTGAAGAAGGGGATTCCCTGGGACCTGAGAAGCTGCAGGCCAGACTGCTGCTCCACAGACATGGTAGGGGGAACTGGAAGGTCAGGGACCACGCGGGTGAGCTGTGGATGCCTGGCCACTGAATCGGACCTCGGAGCAGACTGGCTTCTGCTTTACCTCTGCCTTGTTTATCTCCAGCAATTTCCTCTGTGGCCAATCCTAACTCAGAACTGGATGGGACTTCGGGAAGCTTAGCTAAATTGGCACACACAAAAGCACCACCTCTTATGAGCACATGCCAGGAAAAACTGCAGGCTCTACTACAAGCCGGAGATCTCTTTTCAAATCCCTATTTGGAGTCAGACTTGGGGGAATCGAGAGGAAACTTATTAAAATGTCAACCTCTTTTTGCTCCCTTGAGCCCAAGACCCAAACAAAAGCAAGGGGAGTGGTCTGTTACTTAGGCTCTTTGTCATAGGACTGTATCTGATTGGCCCTTGAGATTAGCACTGGGACCAAGGAAAGAGAATAAGACCGGGAGCTGAGCTTTATTAAGCTGCCTCTGTCCATGTCTCTTTATCCTGGTCCTGCCAAACCCTGCAAGGGTGGTGGGGAGGGAAGAGAGAGGACGATGAAAAAGAACTTTTATTCCTGTGAAGTCCCATGTGTGGTTAATGTCCCATTAACTTGGTACCTTTTTGAGGGGTACCTGTTATCTTTGGCCTGTCACAGGAGTCTTTGCTTTTGGAGACAGGGGCAAGTGGTGAGGCTTGAGCATTGCCAGAAATTAGTGTCCTGACTTAACTGGACCACAATTAACCGGTGGCCAGACCCAGGTTCTCTGGAAAAGAAATGGACTCACGTTCAAGGCTTGCTGGATGGTTCCTCCCCGAGGTTACTCTCTCAGGACATCCGTGTGCCCCTGCTCCCACCAGCTGAATTGCATGCTTACCAAGAATGAATTGCATTTATTCCAAAACCTGTTTATGCCCCTTAGGACAATCGGCTATGAACGGAAGTGATGCCTGTGGTTTCCATTTCACTCCTGAAGAATGAAGCTGCTGCTGCCCTCTCGGTATCGGCTGCTATAGCAGTTGTTTCCAGCAGTACCAGTGGATTCAATTGGCAGTTGGTTCTACCCTATCAGAATCAGCGTCCTTGTGCAGCTTCAGAGAGATCAGCACCATCTGCCAGCAAACGCCTCCACCCTCAGGTTTGATCTCAACTCGGCGGGTGTCTGCTCAAAGCTGCCTCAGGCATCAGTGTTAGCGGGCAGTGTCCTTCCTCCAAGGCTGAATTCTGGCTCGGTGGGAGCCTTCCTGCAAACTCCAAAGTCTAGTCCTCGTAACCTATTCCCTTTGTTCATGTGTCCAGCATTAAGTATGAAATAGACACTAACGAGGCTTCTAATCACAGCTCTTGAGCCTCGGGGAAGACCATTTTCAATATTCAATATTGATTTTGTGTTACGGCTAAGAATATCCATTCCTGAAAGAAAGTGTTTTTCTTGCTTTCAGAGAGAGGGAGAGAGAGGGAGAAAGAGAGATAGAAACATTGATGAGAAACACTGATCGACTGCCTCCTGGCACAACCCCTACTGGAGATTGAGCCTGCAACCTGGGCATGTGCCCTGACCAGAATAGAACCAGGGACCGCCTGGTGCATGGGACAATGCTCAACCAACTGAGCAACACTGGCCGGAAAAAGTGTTATTCTACAGATTACATCACACCTCTGCTTAAAAACTCTTAATAGCTTCCCACTGTTCTCTGAACAAAACCCCAAGGTTTTACCCTTTCTGCCAAGGCCCTGTGTGAATTTGCCCTGGGCTGTATCTCTCAGACCTCATATCTTTCCTGCTCTCTCTCTCTCTCTTCTGTTTACTACACTCCAGACTAATTGGCTTTATCTCTGTCCATCAAATGACTAAACTCAGCTGGACAAATCTGCCTTGGTACTTACGACGATCCTTGCCTGGAATTTCTCTCTTGAGACCTTTGCATGACAGGTTATAGCCTTACTATCACATATTTAAAGAGACGTTTTCTGAACTTTCAAAGAATCCCATTCTCTCTATTTAATCTATTTTTTTTTCCATAGCATTTACCACATTCTGTAACTACCTTGTTTATTTGCCTGTTTTCTTCCCCACGATGACAAGCTCAGAAGGGCACCTATTTTGTCTATGTTGTGGATTAACCTCTTTAAATATCTAGTGAATAAAAAATGAATTTAGCTTTTGGCACTGTCTAAAATATGCAAATCAATGTAAATTAATTACTTTTAAACTTCAAAGGAACCCAGAAACTCAAAGTACCTAAATATAACTTTCTTCTTCTAAGACAACACAGAACAAGTGGACAGCTGTTTTCATAGGATGGACCATTCATACACTATAGTGAGTCATCAGGTAAAGAAATTAGCAGCAAAGGGGGGTGGGGGGGTCAGCATACTAGTAACTTTGATGCAAGACCCTGTCAGAGTAAAGAAGAGCTGATGTAAACTGTTCACCCACGTGTTTCATCCCAGCAAATGCACAGCACAAATCTTGCAGTCTATGCCTGCGCCTCCCACCTGGTCACACTTCATCATGAGGCTGATGGTGTCCATAAACACACCCTGAACACCGGCGCAAAAGGAAAAAGGTACAGTCTTATCAAGTAAGCAAAAACTTTATGGCAAAGTGTAAGAGTCAGTAAAATTGGTGAGATTTTCTTTTAACAAACACTGTTGAATTATAGTGGCCCAAGAAGTTTTTCCAGGTGATATTGACTCACCTTGCTTTACAAAATGCACGTGAGGCCCACTTGAATCAGAGGGTTGACTATTACAGTGTCCTGGCACTGATGTTTGGTGTCCGGCTTAATACATTACATTTAAGGAGAGTTGTATTTCATTAAGAGTCACCTGAAATTTCTCTTTGCCCCCATATATTGGCACATTCTTGCTATGCTATAACTATGCCATCAATGAAACTTGTTTCTAAACCATTTAACATTTATATACATGTGACCTAATAAAACCAATAAGATTATTCAGAGAATGACTTACCAACTAATATATTATCCAAGTCTATACTTCTCCCACTGAAAGTATTTATTATCCTCCCCCAAAACACACATATGTAGGAAACTGGGTGGAAGAAGTGAACAAAACAAATTCCAGTTGCAAATTCAGTCTCAGGACAAGAACACTAGCCTGTCCACAAACCCCTGCACTGCTCATGGCCATGGTGTCCTACAATCTGACCCTTCTCAGGGAGAGGATTTAGATGTACAGTCATGTGCCACTTAATGAGGGAAATATGTTCTGAAATGAGTCATAGGCACGTCGTTGTGCGAACATCATAGAGTGCACTTATACAAACCTAGATGGTCTAGCCCAGTGGTCGGCAAACTGTGGCTCGCGAGCCACATGCAGCTCTTTGGCCCCTTGAGTGTGGCTCTTCCACAAAATACCAACTTCTGCACATGGGCCACGAAGTTTCAATCTCACTGTACATGTGCACCCGCACGTGGTATTTTATGGAAGAGCCATACTCAAGGGGCCAAAGAGCCGCATGTGGCTCGTGAGCCGCAGTTTGCCGACCACTGGTCTAGCCTATTTCTCCTGGGCTACAAGCCTATATAGCATGTTACTATAACAAATATTGTAGGCAATTGTAACACAATGGTATGTATTTGCATATTTAAACATATCTAAATATAGAAAAGACTAGAGGCCCCATGCAGGAAATTCGTGCACTTGGAGGCGGAGACCCTCAGCCCGGCCTGTGCCCTCTCACAGTCTGGGAGCCCTTGGGGGATGTCCGACTGACGGTTTAGGCCCGCTCCCCATTAGTATTGCCGCAGAGGTGGGTGAGGCTCCCACCACCAGCCGTGAGCCTGGCTTCTGGCTGAGTGGTGCTCCCCCTGTGGGAGCGCACTGACCACCAGGGGGCAGCTCCTGCATTGAGCGTCTGCCCCCTGGTGATCAGTGTGTGTCATAGTGACTGGTTGTTCCACCGTTTGGTCGATTTGCATATTAGCCTTTTATTATATAGGATACAGTAAAAACAGGTATCAAAATTACAATGAGATTACAATCTTATGAGACCACCACTGTATATGTGGTCACCATTGACCAAAACATCATTTTGTGGCACATGACTGCAAAGTATACAATCTTCAGATTTCTGCTCATGTTCTGTTATAATTTTATAGGAACAATAGAACTAACTTTCTCCACTGTCAATAATACAAAGTCTTTTCAAAGTTTGCCAGTGTGGAGGTACAAACAAGCTTTCTTATTTATTCTACTCTGTTTATCTTTCTAAGGTCTTGATAAACCTTAGCATAAATCCCTTTTGTATCACAGCTTACATCATAGACATCATGCTGTGAGCCATCCAGAGAAGGCGGCAAAATGGGAAATTTATCCACACGCTCTTACACACAGGATTCTACACCAGGGCTTTCTATTGCTGATGCTTTGGACACACACACACACACACACACACACACACACAATCCCGTTTCCCAGATGTACTTTCGGCAGAGCTGTTTCTAAACCATCACACAATGAAATGGAGAAAACACTGTAATTACAAAAGAGAAATGCTCTCTACAGGTGCTTGCTAGACTCCATGGTTTATGACATTTAGCATTGTTAACCTGATTTACAGTCTCCCTCAGTGGAACAAAGCTATACTTTCTCCAGTTGTTTTTTTCAGACTTCTATCCTTGAATACAGGTATGTGCCAGGAAGAAATACAAAGCGTTCAAAAGCAAGAGACGAGCTAACCGTGTTCTGCGAGGCCTTTGATCTTCCTAGGAGGCCAGAGCAACAGCCTCTGTGGATGAAAAATCTTGTATAAGGTAATAAACTATGTTGTTAACTGGTGGGGAGAAGAGGCTGAGGGAGAGGGGGCCCTGGAATCACTGCTCATTCTCCCTCCCTCCCTCTTACACTTCTCTTCCACCAGAAGAGGCTCACTCAGGGGAAATGGGGTTGAAATGGAGGAAGCTGAGGTTTGCCAATTTTTCAACTGTTCCTGACTTTTTAATTTGGGTATTGATTGACATCCTAACAGACAGACTGACACCAGGGCCGTAGGCCACATGGAAATGGACTGCTAGGCCATCTCCTATTTTCCTTTTAGATCCCCTTTCCCACTTGTTAGTGGCTCAGTGCCTTCATGCTACCCTCTGCTCAGCCCCATTCCCTATTGCCCGTTCACCCAGAATTTACAAACAAAAGCATTTCGCTAGCTAGGCTTAAAACAAACAATTATTGTTTGGAGAGTACATGCAGCAACACAAAGCCCTGATTATTTGAAACCACATTATAAACATGCAAATGTGGAAGAGTCTATACAGATGAGCAAATACTTTCTAAATTTCCACTTTTAATTCCTATTCTAATTCATCTTAAATAGAACTATCCAATTAATTATTCTTTAACAACACTTTCAATGTTTCTCCCATATCCCCAAATCTATAAAAAAATACTACAAATTGCCAGTAGGATAAAACTCCCAAATTTTAATCTTGGTGACTTAAAGTTCTCCATTAATTTAGTGAAAAATACATATGAGGAACTCCACTAGGCATTGCCAAGGATACAAAATGAGCACAAGACTCCTCTTTCAAGGAATTTACAACCTAATTGGTAGACTATATGTACAAAACAACCTATAAGGCAGAATATATGAGCCACAAATGAGACATAAATAATAACCAGCGATTATATACTTAGCATTTACTATGTGCTAGGTAGTTCACATCTCTTACCATGAATCCTCACAACAACAATATAACATAGAGGTATCTCCATTTACAGGTAACAATAGCAATTACCAAATTCCTACCAGTGCCAGGCGTTGTGTATATATGATCCCATTTAATCCCCATAAAATCTCATTTTATAAATGAGTGTTGGTGATCTGCCTGAGGTCACAGAACTAGTCAGTGTCTATATGGTCTAAATCAGTGGTCGGCAAACTCATTAGTCAACAGAGCCACATATCAACAGTACAACAATTGAAATTTCTTTCGAGAGCCAAATTTTTTAAACTTAAACTATATAGGTAGGTATATTGTTATTAACTTAATTAGGGTACTCCTAAGCTGGCCTTTGCTAAAAACGTCCTCAATCTGATTGAGGTACGTTTGCTGAGGTTGACCCCTTCCAACTCTCCCATCCATACTCGTCTTGTATACTTGTTTCGCCTATCTTCTTTTGTTCATCCTCTCTATATGTCCACCCCCCACTTCTTCTAACACCACTTCTTCAAAATAGACTCGCCCAGGCCGAAAACCGACTTCTGTGCATGGGCCACGAAGTTTCAATCGCACTGTACGTGTGCGCCTGCACGTGGTATTTTGTGGAAGAGCCACACTCAAGGGGCCAAAGAGCCGCATGTGGCTCGCGAGCCATGGTTTGCTGGCCACTGGTCTAAATGTATGGTCCAAATACACATGTTGGAATCTTATTGCCCAATGGTATTTGGAGATGGAATCTTTGGGAGATGTTAGGTCATGAGGGTGGAGCTCTCACAGGTGGGATTAGTGCCCTTATAAAAGAGGCCTGAGAAAGCTCCTTAGCCTCTTTCTACCATGAGAGGACACAGTGAGAAGTCAGCAGTCTGCAGTCTGCAATCCAGAAGAGGGCCTTTATGAGAACCCAACCATGCTGGTACCCTGATCTTGGACTCCCAGTTTCCAGAACTGTGAGAAATAAATTTCCGTTGTTTATAAGTCACCAGTCTGTGGTATCTTTTATAGCAGCCATTACTGATTAGGGGAACTAGAAATTATTGGAGTTCCTTGTAAGAGAGCTCCAAGTCCGATACTCCCCATTTAGGCCCTTCTCACCTCCTAAGTGTATAAGAAACAGAACATGCAATTGGTCTCTGACTCTAGGAGTAAAGCTTGCCAAAGTCTATGGTGTCAAACCCAGATTTCTCTCTGCCTATTACTCTCCTGTTATTCGTGTCTTCTCCTTCTACCCCCCCCCCACCCCCATTACTATTTTCTGAAAGCCTGTGCTTCTATTAGGATACAAGCTACATAGTGGCTGTTAGAGCTATTCTTATGTGTGTGTGTGTGTGTGTGTGTGTGTTTGGGAGATAAACGACTGCATCTAAGGTATTAGTTTATTTAATTCAGTCTTCCTATTTGTGCAACAATAGATCCTTTAACAAAACTGCATTCTCTTATATGAGTTGTGCTTTCAAGGTCATAGGAAGAGCAGCAGAGAGCTGAATCAAATGCACGAAATGTTCTTGAAACCATCAGCAAAATGTTTATACCCACATTATCCATTAGAAGGGACATATGTCTGTTTCCAAGTACAATTTATGCATAAAGCAAATTTTCTCATTTAAAAAGGCTTAATTCAACTTACACATAAAGTATGATGTCAATGTATTTTAATTAGTAATTAAAATTGCCGAAATAATTCCATGGGTTTTTTTTTTAATTGTAAAATGATCCATCATGTGGCAGTGCACATTGTAATTAAGCAATGATCAGAACAATCATTGCAAACAACAAAGGGAAAGGCTGGCCTTTAAAGGAATTTCATAAGGATTGTTTGAGTTGATGTCAAAAAACATTTACCGAGAAATGAATTGAGAATCCCAGTGTGGTCTTCTAAATCTTTCAGTCTGTACCATTTGGTCAGATCAGTCACGCCAATTGAATTAAAGCTAGAGATGGATATAAAGCAACAAGACCCCCGAATAAACATGTTAGATAATGGAGAGCAGGTGGCAGACAATGAGAAGCTCTGGGGCCACACCATCGTCCTTTTTTTTTTTTTTGAGGGTCTTGCTCTGTTGTTAGGTATGCTGCAAACCACTGCAGAATCCCCCTCGAAACCCAGATGGCGAGACTGTGTGTAAATACTTCAAAGGGGAAGGACTGGAAGGATAATGGGACATGGAAAAACAAAAAAGGCTGAAGAGCGTTCTGTCAGCAGTGTGTGATTGAAAAACCCCACACAGATCTGGCGGAGTTCGCTTATTTCTGAAAAGGACACTCCCTTTGAAGTCTGTCCTTTCAGTCGGAGCTCTGTTAGGCGAAGGGCCTCCCTTACTGCTGACAGGATACATCAAAGGAAGCACCTTGCACTACATGGGAGTGGCATGGTCAGCAAAGACCCTGCAAATTGAGCAACAGAGCAGCTAATGGATATGGAGCCAACGTCCTGTACAAAACACCACTCCTTGGTTTTCAAAGGATGAACTGCTTTCAGAAAGGCCTTTACATTTAGGACTGCGAATTTAATGGTTGCTATTTGGTGGTTTTTTCCAGGGTGAAATAGAATGAACAGATCATTAATTGGTATTGATCAACTACCCGGGGTCTATTCTGAAAATGTGCACAATTTGTAATGCAGGTGTGTCCTTGGCACCCTGACTCGCAGGGAGGTCAGATCTGTCTCTGAAATGTCATCTTCGCTTTGACAGAGTTTTCGGAGACGGCCAGGCTCCCCCTGCAGCACTTTGGAGAATGCCTCCCGAAAACTCTGGGGTAACACGGGTCGCCATTAACAAGTGAGCCCTTCCTTTACTGTTGCCAAGACCAAATTCAATGTTCAGAGAGAATTTCACTCATAAGTGGTTACAGCTGATTCATGATTTTCATTTCTTTGTCAGACACTTAAATGGCCTTCGAAGAGCCTTCCAGGGCAAAGGCAAATCCTAACTTCTGGATAAAAAGCTCAAATCTCAAGGGAGATAGCAGCCAAACCCCCACTGTTCTCCTGCTGGCATTCTCCTCACTCCCCACTGTTGCTTCAAAACGACTCCTCTTCAGTTTTCCTATAGAAGAGCATCTTCCTCTAAAGATGATGCTATTTGCCCTAACTGGTTTGGCTCAGTGGATAGAGCGTCCGCCTGCGGACTCAAGGGTCCCAGGTTCGATTCCGTTCAAGGGCATGTACCTTGGCTGCGGGCACATCCCCAGTAGGGGGTGTGCAGGAGGCAGCTGATCGATGTTTCTCTCTCATCGATGTTTCTCTCTCATCTCCCTCTCCCTTCCTCTCTGTAAAAAATCAATACAATTTATTTAGAAAAAATAAAGATGATGCTATTTGGATAAACCACCATTTGTTC
Organism: Myotis brandtii; assembly: GCF_000412655.1. Lineage (NCBI taxonomy): Eukaryota > Metazoa > Chordata > Mammalia > Chiroptera > Vespertilionidae > Myotis > Myotis brandtii. The sequence goes on from NW_005358649.1 coordinate 962,996, forward strand.
AGACTCAGTGGTGCCCATACTGACCTTGCAGTCACTTTCCTCACCCACCAGAGGGCACCTCCTCACAGTCTGTGGTAAGTCCTCCACCTGCAGACAATACCCTAGAACAGGGGTGGGCAAACTTTTTGACTCGAGGGCCACAATGGGTTCTTAAACTGGACCGGAGGGCCGGAACAAAAGCATGGATGGAGTGTTTGTGTGAACTAATATAAATTCAAAGTAAACATCATTACATAAAAGGGTACGGTCTTTTTTTTTTTTAGTTTTATTCATTTCAAACGGGCCGAATCCGGCCCGTGGGCCGTAGTTTGCCCACGGCTGCCCTAGAGGCTATCAATGTCTGATTCTGACACCTGAGCCTCCACCTTCTCAACTCAATGACCCGAATCTGTACCTCCCCTTCAGGCACCCACCTTAAGGACAATGCCTTGTAACACTTGTGAAATCTTGCATTTCAATTTTCCACTCTTGGACTACAGATTCCTAGCCATGCTTTCACCTTTCTGAGGTTACGAGTGACAGAGGGAAAGTCCAAGTTAAAGTAGGTTAAAAAATCTTACTTTTCCCAATACACATGGGCCTGTGAACACATCAGAAAGGTGAGAGGTTGTAAACATATCCAGTCCTATATCCTCCGCTTTCTCCAGACTTCTAGTTCCCTCTTAGCTTTTAATCTTTTTTTTTTTTTTACCCAAATGGGACACTGTGGTTAATAGCATTACAATAACCTCCCCATATCACTGCATGCTGCTGCACCCTCATCACCAAACCCCAGCCCCAGAGCAGTGCTCCAGTAGACCTTTATCCATTCTCACAGAGAACCAGAGGTGCTGGAGACCTGGAGGGCATGTGTAGACTGGCTTCAAGGCATGATCTCTAACCTCAGCAGGACACTTCATGCTGCCCATGAATCCTCCTTCATAACCACTGGAGATTTTAAATGAGGTGCCCAGGAATGCCCAGGAGGCACAAGGTTGTCCTTTACAGAAGAATGGCCGTTCCATAGGCTACTCAACAACCTATACTGTGGCGCTGTGGCCTGGCATGAGGTGAGTTAGACATCCTGCCCTGGAACCTGAGCTTTAAGAATGGAAGGAGTTTATCAGTGGGCATCTGAAGAGACTGAAAAAGGGGCAGACATGTAGAGAGCAAGAATCGTAGTAATGGCAGCATCTCTCCCCTTCCCACCTCTTTCTTCATAAAGGTATTACTTATCATTTAGACAATGGGATAAGAGGGGACAACCCAGTGTAACTCCTCTCTCATACTGAGTATCAGAAGGGTGGCTGGGCCAGGGGAGATCCAGGTTCTGTGGAACCTGAAGCACATACAACTTGAAGTGTCATCTCAAGAAAACAAAACAAAGCAAAACACCGTCACAAAAGTAATTCAAATGTATTTCAAAATTGTTGCAGCTTCATAGTGAGCTACATAGTTGGGCAATCAAATTTTATATGGCAATCACCGACTTATCCATGAATAGATGTGTAGTTTTGCCACCGAAACATTAGATTCTTCAGGCCACTTAGCTGAGTCAGGGGCAATTTTGCAAAGCACTTTGTCTGGAACCACTAGATTCAATCAGGCAGAAATGCTCTAGGGCAGCGGTTCTCAACCTGTGGGTGGCGACCCCTTTGGGGGTCAAACGACCCTTTCACAGGGGTCGCCTAAGACCATCGGAAAACACATATATAATTATATTTTGTTTTTGTGATTAATCACTATGCTTTAATTATGTTCAATTTGTAACAATGAAATTGGGGGTCACCACAACATGAGGAACTGTATTAAAGGGTGGTGGCATTAGGAAGGTTGAGAACCACTGCTCTAAGTGCTTAGATAGGATGCATCGGTATGCTAAAAACACATGGACTTTTCACACAGATATGCTCAGAGCTAGAAGTGCTACAGCTCTATGCGCCGAAAACACAAATCTAAAAACAGAAAATTTCACTTCACATGATTTCCATTAAGAACATATGGTGCATTTATACTTGTATATGCTTCACTATCAAGCATATTTCTGACAGCAGAGAATGTCTGTTTTGACTGCACATTTGAGAAATAAACCTTTTGCTTAGGATTAGACATATCTGAGGATATGAAGAATATTCTACACAGTAGCTTCTGGCTTCCCACATTTCAGACCTTGTTTCTTTAATGCTACTCTGGTACTGGGTGTTACAAGATGAGGTTGTATCACTTTACATTCCCCCCCGCCCCCCTTGCCACAGTTACTGTGTTGGCATAGTGGGTGGAAGGAGATAGCTAGTAGACCAAGTGACTTCAACCCATATAAATAGAATCCCACTTAAATAAGACTAAGTGTATCCCAAATTCCACCTGCCTTTAGCTGATCTCCCAAATGCTGTGGCCTTTCCTGGGACAAAAGATTAAGAGTGACAGAGGGAAAGTTAAAGTAAGTTAAAAATCTTACTTTGCCCAATACATATGGGCCTCTGAACACATCGGAAAGGGCTGTCCAGGGGAGGGGTTGTAAAGATTCTGTTTTATTAGCTTTAGGGTAAATTCAGCTTTGTGTCTGGACTCTAAAGGTTGCTTAGCATACAATCTGGATGTTCTTAGTAGGAAAGATCAGCTGCTTTCATACACTGATTGAAGAATAGGCATCTTCCTTATTCTTGATGAAGACAATAGAGGTAAAAGGGATATTCATGATCCAAAGAAGTAGGATCAAAGTGTTTTTTGAATCAGATGAGATATTAAAATTTCTTGAGACCAAAGGAAAGCAGGAGATTAGCTGTAACATGCTGCTAGTTCTCACATGAGAGTAACGTAGCCCAGGATAAATCAACCCTATAATATGGACAAGGTTAAGTGTGCATCAGGTAGAAGTAACCTGCAGCGTCTGTATCCCCACCCAGGGGCTTTCTCCCCACCCCAAACCCTTGGCCAATCAGTCATCTCAGCCTTGACTTGTTCACCCAGTACATCAACTCACTGGAGATGATAAAGTTGTTCTACTTAGAGCAGGGTTTAGTAAACTTACTTTGTAAAAGATCAAATAGTAAACTTTTTTGTTTTGTGGGCCACATGGTCTCTGCTAGTGTGAATGCAGCGATGGACAAAACGCCAATGAGTAGGCGTGGCTGTGTTCTAATAAAGCTCCATTATGGATGCTGAAATTTGAACTGCAGATCACTTTCCTGTGTCACAAAATATGTTGTTTGATTTGTTAACGATTAAAAAATACAAAAGCCATTTTTAATTTGAAGGCTATGCAAAAACAGGTAGCAGGTCACAGTTTGCCTGAGGCTATAGTTTTTGCTGATCTGTTTTACAATATGCTCAGGAAAGATTTGGGATTAAGCTGATGGCAGGTTCAGATGGACATCATTTTTCTGTTCTCCATTTCTATGCAGAGGCAATTCTGTGTATCAGCTGTTCTTTAGGCATCATGCTGACGCTCTAAAATATCATTCTGGGTATCCCCCCTCAAAGGGCTAAAATGCAACATTATCAGCTTTCCTATCCATGACTTTTGATTGGCTACGGGTGGTTTGGGTTGGCTTGGGATCAACAGCATATGTTATAGAGACACAGTACCAATGCAACATGATGGCCACAACCCAATTTGTACAACCGCACTGACAGCTCAGTCGGTTGCACCTATATTTTGCTCGTTATGGGACTCTCTTATTATCATGAGTATTGAACTCCAAGAGACTTTATAAGTCCCAGTTACTTGGATTTTTAAGATATATCAATTTAGTAATGTTACATAATTTGAAACATTCTTTTCAGTAACTTTTAAGTGTAACATACAACTCTTATTATTTTATTTAAAAATCTATACCTAAAATAAGTATTTTACCTTCTCATGTTCTTTAATTGTTTGATTATCAGCGGTTCTCAACCTGTGGGTCACGACCCCTTTGGCAGTCGAACAACCCTTTCACAGGGGTCTCCTAAGACCATCCTGCATATCAGATATTTACATTATGATTCATAACAGTAGCAATATTACAGTTATGAAGTAGCAACGAAAATAATTTTATGGTTGAGTCACAACATGAGGAACTGTATTTAAAGGGCCAGAAGGTTGAGAACCACTGGATTAAGTTGTACAGGATAAACATCCTTAAATAATAATCAACCTTTAGTTTGTCAAATTTGTTTGAACATTTTACTTTGCATTTATAAATGTATTCAATAAATTTCACTTCAAATGACTGACCAGCAAGTTTACTACCTAAAGCAAGCAAATCTTTCCTACATACTTAAATGTATAAATTTAAATGTTATTAAATTTATAATGATAGAGACTCATATTCTTCCGAGCTTTCCATTATTGTTTGTAAGTGTAGTTAAATTCCAGCCTAATTTTCAACTTAAGATCACAAATCTATACATTTAAATTGTAATCCCCTTAACTAATCCATCAAGTTATCATGTCAAATTTTCTTAAACATCACAAACACAATAAATATGCAATACATACAGATTATCCCAATGATCACAAAACCTAACCTTATCCCCAAAGTACAGATAATAGGAGTTGATTTACTTTCATTAATTCTTTAAAAATTTATTTATTTTTTTTTAAAGAGAGAGAGAAACATCCATTTGTTGTTCCACTTGATTCTTGTATGTGCCCTGACTGGGGATCAAACACCCAACTGCGATGTATTGGGATGGATGACACTAACCAACTGAGCTACCTGGCCAGGCCTACTTTCATTAATGCTTAATTTTAAAGCATCCTGGGGTAAAAGTATCTTATCTTTTAAGTCAAGGGCCAGCAAACACAGTCCAGTACCTGCTGCCTGTTTGGGTATATCTTAAATGCAAATGGAAAAAACACACACAGTAAAACAAGATTTCAGCATCCATAAATAAAGTTTTATAGAAATACAATTATGCTCATTTGTTTAAATATTGTATATGACTGCTTTCAGGCTAGGACGTCAGTGTGGAGTGGTTGAGAGAGACCATATGGCCCTCGAACCTAAAATATTTACTCTTACAGAAAGTTTGTCACTTCCTCATTTTTTTTTTTTTAAGGAGACACAAGTCCTACTCTGCTTGAATTTCAAACACCCAAATAAAGCATCATGGCAGCAGACAGTTTTGCCTGAAGGGTGTCTGGAGACTATGGGCAAAGAGCTTCTTTTAGACACTGTTTATCCTCCTTCCTCCTCCATGTACCCAGAGCACCATAAACAATAAATACTGAGGATAGGAAGGAAAGGATGGGAAAGGCAGAGCTATATAGTGGTGGGCGAAAGTAGTTTACAGTTGTGAGTACACGAAACACAGAGTTTATTCTTGTATTTATCAATTATTGTATTATCATTTATTTATTATTATTAACCTATTTTTGCCCACCCATCTATTTGGGGTATAAGGACAGAGATAACCATTCATCCCATGTAACTCTTTACTCACCCACCAAGATACAAGAGCTACAAAGTGTGTACAGCTCTTCAGGGCTTGTCAGCAGCTGTGAGCAGTGGGGGCCACTTCTCCCCCGACCCAGAAGGAGATGCTGTGGGAGCTGCTCCCTGGGCTCCTGGTCTGACAGTGTGAACGGCAGCTTCACTTTTCAGTCAAGCTCCAGAGCGCCCATGTAGGACAGCTGGCTGTCTTTCCTAGCTGTCAATGGTACCGTTCAACCATCTTCTCTGTATGCTGCTCCTCTGGCCTTGATAGATGGTTTAACTAAATATTTTAGCTAAGCCTTTCTCTGGGGAAGCATCTCAACACCCAGTTTAAGCTTAACTTAATTTACACCTTTCCTGTCATCACATCAGGAAGTCTTACATGTAATACTTGCATATATGTTTTAATGTGCAATATAGATATATATTTGATCCATAGCTTATAATTTGAACTCATAACTGATACCACTGTAACCAGCTAGTTATTGATAATAGGAGAGGAGCAAAGGGAAGGCAGATATTATTGGAATGTCATTTGGGCAGCTTCACTAGGAAGCTGCAATTTCTCACTCCCTAGGGAATCACGGGCCTATCCCCTGCAAATCATGGCCGGGGGGGTAGGGGGGAATCCAATAAAGGGGAAACAGACGCATGCACAGTGAAGTTGGGGTGACTAGGGAAGGTGTCTATCAGTCACACCTGGGAACAGAGATCATTGGCTAGAATGGGTGTGGCTACTGGCAGCCTGTGAAAATTTGGGGGTACATAATACCCTAAACAAAGGAATTCTCTCTCATGGCCCTCTTTTGTGGCTCTTATTACTCTTGACTCTTGGCTTGTGGGCTCTCTTATTTCTGCTTCCTTGCATTTACCATGTTTCCCCCATAGCCATGTGGCCCTGCGGCCCCCACATGGGATAGACCATAGCAGGGAGTACAGCTAAGTTAGCCTGATGACGAACTGGACTGCTCCAACATGGAACAGAAACTCCAGACGCCAACTCTGATTCTAGCCCCATTGAAGCCACTGCTACGCTTCTTCCTTGGCAGGACAAGGAGAAATGGGACCTTGGAAACTCAGCCATTTGATTCCGCAGAAATAAAAATCACTAGTTCTCCCATGCAAATCTCAGAAAGTAATTTTTCTTGGGATATTGCAAGAATTCCACTCCCACGAGCAATGGGTGGGGACGAGGACCTCTCCCTACCCGTAACACAACCTTTCCTCCTCAGCAATATTTCCACAGCACTTCTGAACCAGAAGTAAAGCCACAACGAAGCCAAGTGTCATCTAGGCGAGCACAGAGCAAGTTCAGAGCCTTTGGCTGTCTTTAGCTTTGCCTTTCAGTGAGCTCACGCCAAGGACTGTTGAAATGCCTCCCTCAGAGTGTTTTTGGAGTCCAGTTTTCATTTCCAGAAAATCTGAAGTAAAGGAAGATACTTGAAATACAGAGGGAAGGAGGAAAATACAGAATAGGAGGGGGACATCTGAATGGAGAGGAAATATAAGCCAGATGGTTAAAACAAATTTCATTTGTAATTACTACACTGATATTATGGCAGGAACTTTATAGCCCCATCCATTGCTTAAATAATCCTTTAAAAATAGCGTTATTTTAAAAAAAGAAATACTCAATAAATGGGCAACTCAAAGTGCCCTCTGAAAGAGAAAATTATTCTTAAACCAAATCAGATCAGTTTGTTGAATCTAAATGTCAAGTGTATCTTCCTTTTTGAGTTCTGACGCTAGCTCAGCTCCAAAGTATGATTTATCAAGATCATGAGTGATGGAGACTAGAAGTACATTAATGTTGATTGATGTGGGGAAGCCATAATTATGGGACTTGTATAGAGAAACTCCAGGTTAGAGGGCTAAGAATGCGGTAGTTTTATAATGTTGTAAACATTTCTTAGTTTATTTCAAAATTTCTGTAAGTCTATTTTGCTTTTTATAATTTTAGTCTATTTTTTGTAGCAAAACATTTAAGATCTAGCCCAGTGATGGAGAACCTATGACGCGCGTGTTAGAGGTGACACGCGAACTCATTTTTTTGGTTGATTTTTCTTTGTTAAATGGCATTTAAATATATAAAATGAATATCAAAAATGTAAGTCTTTGTTTTACTATGGTTGCAAATATCAAAAAATTTCTATATGTGACACGGCACCAGAATTAAGTTAGGGTTTTTCAAAATGCTGACACGCCGAGCTCAAAAGGTTCGCCATCACTGATCTAGCCTGTTAGTAAATTATTGAGGTGGTTTTGATCAAATCATTTAAAAAACTAAATGAAAATATAAATTTATTTTTTAAAAAATGGTTTGATCAAAACTACCTCAATAAATAGTGCTAAGCAGCACAGCAGCCTCACTTCAGAGGGACTTTGTGCTAATGAGATTATACACTTGCTAATGGACAATACACCCCATGGAAAGAGAACTATTACACAGGCTTATAGGCTGTGGCACGGAGGAGAAGAAATATAGATAGAAATTTAATATCAAAGCAAGAGCTGTGGGGATACAGTTTACAAAAAATCCAATATTATAATCCTTGGAAAACAAAGAAAGGGCAGGTAGAACCTTTAATGGGGGGCAGGGTGGGTGTGAGCGTTTCTAAACCTTTTCTGACCCTTAAACCTGCCTTGTGAAGTCTTCCAGGAGTTGGAGGGACCATTTCATCATTTTCATGAAGTACTGATAAGGAGAGACTGATATAATGCTGTCAAGTTTTAAAAACATTTTTGCTATAAAATAAAACATCAAAGCAAGTGTAGAGCTTAAAGAATTATTAGAAACTGAAAAGCCATGTAACCATACCTACAGTAAGAAACAAAACCTTGATAGCACCCCTAAAGGAGACCATTTTCCTGAATTTTATAGCAATTACTTTTAATTTATTGTTTGTATTTTTTTTTTATCATCTAACAAGTTCTTTCTAATCATATCACCCGTTCTTTGATGCTTTTACTCAATATTCTTGTCATTTCTGGGATTGATTTTTTTCTCTCTCCATTAGTTGGGAAGTTATACCATCACTTAAAGAACACTTCCCTTAGTGAGTGTTACTGATGAACTCTCCTACTTTTGTCTGACATATCCCATCCTCATTCTTTATTTTTCATCACTATTACAGATGTCCCCCAATTTCCTCCCCGTTGCCCCCCTTCTCCGAGCTTCTGTTCCACCCCAGGCCTTCACCACACTATTGTCTGTGTCCATGGGCTATGCATATCTACATATATAAAAGCCTAAGCAACCGAACAACCAAACGACCAGTTGACCAGTTGCTATGACACACACTGACCACCAGGGGGAAGACGCTCAATGCAGGAGCTGCCCCACGGAGGTCAGTGTGCTCCCACAGCCAACCTCCCGCGGTCCCTCTCCCCAACCAGCTGGCCAACCTCCTGCAGTCCCTCCCCCCATCTGGCCCCCCCATCGGCCCCAATTGGGGGGGGGGACTGGCTGGCCAACCTCCTGCGGTCCCTCCCCCGGCCAGCCAGCCTCCCCGACTTGGCCTTGATTGCTGGCCAGTCCCAGGGACCCCACCCGGGCACAAATTCGTGCACTGGGCCTCTAGTATGTATATAAGTTCTCTGGTTAATTTCTTCCCACTTCCCCTCCCTTCTGAGATTATGTCAGTCTGTTCCATGTATCCATGCCTCTGGACCTATTTTGTTCATCAGTTTATTATGTTCATTAGATTCCACATATAAGTGAGATCCTGTGATATTTTGTCTTTCTCTGACTAGCTCATTTCACTTAGCATAATATCCTGCAGGTCCATCCATGCTGTCTCAAAGGGTAAGAGATCCTTCTTTTTTACTGCAGCATAGTATTCCAGAGTCTACACCCCAACCACCTTCATTATTGGCCTCTCACTCTAGACCTCTTTACACCTGCACTGAATACCCCAGAGCCAAGTACCAGACAACCATGGGCAGCCCCCTATGCCCCAGAGTCTACTGAAATTATTCAAACTAGCCCATCCTACATTGGTTTACCCTACATCACCTGTTCCCTCCTGCAGAAACTCAATAAATGGTACCAAGTAACGTTCAGTATTATAAGACCATAGAGAGGCAGTTTTATACTATATGAACATCTAGTAATACTATTTTAGACACACTTTAATCTTTCCAGTTTAATGTAACCAAAAAGGATGTTTCTCCACAGAACCTCATTTTTTAAGAAGAAAAATTTTCAAGAGAAGGCCATAAATAAATACTAACCTTTGATGTTACAGTATTAATCAAGAATCCTATATAATGAAGATGTAATATGCAAATGGTCATTACGCTGTGAAGCGTAATGACTGACCACGTAACAACGTGATCACAGATCAGCAGGAGGGTTGGGCAGCGAGCTATAAGCGGGCAGCGGAGAGCTACAGGAGGGGGCAGGGCAGCAAGCTATGAGGGGGAGTGGGGGGGGCGGAGGGAGCTACAGGAGGGCGGGGCAGTGGGCAGAGAGCTACAGGAAGGGGGCAGCGAGCTACTGGTGAGCTACTGGTGCACAGATTCGTGTGCAGGGCTACTAGTTTTTATATAATCGAGCATGGTCTAATACTTTAGAATTCTGTCAAACACTCCTCTCTGTGGAGAGCAGCAAGGCTTTGAGAATTTCCTGTAATTACTGTAAACAGGACATCTGTGACAATTAGTCCAACTCCTAGTTTGGAATATCAGATGTCTTGATTACACCTTTGCAAATGCCACATAATGTGTAGTATACTAGTTGTGCTGGCACATGCAGCATACCTTTAAACAGCTCATAAAAATGAATTTCTCACTTGGCAGAACTTCTCCGTAGTGCAACTTGTAGTATCACAAACACCAACCCACACATAGTTTTGAAATGCCTTCCCCACTATGAATATATGCTTTAAATACCATTATAAATAAATTTTTCTACTTTTTTTTTCTAGATACATATTCCTAAATTTCCCCGAAAGTGACCCATTCACAGTACAAAAACTCCAATATATTGTTCAAGTTCTTTGATAGAACTGGAAATGTTTTGTATCAAGTGTTTCTTGAAACAACTTGTTAGCTGGCTGAGGTTTAGAAATCTGTCACACAGAGTTGTTTTGGCAAACCTATAGGCATAGTAAATGGGGTATGATCTGTATTTTTAAGCAATTTTATGTCAAAGTTAAATTTTAAAAATTGCTCTTTGGAAGATATGTGCAAATTATTTTAAATGTGTGGGCCTGTGAAAAGATATACATCAAATATCTCCTTCAAAAATTAGAAAACATTATTTAGTCTACAATGTTTCTTTGAGTTAAAAAGTTTGATTGTGCACTATATAGGCAAGGATATAGAGAATAGAGATTCTCAGACATTTCTGGTGGGAATGTGAATTGACAAAGTCTCTATGGAGAGCAACTTGGAAAATATCTATAAATCAAAATACATATGCTCTTTGACCCAAGAATTCCATTTCTGAGAACTTCTCTTACTTACTTACATGAAATAGATTTCCTATCTTTTCAGTGACAATGTTCATAATAGCATAAAATTGGAGGCAATTTTAACATCAGTAGAATAATGATTAAGGAGAAGCTGGTATACCATTACAATGGAAACTATGCAGCTATAAAAAAATAATAACAGAGCTTTTTGTTTTGTGTTGTTATGGAATGATTGCCTAGATATCTTAAGTGAAAAAAGCAAGTAGTAGAACAGTGTGTATAACTTTGTTATAATTTACAGAAAAAGGCAGAAGACAAATGTATGGCTATACACAGGCATACCTCAAAGATATTGCCAGTTCAGACCCAGACCACTGCAATAAAGTGAATATTGCAATAAAGCGAGTCATGGGACATTTTTGTTTTCCTAGTGCTTATAAAAGTTAAGTTTGCACTACACTGCAGTCTATTAAGTGTACAATAGCATATGGCTATACAACAACAAACACACTTAATTTTAAAAAGACTTCATTGCTGAAAAATGCTAACCATCAGCTGAGCCTTTTATAAGTCATAACCCTTTTGCTGGTGGGAGGTCTTGCTTTCAATTTGTAAAATTCACAATTCTGTGAAGCGCAATGAAGTGAAGCACAATAAAATGAGGTGTGCCTGTACAGATATATCTTTATCTCTTCCCTCTCCCCCACCCCACCCAGATGTGTGTCATTGGTAAGAAATTGGTAACACTGGTTGCCACTGTGGGAAGAATTGGGTGACCAGAGGACAGGAGTGGGATGGAGATTTTTTTTACTGTGTATTTTTCTAAACATTTTGAATTTTAAATATTATCAATACATAGTGGTATATAGTAAAAAATAAATAAGTCCAACTTTTTACTAGTCCATTTGAACTCTACATATCTATATATATAAAACCCTAATATGCAAATAGACTGAGTGGTGGAACAACCGAATAACCAGTCGCTATGACATGGGCTGACCACCAGGGGGAGGCGTGCATGGAACGTGGTGGGTGTTGGCCATGGCGGGATGGTAGAGCAGGTGAGTGGGGGTGCCAGACCAAGGCGGGGCGCTGGTTACTGTCATCCGGGTGAGCCTCTGGTTGTTACTGAAAATTCTTTGCTCCCACGTGCCGAGGTCCCACCAAGCACTTGCACCTGCTGCCAGTGCCAGAGCTGCTGCTTGTACCTGCTGCCGGCGCCCGGTGCCGATCCCGATCAATCGTTCGGTGCAGTCAGCGGGTGTGAGGGGCGGCTGCTGTCCCTGATTGCCCCTGAGGGCTTCTCCACCTCCCCCTGCTCCTGAGGGGCGATCAGGGCAGCAGCTGCTGCTTGCACCCACTGACAGTGATGCCCCACTCTCACCTGCTGCTGGCGCCAGTCCCAATCACTCCACGCCATCAGAAGGTGCGAGCAGGGCCAGTACCATCAGCATGTGGGAGCGGGACTGCCGCAGACAGAGGACTAGGGGCTGTGGCGGGAGGGGCCGAGCAGGGGCATGGAGGGTGGGCCGAGACCCATCCTGGTGCCCACCATAGCCTCATGGCCCACAGTTCCTTTCAAGGTGCATGAATTCATGCACTGGGCCCCTAGTGTCAAGATAAAAAGGAAGTTAGCACTCATTAGCAGAATAAGTCTGGTATACTGAGACTCAACACCCTAAAGGTTTACTCCCCTTAAAATAGAAACAAAAGCTGCCATCTCATAAAAGGCTTTTCCTTTCCCTCATCTCATCAAGTTCAACAGGAAGGCATGGACTATGACAGTTCACTGACAGACCTCAGGGAAACAGAAAGAAGAGCAAAATTGGAACATAACACTCCAAATGGAGAGAGGTGAAATGAGGTCAGGTCAACCCCGAATGTTAGGAAATTATAGCTCATTTCCACTTCAGGACTAATTATGACTCATGTTCCGAGCAGAAAATGAGACAAAGCCATCACAGCACCACCTATCATTTCTTCACCTGCTTGGGGACTATGAGAGTTAAGTTAACTAACATTTTATAAAGAATTTGGAACCCCTTGATAGCCAAGTGTCATATAGAGTTTCACAATCTGGTACTTTTTATACCTTACTTAAATAAAACGTCAATGTCCTTAATTAAAGCATGAAATTAAGAATGACACAAACCTTTGGGTGGCCATGCTGGAAAGATATGTTTCTTTTTTTCTGGTTTGAACTGGGTTTTGTCTATTATATCCTGAAACAAAATACTGCGAGTTCCAAAGATCATTCCGTTTCTACGAATTATCCTTTAATACTGTATAAGAATTACATTCTTGAAATGCTTCCAAACTAAGTACAGAGGGTCACTTTGAACTTGCAGTTACACGTCTGTTCTCTTTACCTCCCAAGTGGAGATGGGTGCAGGATTTGTCCAAAAACGGTTTTAATTTGAGCACTTCTTTTTACAAAATTCTTCGAGGAGAAAACCTTAGAAGTTCATTTAACTACTCATTAAATTACAAACACATTTATTCTTGAAAGAGTTCATTCTGCACTTTATTATACTTCTATGGCTTTCCAAGAAGAATGGAGGGTATTGCTAAAAGGAAGAAAGGGTCTATAAATTTAAAATGGGTACTAAATGAAACCGACAGTCTCTAAAGCATCTCCATAAATTTTTGTTAAAACAACATTAAAGACAAACATTTGTAGATTCTTTGAAGAGTACTGGGAACATTCAGATCTGTAATTAGTATTTACTAAGTTTTCCTTTAAGATAACCTGGGGTTGCAGTTGTGCATATTCAGTGAGATAGTCGGAAAATAATTCCCAGGCAAATCAGATTTATCCTTCCGCCCTCCTTTCGAGAATAACCGAGGTACATGAATCACCGAGCAGTAGTTATCTCTAAAGCCTCTTTGCTAAGCCCAGAGCAAACTGCTAAATTTGGTAATTGTTTGATTTTGCTTTGCTGCTGCCTTACCACCCTGTCCCCTTCACTTAAGTTAAGCCTATGGGTGTCATCGATATTTTCATCCTTCGGATTAAAAAACGTAATATACGTCTTTTTAAAAACTGTATTCTTTGTGCACAAGGCATGAAAGGTAGTCTTTTTATGTGGAAGGAGTGTGTGAACGGAGATTTGCCTGGAAAAGGTGAAAGGATGTTGGAAAATGTCAATTGTCGACATCAAAATATGTCAGCTGGTGATGGAGGTCATGTGGGATTAAGGCAAACAGAGCTACAATTTATTAACCTTAGGTCATCTGATTCAAATTGGTTTGTTGTTCCCCACACCTCATGAGTGAATGAGAACATGTTTGAGTAAGAAAACCAGAATCTGAGAACAGACTGTATAAGAGAACAACAAAGTTCTTTAAGAGCTCAAGATAGAGAATGAATATATCTACTTGTGGCAGTCGAAGAAAGCTTTGGACGAGTTAGCATCTGAGAATGGCCCTTTTGACAGGTAAAGAAGGAGGGGGTGGGCATTTCCAAAGGTGTAGGAATAACAGGTCACCCCCATCTCCTTCAAACCTTTGCTCAAATGCCATCTTTTCAGTGACATCTTCCCTGACCATTCTATTTAAAATTATACCCCATGCCTCCCAACCTTTTCCCCTACAACTCTGATCATCTGATATGCTATATTTTACTGTTTTTTAAAATCAATTTCCCTTTATAGAATGTAAGTTTCAAGAAAACAGGGATTATTGTTGGTTTTGTTTATTGCTCAGTTTTTAGAATGGTGTCTGGTACATGGGAGTTGCTTAATATTGGAATACATTTGTATATCTGTATAAACAAGGCTTAAGACTCAAACATGCAGGACATATTTGGGGAACTAAGCAAGTTTGGCTAGATTGTTGAATATGTATAATGAATAAACGTGGACTAAATCTGTAGAGGGTCTACAGAGCCGTCCTTTCTGTGCTCTGGATGACCTCAGGAATATTTCCAAGCTCCCTGACCCAAGGTCTAGTTTCTGTTCACAGCACAGCGTGTAAGTCACGCAATGCCCAGCATATGGTCATCAACAAAGGTCTGTTAGAGAAAGAGTATGTTTGTAAATTCTCAGGCTACACTACTTTCATAGAATTTAAACTCCTGTGATATTCAGTGGACCCACAGAGCTATGCCCAGGAGTCTCAGAGATGGGGTGAGATTTAGAGCTACTAGCGCTGTCAGGGGAACCCTACGTATGCCAAGAAATAGACCCAGAATGTAGATTGGCTCAAACTCAAAAGTTTTCCCTCATTTCCGAGATAGCTGTTCCTTGCTGGTGGGTAGCTTATCCATCATGTGGTGATTTAGAGACCCGGCTCCCTTCATCCCGTGGTTCTACTCAACACTAAGACCTGGCCACAGTCCCTACAGCCAGTGGATAGGGACAGAGAGTGAGCAGGGTTACAAAGCCTTGATCTGTAGGGAGCATTCTCCATTTCACTCCACTGGCTGGAACTCACCCACATGTCCACTCCTACTGTCAGGGAAGCTAAGAAACATGGGCCCCAAAGAATTCTATTTTTGGTGACCAATTAGTATGTTCTTTTAGTCACTAGATACCTGCATGAGGGGACCCTCAAAGTTAGCATAGTCTTCTTCAATAGGTTCAGATGTGGCTCCTTATACTTTGGAATGTATAAATTAAAAGGCTGGTTATCTGCCCCCTGCACCTCCTTCTACCCCAGGTGCAATGGTGAGCAGAGACAGGACAGCCACAATAACATCTCCTTTGAACAGGGAAGAATGGGGGAGTGGGTGCAATCGCTGGCCCAGGTAATGAGGACATCTACCTGGGGGGCATGGTAAATGGGTGCAGCCACTGAAGAAAACAGTATGGAGGTTCCTCAAAAAATTAAAACTACAACTACCGTATGACCCAGCAATTCTACTTCTGGGTATTTATCCAAAGAAAGCCAAATCACTCATTTGAAAATACATACGCACCCCTATGTTCACTGCAGTGTTATTTACAATAGCCAAGATAGGGAAGCAACCTAAGAGTCCATCAAGAGACAAAGAAGAAGTGGTACATATCTACAATGAAACATGACTCCGCCATTAAAAAGAATGAAATCTTACCATTTGCGACAACCTGGATGAACCTAGAGGGTATTGTGCTAAGAGAAATAAGTCAGTCAGAGAAAGACAAATAGCATATGAGCTCACTAATACGTGGAGTATAAAGAACAAAATAAATGAACAAAACAGACACAAACGCATAGATACAGAGAACAAACTGATGGTTGCCAGCTGGGAGGGGTTGGGGGACTGGGTGAAAAATGGAAAGGAATTAAGACATACAAACTGCCCGTTATAAAATTAGTCACAGGAATATAATGTAGAGCACAGGGAATATAGCCAATAATATTGTAATACTATGTAAGGTGTCAGATGGGTACTAGACTTATTAGGGCCATCACTTCATCAATTACATAAACGTGTAAGCAAGCACTAAGCACTATACCTAAAACTAATATATCGTATGTCAACTGTAATTGAAAAATTTTAAAAAATTGTATATTAAAAAAGATTCCCTGCTCTGGAGCAGGGGAGGAAGGGCCTTGGTAGGACCCAGGCTCCGCTCTCTGGGTTCTCCCCACTCCTCTCTAGGAGGTTTTCCTTTGCCCACGATTCTTCGAAACACTGGTGAGGACGTGCTCCTGGGAGACAGGCAGCTTTTGCAGCCTGTTTCTAGCTTGTTCAGATTTGTGGTCCTGATAGTTGTATAAGGCTTTACCTAGCAAAGTGGTATTTTGGGGTGTGGGGGTGTGGGACTGCGATGTTTTGGGCTACCTGTCAGAAACCAGGGAGGCTTCTGCTCTGTTTTCTTCCATGACGTTTCATGTGACAGCAACCACACCCACAGTTCTGCCTTGGGTGTAATTCTCAAATCTGTTTCATTACCATTTGTTTGCTTCCTGGCCCTCATGCGCTGCCACCTCTCTCCAAATCGACAGGAGCCTCTCTGAGGGCATTTGAAACAGTAGGTTTGAGTGGCAAGGTAGAAAAGTAACTTCCTTAATGGAAGTCATTTTGCAAACCGGAGAAATCTTAATGGACCTTTTTATTTTTTTGCTTAAAAACTTTTGAGTCTTGTTTTCTTTTTTTTCCTTTTTTTTTTGAGTCTTGTTTTCTTATGTTTAGGACCGAGAAGCAGTCTGGTTTTCCTGCCCTTTTATTCCCCAGTCCCTTTTCATTTCTGCTTGTAAACTCATTAATTCCTGCCTGAACTCAGCGCTTTCTCGTAATACCTTTCTGTAAGCAGTGAAGAACCAACACATGCTAACATTCTGGGTATTTGCACCTACTTTCCTTCGAGCTATAGGATCAGGAGACACTTTCTTTGGCTTCCATGTTCAGCTGATACTTTTAACAAACATTACCATATGTTTTGTTACCGCATAACACTGATCTTTTTCTTTCCAGGCTGTGATATCTAACTTCCTTCCATCTACTGCCCAACTGTTAAGCTAAGGCCACATATTTTTTATGTGTTAAGGTAGCACTTTAATGTACCATGTGAATATGTCACCCCAAAATATGACAGTAGGGGTTCAGGACATGCCACCTCAAAATAGGCTGCTTCGGTATATTGATGATTTTGAGCTGTACCACTTGAAAACCAGCAAATGCAGGAAGCAGCTTTCTCTGAACTGCCCTTATCTGCCTAAATACAGATCCTCTAAAACAGTGGTTCTCAACCTTCCTAATGCCGAGATCCTTTAATACAGTTCCTCATGTTGTGGTGACCCCCAATTTCATTGTTACAAATTGAACATAATTAAAGCATAGTGATTAATCACAAAAACAATATGTAATTATATATGTGTTTTCCGATGGTCTGAGGCGACCCCTGTGAAAGGGTCGTTCGACCCCCAAAGGGGTCACGACCCACAGGTTGAGAACCGCTGCTCTAAAAGGAACTCAATTGTCATAAATCCCTTCCCTGGGAGTTTCATCAACCAGGAAAGACAGACTCTTATCACAGAGGGGAGACTAGAAATTGACTCCACACCCAGGCACGCTTTGTCACAAACCATCATGCCTCCCATCTATTCTTCTAAGGGCCTGTTCTTCTTCCCTAAAAATGATTTGCTCTCCCGTAAGAGGTCTACACTGTCTTTTCCTTTTCTATTAAGATGGTATTTAAGTCTGAATTCTAAACCATCTTG
Source organism: Myotis brandtii (assembly GCF_000412655.1). Lineage (NCBI taxonomy): Eukaryota > Metazoa > Chordata > Mammalia > Chiroptera > Vespertilionidae > Myotis > Myotis brandtii. The sequence goes on from NW_005358649.1 coordinate 980,961, forward strand.
GGAAGTTACTTATTTGTCTCTAGATATCTCCCATGTAGACATGAGTTATACATGTTAATAAACTTTTTGTTTTTCTCTTGTTAATTTGTCTTTTATTACAGGGGTCTCAGCTAAGAACTAAGAAGGGTAGGAGGAAAATTATTTTTCCTCCCCTACAATGTTCAGATACAATATAATGACTCAAATACAAGAGAAGTTTACTCCTTGGTCACATAACAGACAAAAAGGGTATTTCTTGAGAGTGGGCAGCTTTCCTCTCCATGGTGATTCAGGGATCCAGAAATTTTCCATGTCATGGCTTCTCCATCCTGTTATTACTGTCATCCATGCAGGAGAAGAGAAAGAAACACGGAGGGCAAGCTTTCTTTTTTCTTTAAAGTATTGGCCCAGAAATGGCCCACATGACTTTGGCTATGCTGTGTTGCATGGCTATAACTAACTATAAGGGAGGTTGGAAAAGGGAAGAGAAGACAGATTTTGTTGCATAACTAACAGTCGGCCACACTGTAGGTCACTCCAGGAATCTCTGAAAGCCCAGAGTCCTTACATCCTAACAGACACACAACTTGTAGATGTGTGACTCTATTTGTTCATTGCAAGCTCACATTTTACTGTGATCTTTGATTTTCCCTTCTGTGTGGCTTACAGTCTAAAAATTTGTAGGTATTACTCTGTATTTATCCTTATAACTTTAATTTCTGTGTTTCAGAACCCTCTGCTGTTTAATTAGTTACCAGAAATTTCTATGATAATCCCCTTAAATAACTGCTCCTTCCTTATCCATTGATTCCATCTTCTGGCTTCATGGACACTCTTTAGAGACTATCATTCATAGTCTGATGAAGAAAAAGCTTAATATCACTGGTCAGAGAATTAACTTTTATGGCTTATGTCTCTCATATCCCTCATCTGAGATTTAATCCACTTATGGTTGTACGATATGGACCTTATTGGTACCAGTTGTTAAGGAATAACTTCTCTAGGTAATATCCCAAGTCCTGTGACAGTCAACGTTTTGTATACTGTGCTTTACTCATCTTCATCAACCTTGATCAATTGCTCTTTTGACCAATACTGGCTCTTACTCTCATGAAAAAAAATGGGTGACCCTAAGAGATTTTGTTATTCTAAGAACAATGTTGTGTTTTCTTTGTAATCTGTCAGTATTCGTTAAAATAGAAATATCATGCTCATTATCACTATTTCTTCCCTAATCTCTCAGCACCTTCTTCATCAGTCACATATTTGTATTAGAAAAATATTTTTTTCTAAAACAGGCTTAGACGATTTAAACACATTATTAAGAAATAAAAAAGCAGGGCGGGTTGCAGGAGGTGGCAGGAGAGATGACTGACTGCCCAGGGCCATACCACTTTTGGACAATGAGTCCTGTTTGCCGGTGGCACGCTCCCAGCTCCCTCCATCTGGATGCTCCACTTTGGCCCATATACTTTCCCAGTGTCCTTGCTTATTCTCAGCTGACCGCCAAGTACGGCATACCTCATTTTATTGGGCTTTGCTTTATTGTGATGCACAGATGTGGTTTCTTTTGTTTGTTTGTTTGTTTGTTTGGTTTATTTTTTACAAATTGAAGGCAAGACCCTCCATCAACCAAAATATTATAACTTGCCTTTTTATAGTGGTCTGGAACCCAACCACAATTTCTCTGAGGTATGTCTGTGATTTCAGCAAAAGTATTTTTAAACAAGATAAAAATTTTAGGTAAAACGTCTCCTATAGGTTCCTCAAAAATTAAGAACAGAGTTACCATATGACTGAGCAACCCCTCTATGCGTATCTGCTACCCAAATTTGAAAACATTTATTCATAAAGATATATGTACCCCTATGCTCATTGCAGCATTATTCACGGTGGCTAAGATATGGAAACAACCAGTGTCCTCCAATAGATGATTGGACCAGCTCTAGCCTGCTGGTGCCCCAGCAAATTTCTCCACCATTCTGGGAGCCACTGGCTCTGGAGGCCTGAATCTCAGCCATGGAGCTGTGGGGGAGGGGAAGAAGTTCTACCAAGTTCTTAATCTCCTCCTCCTATTTCCTTCCTCATTTCCAGAGGTAGCAGCTGCTCTCTGCATTTGCATTTCTTCTCTCATGCCTTTTAGTAGTTAGTTACTATTTACTAATTAATACTACTTTATATTAAAACTAGAGGTCCGGGGCACAAAATTCGTGCACGGGGGAGGGGGAGGAGGTCCCTCAGCCCGGCCTGCACCCTCTCCAATCGGGACCCCTCGGGGGATGTCTGACTGCCCGTTTAGGCCCGATCCCTGCCTGCCTGCCTGATTGCCCCTAACTGCTCCCCTGCTGGCCTGATTGCCCCTAACTGCCTCTGCCTTGGCCCTCACACCTGGGACCCAGGCTTCCCTCCTCCGACTGGCCACAGGCACCTGGGACCCGGGCCGGCTTTGCCCGCCCGGGATCACGGGTGGTTTCGCCTGGCCCTGGTTTTGTCAGGAAGGACGTCCAGAAGGTCATCCGGAAGACATCCGGTCTAATTAGCATATTACCCTTTTATTAGTATAGATGTTGCTGTTCAAATTAGTGGTGTCTGCCTCCTGACTAGACCTTGACTGATCTTAGTGCTTACTACAATTTGTTGACTAAACCAATGGGCTTACTACTCTAAGCCGGGCTCTGGATAGGGTGGCTGGAGCTTTAGGCCAGGGAGAGATGGAACTATTACATGAGAGAAGAAGAACATATTTTGCCCTTCCATTGTTTACCCTCCATCCATTCACTCCTTGCTTGAGAGTCCAAGGGTTGCTCCCTTGGTGTATCATCTATCACACTATCACCAAAAGGTTCATCCTGGTCCCTTAACACAGAGGCATCTCCTGCCTGTGCTCCCAACATCACCCCTCTAAGGGAGTGAACAATTGAGGCTTGTGATACCACCTGTCAAAGATCACCAATCCCTACCTTGGGTCAATGTCTTCACACTGCTAGACAATCGGGACCCCTCGGGGGATGTCTGACTGCCCGTTTAGGCCCGATCCCTGCCTGCCTGCCTGATTGCCCCTAACTGCTCCCCTGCTGGCCTGATTGCCCCTAACTGCCTCTGCCTTGGCCCTCACACCTGGGACCCAGGCTTCCCTCCTCCGACTGGCCACAGGCACCTGGGACCCGGGCCGGCTTTGCCCGCCCGGGATCACGGGTGGTTTCGCCTGGCCCTGGTTTTGTCAGGAAGGACGTCCAGAAGGTCATCCGGAAGACATCCGGTCTAATTAGCATATTACCCTTTTATTAGTATAGATGTTGCTGTTCAAATTAGTGGTGTCTGCCTCCTGACTAGACCTTGACTGATCTTAGTGCTTACTACAATTTGTTGACTAAACCAATGGGCTTACTACTCTAAGCCGGGCTCTGGATAGGGTGGCTGGAGCTTTAGGCCAGGGAGAGATGGAACTATTACATGAGAGAAGAAGAACATATTTTGCCCTTCCATTGTTTACCCTCCATCCATTCACTCCTTGCTTGAGAGTCCAAGGGTTGCTCCCTTGGTGTATCATCTATCACACTATCACCAAAAGGTTCATCCTGGTCCCTTAACACAGAGGCATCTCCTGCCTGTGCTCCCAACATCACCCCTCTAAGGGAGTGAACAATTGAGGCTTGTGATACCACCTGTCAAAGATCACCAATCCCTACCTTGGGTCAATGTCTTCACACTGCTAGACACCTCCTTAGGTATCTATAGTCAATACCTCCTCCTTTCCTCTCTCTCAAGAATATGATGCTGATTCTTAGCCCAGATCAGTCCATTTTCAAAATGTGACTGAAATATGAATAAATAGAACACTAATGATCAGATAGCCTCAAAGCAAATGCAATGATCAGAAAGAGGTCTCAGAAGCACATTTGTGGGACCATGGGGATTTTAATCACTCCACATTTATACAGCGAGACAAACAAAATGGTAGAAAACAGGAAAGTCCTTTAATCAAGCAAAGTCTTTGTGGTTTTGGCTGATGAATATGCAAAAGCTGCCCTGAATATTTTTTAGGGCACAGGAATTGTCACACTGGCATCCCTACTAGCAGTTTTTAGGTTATAAGCAAGAAACGGATTTGTTAATCAAGTAGTATGTCTAAGGCATAAAGACATTTCTGATTATACAGAACAACAAATTGACTTTTAGGCAAAACACCTGAGCTCTGATTTTCAAATTAAAATATTCTGATAATTAGCATTATTGTATTCATTGATTCAGTCAACACTGGAAGGGACAATCTTAAAATTATGTGAAGCTTTCACAGAAAATTGCAGATCTTAGAGACAATTTTCAAGAAACATATATATCATTAAGTTCTTACACAAATACTACTTCCCTCATAAACTTCCTTAGTAATTGGAGAGATAATTTCCCCCACCTCACACTTTTGATACTCCCTTAACATCATTCTACAATGATTCGAATTCCTACCTTGATTTTGCTTTTTTGATCTTGTTGACAATTTATTGTCAAACATATTTTTTTAATTAGAACCCAAGTTAGAGTTGTATGTATTTTAATCATAGGCAAGTAGTTAGATAAATGAATTAAATTTGCTCATTCATTCAAGATTTGTTGGATACCTACTACAGCCAAGCACCAGGGAAACAAACATGAATCAGGTATAGATCTACCCAAAGAAGAATGGTAAGCTGCCTTTGCTCTCAGGGGGTTCTCAGACTAGTAAGAGACACAACATGTGATCAAATAGCTGTAGTGTAAATATATATGTTCCAAGCTACAGGTTAGCACAAAACGTGGCAAGATCAACTCTTCTATACTTCTCTACTTTGCAGATTAGGAAGCAGAGCAATCAGGAAGCATAGAGCAATTAGGTCATTCACAGATACTTGCATGACTCAGACATGGAAGAGTCTAGATATGAACTCAGGAAGTACATCGCCAGGAGTCATGCTGTTCTTAAGCACTATGCTAACTGCTTCTCACATTTGAACTTACAAGACCTCATGTAGTTAAATTTTACATTTGGATGGTGATAGTCAATCCCTTTAGGTCATTAATACTCATTTCCATTCTTCTGCCTTGATATCAGCCCTTAAAGCAGAACCCACTTTCATTTCAGAAAGATCACCTTGGCTCCACTATGGAGAACAAATAGGACTCATAGGTGAGGCGACAGAAAGGCAATGTGGGAGACTGGTTCTATTCAGGCTAAAGACCATCAAGGCCAGGATTAACGCAGTGGCAGTGCGAATGTAGAGGAGAAGTTACGGAGCTGCCATCCCCTCTGCTAGATTTGGTAACAAACTATAAACGAATATGTGGGTGGGGTTGGAATGAGGTAGGTATAGGAGGTGTGGTCAGTTATAAAAATGAAAATTCTTCTCAAGTCTGTATTCACACCTTGCAATCATCTCATCAAGAACTGGGATCTGTTTCTTCACTCCTTGAATCTGGGCTGGCCCTGTGACCTTCTTTGACCGTTAGAAAGTAACAGGAGTGATATATGAGTTCCAAACTTGGGTTCAAGGACCTCTGCGAGTTTGCTCTCTCTTACTCTTGGATTGCTGTGACCCCCTGAGTAAATAATGAATGAATTCAGTTGCATAAATGAGCCCACTTGAGATCACCTTCTGTGAGACTCTGATGGACCTGGACTGTCAAACTGTCCAGTTACAGTTACCTTAGGATGGCTGTTACTACCAGCCAATAAGAGCAACTACTTCTAAAGTTTAAAAACTGGTTTCAAAGCAGGCTGTTTTGTGGTGAAGGCCTGGGGTGGGGCAGGAGCTGGGTGGAGGGGGACAAAATGGGGAAAATGAGAGACATTTGTAATACTCTCAACAATTAAAAAAATAACAACAACAAAACCCTGAATAGTCTTACAAACAGAAAGGAAACTAAAATACTATGGTATTAGCCCAAGGTCATGTTGCCAACTTACTTGAGGAAATTAAATAAAAGACCACTGAGGTGATTATAATAATACTGCAGAGGATTTTTTTACTTTTGAAGAAATGTTTCTAATGTATCCCCTCCACCACACACACATATTGTATTGTTTCTCTTAATATGTTTTTGTTATTGAGTTTTCTAATTACCAATCTCCATACAGAAGGAGAAGACTGCATGCCGTGTCTGAAATTTATATTCCTGAAATTTAATCCATAATTGCATTTGGACGTCTGCCTGGATTATAAGCAGCTTTTTCTCTCTTTCAAAATTGCCAGCGAAATCAAAAGTAATGTTGCTTCATTACTTTACAAAGCCTTTAACAAAAAGATGGAAATGCTTTAACCTGCCCCAAATATTTTGACAGATCAAAGTTTTGGTCTTTTTCTTACTTTTATCATTCAGAAGATTTCTGTGTATCCTCAGGTAGCTCACTGAATCAGTGTTGTTGTTTTTTAAGGCCATAGTATTCTATTTCTATTGCTAAATTGCTATAAATTTAGCAGCTCAGTTTTATTATTTCACCATTTCTATAGGTCAGAAGTGGCTTGATTTTCTGCTCAGGCTAAAATCAAGTGACCACTCATGCTAGGGACTTATCTGGTACTCAGAATCCTCTTACATTCTCACTGGTTGCTGGTAAAATTCAGTTCCTTGTAGTCGTAGGACTGAGGTCTCTGCTTTCCTTCTAGTCCAATGGGGACAGCTCTCAGCAACTAGAGGCCTCCTACAATTTCTTGCTACATGGAAGTTCTCTGCACGGATGTTTGCTTTCCTCCAGGCCAGCAGGCATCCATCTGTCTGACGCCCCCACCTCTCCCCGCCCCGGGGAGAAAACACTCAGTTTTTAAAGGGCCCACATGATTAGGTCAGACCCACCCAGATAGTCTTTCTCTTCCAAGGTCAACTGACTTGGGACCCTATTTACATGTGCAAGATCCTTTTCTAGCAGGAACTAGACCAGTGATGGCGAACCTATGACACGCGTGTCAGAGGTGACACGCGAACTCATTTTTTTGGTTGATTTTTCTTTAAATGGCATTTAAATATATAAAATAGATATCAAAAATATGTCTTTGTTTTACTATGGTTGCAAATATCAAAAAATTTCTATATGTGACACGGCACCAGAGTTAAGTTAGGGTTTTTTAAAATGCTGACACGCCGAGCTCAAAAGGTTCACCATCACTGAACTAGACTCATGTGTGATGGAACACCCGAGAGAAGGTGTGTGTATACCAGGGCCAAGAATCTCGACGGCCAACTTAGAAATCTGACTACCACAGTCACGATGAAGAGATGCTATGATAGCTCAATCGGTTTCTAAAGAAAATGAGGACGAGTAACTCCCACAGCAGGAGTTCTATCACCATCTTCTTCCTCATAAGTTTCCTAGTCAATTAAATTGTCCAGTTGGATGTTTGAGCCTGTTTGCTCCTAGGCACCACAGGTATTTGAAGCTCCTGTAGGTCCAGCTGTATGACTCACAGTCCAGTGCACCAAAGAGGATCAGAGACGAGAGCAGTCAGTTACAGCACGGCGCCGCGGAGGGAGATGACACCCGGGAAAGGCAGCAGCAAGTTTCTCAGCCAAGCAAAGGAGAAGGGCGAAGCCCTCCTTGTATGACTCGACCTTTCACTCAGTGATACCTGACGAGCCAGCTAATATTTTGAGGCTATGATTTAGTTTGTAAAAGTGACAAACTTTTGGATACAGTCCATTTTTTTTAAATCATACAGCCCTCTGATGAGAAAACTGGAAACCGAAGCATCATTAATTTTTCTTTCAACGAGGATGTGTCAATTCTATAACAGGAACTTGTTCTGTGACCTTACATAAAGCCATTTCTATCCTTCAGAGCACAAAGAATTTGTGAAGAGATGTGGGCAGAACATGGTGCTCGGTCTCTAATTGTATTCACCTGCAAACTGTCCCCCTTCCATCACTACTTTATTTAAATCATGGCTATGCGCTTCATCAACAATTTACTTGATTGGTACTTTCTGAGTCTCATTCTCTGGGGCATGGTTTTCTGTTTAACTTTCTTGTTTTAATTCTTCACCAAAACCATACAATTTAATTAGGAAAGTAACCAGCTTTGTAACAGTTTCCACATCAACTCAGCTATGCTTTGACTGTACCTTCTCAGAGTCTGTTTGGTGTTGCACATACATTTTGCATTTGTTCATGTTTCAGGTAAGATGCTGTGAATTTACAGCCTAAGCATGTAGTCTAATCACTTTTCACTTTTCCAGAGCTCCTTGGTGATAGCCAGGAAAATCAGAGAATTCAAAGCACTCGTGTATGCTATTAAAGTAAGAGCCACCGAAGGCCAAGATGCAGGGTTGTTACCTTTCTGTGTGTATTAGCTTTCTATTGCTGCCGAGAGAATTAACCATAGCAGCGTAAAACAACACCCATTTATCATCTTACAGTTCTGTAGGCGAGAAGTGCAGGCAAAGCTGGCTGGAATTTTTCTTCAGGGTCTCAATGGGCTAGATTCTAGAATCAAGGGGCCAGCTGGGCTGTGATTTAATCTGGACCTCAGAGGCATCTGGTGAAGACAGAACATAGTTCCTTGTGGTTGCAGGACTGACATCTCCATTTCCTTGCTGTCTATCAGCTGGGGTGACTCTCACCTTTTAGAGCCCATGGGTATTTCCGATGGTGTGGCTCTCACGGACATTTCACAACATACCAGTTTGATTCTTTTTTGAGACCAGTAGGAGCTCTTCTCTGATTTCTTTCTCTGCTTTTAAAGGGCTCACCTGATCAGGTCTGGCTTATCCCAGGCTTATCCCTTCTGCCACATAACACAATATATCAAAGGAATGACTAACCCATCCTACTCACAGTTCCCGCTCACACTCAGAGGAGGGATTATGCAGGGCGTGCAGACCAGTGGGGAGAAATCTTGGGGCCATCTTAGAATTTTGTCTACCACCCTGTGCTTCAGGGAAATAAGGCAACTAAAGGCTTCCTGGCAAATCCTCCTCCCTTCCCCTGGGAGGCAGTGCACAGGTGTGCAAAGGAACTGTCAACAACGGCCCCAATTCTGTCCATCAGCTCCACAGGGCATAGGATGACAGACAGTCATAGTCTCCTCCTCTGCAGGTCCTGTCTCTGCCTGGCCAAAATGCCTGCGCTTAGTGTGAGTGAATCACTCGATGACATCATTTACATAAAACACCCGCAAGTTAACATGATGCTTTTAGATAGAAACTTATTTAAGTGCAACACTTCAAACTTCAGCCCAATAAAACTATTTCTTTAAGGAACTGAAGAAATGTGCAGAGAAGAGTTGACAGAACAGGCACGAAACCGCTATCCTCAGAAAGGCCTGCTTGCAAGATGGGCTCTTCGCTGGCATCCGGGAACCTAGATCTTGGAGGGTTTCCACCACCCTAACCGGGAAGCGTGGCTAACACTGAACTGTGTGTGCAAACAATATGGTTCAAGCTGAACACCTGCTTTCTCTCTGAGAGTCTGGAATTCTGGTATGTGCTAGGCAGAGGGGCCTACATGACAAAAACCCTGAGCCCTAGGTCTCTAATGAGCTTCCCTGGCAGACAATATTTCACATGTGTTATCACAACTCATTGTTGGGGCAATTAAGACCATCCTGTGTGACTCCACTAAGAGACACTTCTTGGAAGTTTGAGCCTAGTTTGTCCTGGGCTTCAACCCTTGTGCCTCTTCTCTTTGCTGATTCTGCTTTGTATCCCTTTGTGATAATAAGTCATGGCTGCCAGTAGGACTATAGGCTAAGTTGTGAGAGTTTGGGGGTGCTGGGGGTGGTGTAGGTGACTCAGGAATAAAGTAAATGAACACATGCTAATGATCACACTGAATCTAGGCTCCACTGCCCAGCAAACTTGGCTTTCACCCTTCCGCTGGGAAGATGGTCAGTGTAAATAGACTAGAGGCAAGAGGTGGCCTCACCTGGGCTCTAGAGGGCTTGGCCCTGTCTAGATATGTGTGTTCTGATTCCACACTGTGACCCAGGGAAAGTTACTTAACCTCTGTCTCTCCCAGTTTCTGTATGTGTAAAATAGCAATAATAATGGTACCCACATCATAGAGTTGTTAAAATGAGGCAAGCTACAGGAAGCATTGGCACTGTGAGGGCACATAGTGGCCAAGAGGGACTGGGTGTAAGTCTGGATGTAACTCCCTGTGGGGTGGAATCCCTGGAATATCATTGACATTCTAACATCTACTCCCTTTCTCCCTTTACTCCGCTCCCCTCTTCCTCACCAGCCCCCTTTCCTCCCTTCAGTGTCATCTAAGCCTCCACAACCAAGCCATTTCCTCCCCCACCCCTGTTTATTACCTTTCCTTCAGAACCAAATGAATACAATACGCAGGAATGTTTTTTAAGTGTGTTCATAAAAGGGGTCCAATATAAATGCGTTATCATCAGTGTCCACAGTCCTGGCTTTATACAACATCTTTTAGTTCCATTTACTGTGATCTACAAGAGTTTGTAAGTAACCCTCACAGTCCTCATTGATGTTATGTTATTGTTTTTGATAATGGTAAGTGATCACATATATAACGATGCAATTTTATTTTCATAGCTTTGTAAAGCCTGCCATGTAAATTGGGGGGAAATCCTAATGATTTTTTCCAATATTTGTTCCCTGAAATACTAGACCCCAAGGTGTAAAGTGGCTATTTAATTTTTCCAGTGTTGTATTCAAAACACAACTGCAATGGAGATGGAAACTTCTACTTGAAACTGGCCTTGCTTCTTTACAATTTTTGAGGCTCTGGTGGATTGTTTCGATAGTGTTCAGATATTGCTTTTGAAAAGGCTACAATGGTTTGGGAGAGGCCCAGCAAACGCAGTCTCTCTGGAATTGGATAAAACCATAACAATTTGAGGATAAGCTCCTGCAACCTCACTCCTTATGATGAGACACCAACCTTAAACTGGACATTTCATGGATAGGGGCTGGATAGGAAGAGGAAGAAAGAAAATCCATAAAATAGAAGTTTAAAACTTCATTTCAAAATAAATTCAATATGTAAAGGGAAGATGTCAAAGAGAAAAAAATCAAACCAAAAATAGAAGACCAAAAGTTTGATAATTATGAACATTTCCAGAAGCCCCTGAGTCTATGACTCCTCCTTTATTCCTCATCCCCTCACACCTTCTCCAGATACAATCCAGGTAGGATGATACTCCGGTCATATAGGACACGTGTTTTTCTATTCCGTATTGAAGACATTCATAAGGCTTCCTTTGTAACTGCTTTGCTCTCCATGAAAATGAGCCCAAACCACCACGTTTTATGGGCTCACTTCTCTTCTTGGCAGGTAGGCATGGAAAAGAGCCCATCACCACACTTCTCATCTTAAGTCTTTAGCTAAAGCTAACACTCAGTTACATGCAGTAATAGGGACTGAGAAACTCACTAACTTTAAAATCCATAAAATCCATCAAAGATTGAGTAAGCAGAGCCCTTCAACTTTTGCCAACAGAATTCTCGTATCAAATCCACTGAAACATAGCAAAATTAATTAACTTCAATTTCTAGCTTTTGTTTTCTTCATCTCACGTCTGCCTGAAGTTCTAATGATCCGCAGGAAGATTTCAAGAGGAAAAAGTGAAGCTCTGGAAAAGTATAAACTAACTTCACTCATGCATTCAACAACAAAACATTTACTGAGCTTCTAGGATATTCCAGAGACTGACTGAGAATGTAGTGATGAAGAGACATACACAAGCTCTCTCACGAAGCTTACATCCTGCTAAGGGAGATGGAAAATAAATAAATGAACTAGTAAATAGATAATGGGCCAGATATATAATAACATTTTAATAATCTTAACTGCCCATTAAAAGCTCTTTCAAGTTCTCTTAGAATGTTATTCCCGTGGTTAATTAATTCCAAATATTCAACTCCAGTCAGCAAAGTGCTGCAAATACATTGCAGGCACAATGATAAGTGAGTGGACACTCTCTTACCTTAAGCCGGTGGCTTATTTTCTTCAATGCATACACCTCCTCTTCTGTACTGGGGATAAGTCTTATCACCTTATCACTGTAAGAAAGGGGAAAATGGTGATATTTACCTTTAAAAAAATAAAGATTTAACCATCTCTATTTTTTTTACTTAAAAAAACAAAACAAGCCCTAGCCGCTTTGGCTCAGTGGATAGGGCGTCGGCCTGCGGACTGAGGGGTCCCAGGTTCGATTCTGGTCAAGGGCATGTGCCTTGGTTGCGGGCGCATCCCCAGTGGAGAGTGTGCAGGAGGCAGCTGATCAATGTTTCTCTCTCATCGATGTTTCTAACTCTCTATCCCTCTCCCTTCCTCTCTGTAAAAAATCAATAAAATATATTAAAAAAAAAAACAAACAAAAAAAACTGCCTCCGCCTTTAAGAAGGAAAACAGCAAAACTTTGGGCTCGACAACAGGTATTTTATCCAGTTCTTGTTACTCTCTGATTGCTTGGTCTTTTTCTGTCTTAAAACCATTTGTTTTTTCATCAGCTTTTGAAGATTACAAACTCACACTTAAGCAGAGAAAGGCCAAAACACAGGCAGAGTGGCAATAAGGACAAGAACTCTCCTGAATACCTCAGAACAGACACCAAGAAAGAAAATTCTTAATGATAGAAACACACACACAACACCTTTAAAATAAAACTTAATGCTGAAAAGGAATGTGACTTTCGATGAGAGGAGATATGGAATCCACACACTATGACCATTCCTGGTTTGGATTCTTCCCACACTGAGAACAGTAAAGATAAGCCCATCTCTATGGGGCATCTTAACTCTCTAGTACAGAGCTTCCCTACTGGTCTGTGGGACCCGACTGGAGGGCCACCCAGTTGTTCACATGAGTTCCATGTGACACTGATGACCGTAAAGTTGTTAAAGTGAAAACAATTTTAAGTCAATTTTTACAGCCATTAAAATTATACCACAGTTGAAATTATATTTGGATACTCTCTAAGAGTCTTTCCATAACTTGAGTAAGACTGGAGGGGTCATCTATTTGTCAGGGAGTTGTTTGTGGTGGTGACCTGTCCCTCAGGTGCGCCAGTCAGGTATTATCATTTTGTATATGTCATGATGAGGACATGTTGGGAAGCACAACTCTACTATATTAAAATCACAACTGTCAGCATGTTTTGCACAGAGTAGACACATTAAATATTTATTAATGGATTGGCACAAAGGTAATCATTGAGAATTCTTGGCTTCCAGAGGAAACGTAGGTAAAACTAAATAAAGTACACAGGAAGGAATATTTTTCGTAACCCCCTATGGCATTTTATAATGACTGGGGATAAAGTAGAACATCATGAAGACCATATATATAAAGCACAAAACAAAAACTCTGGCATTCACCCACAACTTCCATCTCCTGCCTGACAGGTGTGCTGGAATCAGGATGGAATTTGCATGCTTTCCATGGTTTTGCTTATCAGCGGTTCTCAACCTGTGGGTCTCGACCCCTTTGGCAGTTGAACGACCCTTTCACAGGGGTCACCTAAGACCATCCTGCATATCAGATATTTACATTATGATTCATAACAGTAGCAACATTACAGTTATGAAGTAGCAACAAAAATAATTTTATGGTTGGGTCACAGCATGAAGAACTGTATTTAAAGGGCCAGAAGGTTGAGAACCACTGGCTTAGATGAATAACAGTTTACAAGGTGAGGTAAGATTAATGGGGTGGGGGGTGGGGGCATTAGGGACCTTCCAGATTTGCTGGATGATGATTCTTTTTTAAAATAACATTTTAATTATAACTTATTTAGTTTATTGATTTGAGAGAGAGAGATAGAGAAAGAGAGAGAGAGAGAGAGAGAGAGAGAGAGAGAGAGAGAAAGAGAGAGAAGCATCGATTGGTTGCCTCCCATACGAACTTCAATCAGGGAACGAATCTGCAACCTGGGTATGTGCCCTGACCAGAAATAGAACCCACTACACTTGGAGCACAGACAAAGCTCCAACCCACCAGGGCTTAATGAAGGTTCTTTAGGGCTGTGTGTTCATTTCTAATCATTTTAGCTTTGTTATTTCCAATGATCCGGTTATACCTTTGTTAGGCCTATGAATTAAAAGGTCCTCGGCTTGCTCATGATAATTTATTATGGTTAGGCACTACCACCCTAATCTGGCTTTGTAGCTTTTGTTTCCTCAAATCCACAGAAAACTACCTTTTAGTATCTTTTTCTGAAAAGAATATAAGAAAGTAGAGGCTAAGAAAAATTCATCAAGTCACTGTAATACAACTCCAAACCTGACCTTTAGAATTGAAATGTAATTACATCTTTTCTGGTACACAATGCGTTGACCTTTGCTTGCCCTGGCTTCATCAAATCCTGGCCTCTCCTACCTGACCCAATATGGTTCTTGGATGAGAAAGACACCTTTGCTGGGTGATATGGTTATTTTTTAAAAAATATATTTTATTGATTTTTTACAGAGAGGAAGGGAGAGGGATAGAGAGTCAGAAACACCGATGAGAGAGAGACATAGATCAGCTGCCTCCCGCACACTCCCCACTGGGCATGTGCCCGCAACCAAGGTACATGCCCTTGACCAGAATCGAACCTGGGACCCTTGAGTCCGCAGGCCGATGCTCCATCCACTGAGCCAAACCGGTCAGGGAGATATGGTTATTTTTGAAGGATGGATTATTTGACATCTTGCTGGAGACACCTCCATCGGGGCCTGTCAGCTCCCCAAGAATGCAAAGTAAGCAATCCATAGCTGTTTTACAATCGTGGGAAGATTAAGAAAAAACTTAACCCTGAAAGTGATTGCTGAAACCCAGCTTTATCATTCAATTAAAAAAAATCACTTCATCTCAGCTTGTAGAAATTCTCAGGTGCAACTTGAGAAATGTGTTTATTACTGTTTGATTACTTATCAAAGAACAGAGAATAAGGAAAGCTATTTAGGAAAATCCATAAAATGTCTTACTTTTTTACAAGCCAATAAATTAGAGGGGTAGACTAACCAGTAACCAAAGACCAACAAAAGCTCTTTATTCAGCATGTAAAACCCAATGACCCCCAACTGCCCCATTTGTCTCACCAAAGGGAAAGCTTACTCTCTCTAGATCTGATAGCTGGCCATTTTGAAAGTGAATGATAATTCAGTACTACAAATGGGTTTCAGGTAGTGAAATAGCGACTGGAACTTAGAAAAACCAGCTGTGAGCGAGTATCAAAGGTGAACTGAGAGGCTTTCTCATTTATCAGTTTTCGCCCGCTAGGTGGCAACATCAATTTAAAACCCCATAACTACCCTTTGGGATTAAGATGAGGAAACCAAAGGTCTGAATGTGATTGAGGTTAAAGACCAGCTGCTCATTTGTATATGTGTTTGTAAACTAGATATTTCTAATTCAGCCTATATAAAGTTGTCAGGAGGAAAAACAGAACAGGTGTTTTTAATTACAGTTTAAGGATGTAGTATAGTGGCAGTATAAGTAACCTCCAGGTAATTATGTGTATGTATTGATTCATTATATACTTAGATTTTGTCCCCTTGCCTTACAGGACAAATGAGATTGTATTGCTATAATGCTAACATCAAGTTTTGTTTTATGTTAGATTATTGTTATGTACAGCAGCAACCACGCGGATGAGATAATCTTGAGTAAATGAAATCGATTTATAAAGTGTGTAATAAGAATGTATGCATCCAGAGAAAAGAATTTGGCAAGAGAACACTATCTCTAACGTTTTACAGTCTGTCTGAGCCTCTGTGTCCTGGTGGGAGGGATGAGCCCCACTTGCCTTTTCATGTTATGCTGTTTGAGTTTGATGGCTACCATGTTTACTGGGACACCTATAGAAGAACAGCTGTTTTATGGGCAACTAGGGAGTCCTCCTCAGACTCCTTTTGAAAGACATGGATGCGAAGTTCCAGAGTTTTGTTCTGGCTCCTGGCAAGACCTTTCACAATTGATCCCATGATTAAACTCTAAATTGCTCTAGTTTATGAACCCATGCTTGTAAAAATCAAAACATTACAGATGATACGAAATAATAAAGTTCCCCTCCCAGTTCTCTTCCAACCTTGACCTTCCATCCTCCCCTCAGAGCATTATTAATAGTTCATTGTGATTCCCTCTAGACCAGCGGTTCTCAACCTGTGGGTCGAGACCCCTTTGGGGAGTCGAACGACCTTTTCACAGGGGTCGCCTAAGACCATCGAAAACACATATATAATTACATATTGTTTTTGTGATTAATCACTATGCTTTAATTACGTTCAATTTGTAGCAATGAAATTGGGGGTCACAACATGAGGAACTGTATGAAAGGGTCGCGGCATTAGGAAGGTTGAGAACCACTGCTCTAGACTTTTCCTTTGCATTGACACATGCACACACTCTGGGACCACAGCTAATTTGACACCTGACTTAAAGGCAGTCAATGGACCATACGGTGGGATGACAACTGAATCCTTCCTAGTTGGGTTCATTCCACTGGCTGATGACTGACAGCTGATCTAGTCAGATCCTGCCTTTGGGACTTTGCACTTGAGACATAAAGGAAAAAACCAGCCAGTTTGCATTATCAGGAGCAGTGGCCATAGATACAGGCAATAGCCAAGTTACTATAACGGCAAAATTCTCAAGCACGGAATGTAGGCATTTGATACACTGCCCTGGTTTGGAAACAGTCCCCAGTCTTTCTCATGTTTTTTTTAGCATCAACATCTATGATCTCATGCATGCCTTTTCAAACTTAACAAATGCACTATTGCTAAGACCACTCAAACTTCAGGTACTTCAGTTTTTCATTCATATGAAGAACCAATTAATCTTCCCTGATCCATTTTTTTTTCTTCACTTAGGGAAGAAATAGAGCAAGGCTGGATTCTAATATCGGCTCCACCACTTGCTGTGTGCCCTGGGCTAAACTGCTGAACCATTTAGAGCCAATGATTCATAATCCTTACAATGGGGGGAAACCCCAATACATTGTTGCTTAAGGTTTTGGTGAAAATTATTCCATTCGGCCACATTTACTAGTATTAAGGTCACGTTAAGTTCCAGGCATGGTGGCAGGTGGTAAGGATATAGCAGTTCCTGCCTGTGGTGAGTTTATCATCATATTCCCAATGATAGACTCTGGGAAATGCCCACCTAATAGTCTCTCAATGAACAGTAGCTACTGTTATTACCTCTACAGGAAACTGTCTCATCCTTTAGAAATTAAAGCGCTAAAAGCAGATGCTTCTCCAAGTAGGTTTCACCGTGAACATCAGAAGCAATAAAACATGATTTTGTTAGGGATATATTTCACCTTTTTTGTTGCTACTGGTGCTTTTGTGTGTGTGTGTTTTTTTATAGGTATTTAAATCTCATTATTGATCAGCTTCCTGATTTGGCACTTATTATTTCTTCTCTTCTCAGGCAGCACTTTGGCATCGGAGAAACACACATATTAGACAGTTCCATTATTTCCTACAATAGCAATTGAGGATATAGGACACTTTATATAAAATAAAAGGGGAAAGCCCTAGCTGGTTTAGCTCAATGAATAGAGCGTCTAACCTGTGGACCGAACGGTCCCAGGTTTGATTCCTGTCAAGGGCACATGCCCGGGTGGCGTGCTTGATCCCCAGTGAGGGGCATGTGGGAGGCAGCCAATCAATGAATCTCTCTCATCATTGATGTTTCTATCTCTCTCTCCATCTCCCTTCCTCTCTGAAATCAATAAAAATATAAATAAATAAATAAATAAATAAATAAAATGGGAAAATAATTTCAAAGAAAGTCCTGCATAGATGTTCTTGCTGTGGGTACAAGCTGCACATGTTCAGTTTATCAATACTTCTAAAAACACAATTTAGCTGGATATAGAAAGGGATTTCTAGATTCCTTGGCCTTCACAAGGAATGAGATTAGAAGGCTGTAGTGGCTGTGCCTCCAAATCCATTTCCCCTTCATAAGCCCTAACAAGACTGATTTGCTCATATAGTCCCTCCATCCCCACATCTATATACATAAAAGCCTAAGTGACTGGCCGACCAGCCGGTAGCTATGACATGCACTGATCACCAGAGGGCAGATGCTCAATGCAAGAGCAGAAACCACAGGCATGGAAACATGAAACAGACTGATGAATCTCAGAGGAAAGAGGGGAGGCGGGGAGGGCAGGAAGAGATTAACCAAAGATCTTATATGCATACTAGAGGCCCAGTGCACGGGTTCATGCACGAGTGGGGTCCCTCGGCCTGTCCTGCGGGGATTGGGCCGAAACCAGCTCTCCAAGATCCTCCAAGGGGTCCTGGATTGCGAGAGGGTGCAGGCCAGGGCTGAGGGGCCTCTAGTTAGGA
>NW_005358649.1:1000365-1014189 GCF_000412655.1 Myotis brandtii
TGCACCAGGCCTCTAGTATATTCAATAATTACATTACGAAACCATTAAAGTTTATTGTGCACTTTCTTAACTTATACACAAATTGAAACACGAGGTTTATACTGTAATTTTTGTATGGCTTGTATTCTTCAAATTGTACATTTTTTTAAATATATTTTATTGATTTCTTACAGAGAGGAAGGGAGAGGGATAGAGAGTTAGAAACATCGATGAGAGAGAAACATCGATCAGCTGCCTCCTGCACACTCCCCACTGGGCATGTGTCTGCAACCAAGGTACATGCCCTTGACCGAAATCGAACCTGGGACCCTTGAGTCCGCAGGCCGACTCTCTATCCATTGAGCCAAACCGGTTAGGACAGGAATAAATCTTGATTAGCCAATCAGAGCTTAGATATCTCCAGTAAATTGTGTTAATATGGAGATGAATATATGTTATAAATGGGCCCAATCAGATTTAAGGGAAGAATTATTATTCCATGGCTGGGGGTGAAAAGATTCACGCTCTTGTTGAACATGAATAAGGAAATATGTAACCCTGTATGTATAACCCTCACCTGGGGCAGCCATTAATCATGAAAGGAGTGAGCTTTAGGGTACGGCAGATTCTATAACTGCTGAATAGACAAGAAAAAAACCCATGTTTTCAGTGGTTTTGTTGAATTAACCAACCTTTAAGCCTCTCCTTCCTGCCTCTGGACTTAGTTATTTAATATAAAAATTTCATTATTGTGTAGATCAGTTTGAGTCAGGTTGTCTCCTACATGTAACCAAAATTGCCCTGCACAATAATAATTTTGCTCTGTCTATTTTTAAGGAATGAGATAAGGAAAAGCAATGGAATAAATAAATTTACTCTTAAATCAAAGTCTTCACAGGTGGGAAAATACACACTGGCCTTCTTTCTTTCCTTGAATACCTTTCTCTAAAACACCCCTCTAATTTTGATAGTGCTTAGAAAAACTGTGTGTGTTTTCAGAAGGATGATTTAGGCTGCTCAATAGCTAAATGCATCTCATATTCTCAAGAAAAATGGACCGCTTAAAATATTTGCTGAATTTTCTGAAAGTCTTGTATCCCATGGAAGAGTTAATAATAGGATTTCACTTAAATAAAAATCTCTCGCCCAAGCACCAAGAAACTCATTAGGTACTCCAGAAAAAATTAATGTTCACATGTCAATTCTATATTATAAAGTGCTTGGGTCTCAGAGGTGCATTTCCTTTGTTGAAAGATTGTGTTTTGATGTACATGAAAAATTCCCTTAAAAAGCAATAAATAAGAGACCACTTGGCAGAGAACACTCCAGAAATAAATGGATTTCCCCCTCTTTGGTTATGGTTTATAGTCGCAACATAAAGACCTCAGAACATGAAGAAGCTCCCTGTGGCAGTTTGCTTAGGACACGAAGATTTAGACTTCACTCTTGGGTTAAAGTTAGGCAGAGGGATGACTTTCTTCTCTCCCTGCTCCCCCCACCCTTTGGTTGCTGCAACTATTTTAATAGCAGAGAAAAGAAAAACAGTCCTCCTAAGCCTTACTGTACTTAAGAGAAATGTTCTCAAGACGTTGAACACCTATCATGGAATCTCACATGTAATGGATGATCAATAGATTTTTGCTGAGTTGAATTGAAATTGTTTTTTCTTTTGTGTGTATGTGGTTTATTTTTTTTTATTGTTGTTGTTTTTTGTAAACTGCAACCAACCAACCAAACAACTATCTATAAATTTCTGAAGTTGATTTCCATTGTAAGATTTGAGAATTTCCTCTTCTCCCATTAGCACAAGCCAGGAAGGAAAAAGCAATAAAATGTAACACTGCCTTTCAATTAATTTCTTACAGTCAGATAAATTTCTCCAGTATGTCTTAAGGACTTGAAATATATTGTGTGAAATCATTATGTGATACTTCAATTTAGCCCTTTCTTGTAGTATTTAAGAATAGGACTCAATCCAAGAAATGAAGAACAAACCATTCACTTGAAAGATACCTATATAGCAAGTTGCTAGTGGGGAAGGAAAAGGAAAGGAGTTACAAAGCATAAGGGACCACCTTTCAAAGGTGTATACTCTAGTTTGGTACATGAAACATAGATAAAACCTTATATTATTACGAGGGGCCCAGTGCACGAATTTGTGCACCTTGAAAGGAACTGTGGACCTTGAGGCTACAGTAGGCACAGGGGTGGGTCTTGGCCCACCCTCCGTGCCCCTGCCCAGCCCCTCCCCCATCCCGTCTGCCGGCAGCCCCGCTCCCACCGCTGCTGCTGCTCCCACATGCTGACAGTGATAGCCCTGCTCACACCCGCTGACAGTGCGGAGTGATTGGGGCCAGCATCAGCAGTGGGTGTGAATGGGGCTGGTGCCATCAGCGGGTGCAAGGGGTGGTTGCTGCCCCAATCACTTCTCAAGAGCAGGGGGAGGTGGAGAAGCCCTCAGGGGCGATCAGGGCCAGCAGCTGCTGCTTGCACTTGCTGATGGTGCCGAGCAATCAGGGCTGGCGCTGGGCACTGGCAGTGGGTGCAAGCAGCGGCTCTGGCACCGGCTGTGGGTGCGAGCAGGGCTGGCACTGGGCGGGACTGCAGCACGTGGAAGCAAAGAATTTTCAGTAACCACCAGAGGCTCGCCCTGATGACAGCAACTGGCGCCCCACCTTGGTCTGGCACCCCCTCTCACCTGCTCCAATATCCCACCGCACCCGACGCCTGCCATGCTCCACACACACCCCCTGGTGGTCAGTGCACATCATAGCGACTGGTTGTTCAGTTTTTCATTTGTTCTGGTTGTTATGCCATTCGGTCTATTTGCATATTAGCCTTTTATTATATAGGATTGTAATATAAGGCAGTATGTGGTAAATGTTTTATAAATTATGTAGAATATATTTATAAAAAAAGTTTTAGATGTGATAACCAGAGAAGACCACATGGAAGGACTTTGATAATTGAAACTAAGAAGATTTGGGCCCCAGGGACTGACAGCCATCAGCATATATTACTTTAGTGGTTTTGAAATCTGAGTGTGCATAAAATTCACTTGGGAATCTATCTTCCAGCATAATTTGGGGTGATAAATATACTGAAATCACCTTCCAGTGCAAATCACTTAGCAATACTGAAATATGTATGCATGTGATATATATTTTTAATATACAGGGGTAGGGTGGCAACAGAGTAAGTCAGGTTAAACCTAAGAAGCCAAAAATGCTGAGATAAGCTAACACTGAGGCCAGTGGCTACTCTGACTGAGGAGCATCTTGCTAATTCCTAATTTTCAGCAAGGTGGGGATTCAGATCAGAGACACTCATTGAAAGCCTTAACAATAACAACCTCAGTGAAAACGTAACCAGAAAAAAAGTCTTATGAAAGGAGAGAGTAGGGAAACTGTGTCTTGGATTTAGCCCTGGATAGGAAGGGAAATATAGTCATCATGGAGAGATTAAAACCACAAGTCATCTAGCAGAGCTTGAAAGGAAATTTAAACTACCTATGTGGTCCAAAAATCTATAAGCTTCATTCTCCCAGCTGCAGGGTGTACCCTGCTGGTGGCTCAGAGCTGAGTCCATATTAAAGAATGGTCTTCAGCTGAAGGAAGGTGCTTCACCCAAGATTAAGACCCCCTCCCCCAGGGCAACCTACATGCAAACCCGAGTTTATGCTGTGGCTCTGAGGCCTGCCCCCTGGTCTGAATTTGAGATGTTCCTGCAGTGCCAATCCAGCTTCACACTTCCTCCTGAAATCTGTTGTAACTGCCGTCCAAGCCTTCCTCTATCCTCAGCTTCCTTCATTTCCTTATAGATTATTATAATTTTTTGTGTGTGAGAGAGCACTCTCCAAGAAATTGATTCCATGAATAACAGACAGAGACCCCAGAAATTGACCCAATGAATATCAAGATTTATTATAAAGCTATGGTAATTAAGACAGTATGGAACTGACATGAGAATGGACAAGTCGATTAGAAACAGATCTTTAGTTATAGAGAAACAATCAGTGACAGAGGTAGTATTGCAGATCAGTGGGGAAAGGATGGACTCTTAATACATGTAACTGGGACAACTGGTTATCCATGTGGGGAGAAAGTTAACCTGGGTTTCTCTCTCTCACACACACATCAAATCAAGTCACGTCAAGCTAGGTCAAGTCAAGTTGGAATAAGAACTTAACTGTGAAAAGAAAAACCTTAAAAGATCCTGGAGACAAAATATCTTCATGATGTCAGGGTTAGGAAAGGATTTATTAAACAAGATACAAAAATCATAAAGGTTGATTAATTCAATTATGTTAAAATTAGAAACTCCTTATCATCAAAATATGCCATAATGAAAGTCAAAAGTCAAGCCACAAGTGAAGAGAAGACATTTAAGTATCCATCAGAAGAATAGTATCAATATGAAACAGATGCATTACTTATGAAAAATGGGCAAAGATATGAATGCAATAAAGAAATAAATAACCAAAAATATGAATATATGCTCAGTATAATTTGTAAACATGGAAATGCAAATTAAAACAGTGACCACTACCATTAAAACCATTTCACAATTATCAGTTTTTTCAATTAAATTTTGATAATATCAAGAAATGGCTATTGAAACTCAGATCTTTGCTCAATAGAGTATAAAGTAGTGTAGTACTTTGGAAGAAAATAGTTGTGTATTAATTGGTAAAAGATAAAAACTTCCATACTCATGTCCCAAAAATCAAACTCTTGAAAACTCCCATGCACACATGCACCAGGACAGCCATACAAGAATATTCACCGTAGCTTTATTCCATAATCACAAAACAAAACTAGAAACAAGCCAAAATCCCATCAACAGTAAAAATGATAAATTACAGCTCTCCAAAAAGTGGAGTTCTTTTTGGAGAGCTATAAAAGTGGACTTAACAGCTGTTAAAATACATGAATTATGACTATATACACCAATGCGGATGAATTTTGCAAACAGAGTTGATTGAAGTGACTGTGAGAACAGAACTGGGGGGAGGGGAGGATAATCAATGAAACTGGGAAGAGAAGCCAGCCTCTGTTTACAGTCGTATCGTATGTGTTCCTTGCTTTGGAGATTTTATTTTCTTGATGGTTTTAGTTTGGTTTGGAGAGAATTTTTTATTTTTTTTTGGTAAGCATCCTCATATTGTGGTATGTGAATGTTCTTTACATCTCTGGAGGTTACTACGTCTTGCTGCTTAGTGTCTGTACCATTAACAGAGAAGGCAAAACTGGGAGTGCATGCTCCTATGTACACTGCAGCACTAGTCACAGAGCCAAGACATGGAAGCAACCAAGGTGTCCATGGACGGATGAACGAATCAAGAAAATATGGTGTGTTTATGTGTATGTGTATAAATATACATACAGTATATATAAAAACACATATACCCACATATATACATACATATGCACACACATGGAATATTATTCAGCCATAAAAAGGAAATCCTGCTACTTCTGACAACATAGATGAACCATGAGGGCATTATGCTAAGTGAAATAAGTCAGACAAGGAAGGACAAATACCATTGTTATCTCACTTCTTTGTGGAATCTTTAAAAACCAAACTTCTAGAAAGAGAGTAAAATAATGGTTACCAGGGGCTGAGGGGTGAGGAGAAGAGTCCAAACTTTCAGTTTTAAGATGAGTTCTGGGAATCTAATGCACAGCATGGTGACTATGGTTAACAATACTGCCTTGTGAACTTGGAAGTTGCTATAAGAGTAGAGCTTTAATGTTCTCACCATAACAACAACAAAATGGTAATTATCTGAGGTAAAGGATGTGATAACTAACCTTATTGTGGTAAACATTAATAATATATACATGCATCAAATCACAACACTGTATATCTTAAGCAATGTTATATGTCAATTATAACTCAACAGAAGTGGGAAAATGTGGAAGTACAAGCATTGAATTTTTTTCATGCAGAGACTAAACTGTATAAAACTTTAATAGCTTTAAATAATTATATTTGCTCTGCTTAAACTTTTTTGGGGGATGTTGACAAAGATGTTTAGAACTTATTTCAAATCATATTGGAAATATCTGAATGCAATGTGTATATGAAATTTTTTTTTAAAGAATAATTAGGCTTATAGTAATTGCCTAAACTAAACATTCTGCAGGGAACTTTTTCAATTATAATATTAGATATATTTATTTTAATCCCAGCAATAATAAATTATAATGATGCCCAGTAGTTTTCAAGTTATTATTATTATTAAGATTTTTCTAAGTGCTGTACATGCATTATCTCATTTATTTATACTATGACTTTTTTTAGTAATTGGCTACATTTTAAGGTAGTATATTAAATTATTTCTATCTTTTAAGGATTGAATAAACAGTAAACTGAGGCAGTGTTATCTGTATACACACAAGAGCGGTGAGAATTAGGGTTGAATTTTGTCAAAGGCTTAGAGACTCAGAAGGACACTTTATAGGTAGTTTGTCTAAGATTGTTTATTATGTGTAGAAGCAGTGGCTGACACGAGACCTATATAGCCATTATCACCTGTGACTTGTTTTTTTGAATCTGAAAATTTCTAGGAAACAAGAGCCACCTTGAAGTTCAAGCTCAGTCAAACAAAAAACTCCTTGAATGCCAATAAAGTCGTAAGGGAAAGTGGTAAACCTGTAAACAGCCCTTTGAGAAGGAAAAGCACCAGTTGCAGGGAAATGAGAATTAATAAAGTATGAAGAGTGAGCCGGGTTTCATTATTTTCTATGCCAGTGGTTCTCAACCTTCCTGATGCCGCGACCCTTTAATACAGTTCCTAATGTTGTGGTGACCCCCAACCATAAAATTATTTTCGTTGCTACTTCATAACTGTAATTTTGCTACTGTTATGAATCCTAATGTAAATATCTGATATGCAGGATGTATTTTCATTGTTAAAAATTGAACATAATTAAAGCATAGTGATTAATCACAAAAACAATATGTAATTATATATGTGTTTTCCGATGGTCTTAGGCGACCCCTGTGAAAGGGTCGCTCGACCCCCAAAGGGTTGCGACCCACAGGTTGAGAACCCCTGTTCTATGCCATCCAAACCCCAGATCTGCCCTTTTCTTTCTCCTCTATTTCCTCTATTAAATGTATGGATGAGGCTGGGTGGTTTAGATCTTTGAGGTCCTTTCCAGAGGGAAAGACTGAACTTACTTTTCTTTCTTGGCAGTGGGACTGTCTGTAAATGTAACCAGCCCTGTAACACGTCTCTCAGGGGTTAAAAAATATGATCGTCTAATTACCACACTAGTTAGGATGCTTTTGTTTCCAAATGAACAGAAAACCACCTCAAATTGGACAGAACCAGAATGGGAAGTTATTTGCTTCGAAATGAAAAGTCTAGCCATAGGTCAGCAGGATTTGGCCAGCACTTGGTCCTGGTTTCTCTACGATTTTCTTAGCTCTGTTCGCTCAAGCCAGCATCCCTTACTGTCACCAAACGACTGCCGCAGTTCCGGGCCTTACACGTCCATCCAACACATTGTCCAGAACAGGAACAGCGTACTTTCTTTTCCAACTACATAAAGAAAACAAGTCCTAAACCTCTCTCGATTTGGATCAAGTGAGATACTGAGCCCTCCCTTGAACTAATCACAGCGTCCGAGGAACGCTATGTGCTGACTGGTTCATGACATCAAGACTCGCTCCTGCAGCAGCTGGGAGCCGCTGGTGATGGTGGGGGAGATGCCGAACCATCCCTGACTGCTTCACGATGAGGAAATGCACAATGTTCACACATTTTAACCAAGAGATGATCCCACATGCATTTGCTTCCGATGCTCTTGTCCAATGACCTTTCCCAAATGGCACACAGGTTGGCGGGATGCCAGCTGTGAGTACGTTGGTAGGTTTTAATGTACAGGGGTGGGAGTGAACAATCTTACCAGGCTCCTTCCTACAAGCCAAAGCCTTCCAGAATATTCTGAGGATCCAGGTTTTTGGCATTTAACAGTGGCTCAGGAGCAAGTTTAATTAACAATCAGTGAGAGAATGTTAATACTCATAGTCTAAAATTACCACACAGAAGCTGAAGAGTCAAAGAATTGTTGTCAGCCCTGTTCAACGGCAAAACCTAAAATCTACTTCTTTTGTCTCCCCAAAAGGAATGGGCCTGACGCTTAATGGCTCTGTGATTATAGAAAGGTCTTTACTTTTTAATACTTCTTCAGGCTGTGCTTTTTTTTTTTTAGTGCCTTCTGACTAGGTGCTTCATTTTCTCCATTGGGTGAATAAAATCTATGGGATGTAGGACTTTTTGATGCAGAGGTACCAGATTCTGGGAAGAAACCCAGGTTTCAGTTATTAGGAGATTTAGAATAGTGGGGGGTCTCGGGGATGTGGACAGCTTTATGTCTTGTGCAATGTGCAGTGGGGAAGGAACCAGGGCTCCTGAGGGCAAGCATTAGCCCTCAGCCCTCAGATCTGACTTCCTCCTCCCCACACCAAATAACTCTTCCTCTTATAATATGAAATGGGTTGGAGCAGGATTGAGGGCAATGGATGAAGAGTGTTTTGTACAGGATAGGTGCCCGGCTATAAAATCTGGGACAATGTCTTTTCCCGAGTGAGGGTGGAAACAGAGTCCTATGGGCATCATGGAGTTATTTTGACACATCAAAACTGCCCTCTTCCTTTGCCATATTACCCCCAGGCCTCAAGGGCTTACACAATAGGCAGCCGGATCCATCTAAGTTTCTGTTTTTTTGCACTTTAGTACTGGCTTTTCTATTACTGGCTGTGAAACCTGAGGCAAATGATTTCACTTTTGTGATCTTTCTGTGAGACATGGATAATACCGCCCCTTTATTACGGCACCATCAGTAGGATCGAATTCGGTAATAGACAAGCATTCCTTGAATATCATAAAGTCCCACATTGTAGAGAGTGATTATTTAATCTCTCCAACTCCTAAAATCATCTGGAGTGTTTCAACCGTGCAGTCCTTTGATGTGCCCTAGGGGTCTTGTTGTAACAGGAATTCTCATTGCAGCGTGACATAATCTGATCATTCGGAAAAGCAGAGCCTGGTGCTTCTACCATATAAAATAAGATACTGGTTGGGGGCGGGGGAACATATGCCAGTTTTTGTCTGTTATCATCCAAGTGGAATACAGTTAAATTTCTCATAACAGGGATCGGACTTCACCATTATCATGGTTTCTGTGATTTCACTTTCTCTTATGAGTTAAAGAAAGATAATACCTACTATGAAATACGTAACTGTTAGGAATCAGGAGAAACAGATTTTGATGGGAAGACACAAGGATATATGTCCCTCTTGAGATGAACTCTAAAACCCCATTACATTTGGCCATGAAAAACATTTAAAGTCCTTACTCTAAACTGCTTAAAAATAACATTTTATTCTCGAAAGCCTCTGTTCTGCATCAAGCAAGATCGCTGAAGAAAAGAGAGGGAACCTCCCCTCCATCTAATCTTGCGGGAGGTCAGATAGACTGGTTCCAATGCGGTTCCTACTTCCTGAAAGAACAGAGGATGAGCTCCCTGGAAATGACAGGGAAGTCCCCCTGGGACTCTCTGTAATGGCATCGCTGAAAAGGAATGTTTATCTCTGCAAACCTGACTTTAAATGGCCACCATTGTGTGAACTGAAAGGTGACCAGACAGTGCTGAGGAGCTCATGGTGGCAAAAATGGGAGGAGTAGCTGAAAAGGATTTTTTTTTAAGTGAATAAAGCCTCTTTGTAACAGAATCTTTCCCTTAGTTTATCCCTGGATCCATTTCCCCCCAGGCTATTTCTTATTCATTGTCTTCCTGAACATAAAACACTTGACACTGATATTATCATGATGTTTATGGGTTTATGGGTGTTGGAATCTCCCTCCTAATCTCTGTAGAAGCAGAGAAGTGAGCAAGGGCCATTGGAGGAGTTATTATGCTTACTGTTGTTTATTTTTAAAAAGATTTTTTTAAAAATTTGAATTTTTAGAGAGAGAAGAAGGGAGAGGGAGAAACATCAACGTGGGAGTGGAACATTGCTAGGCTGTGTCGTGCACGCCCCCTACTGGGGATCAAGCCTGCAACCTGGGCATGTGCCCTGATCAGAATCAAACCAGTGACCTTTCAGCACATGGGACCACACCTAACCAACTGAGCCACACAGGCCAGGGCATATTGTAATTTATTTATACCTCCTTTGCTCAGACTATAAACAGGGTTGGAATTGAAAAGACGACTGGAGAAAGGCTAGCTGAGATGTTACTTCCTGGACCAGGTCAACCAGAGGCAGAGCTAACTTTTCCTCCCACTTCTGACTTCAGAAACCATTTGATTTCCCCATGAAACCCATACCCCTAAACATTGGTGGCTAGAAGTAGTTTCTGTTTGAGACATTTCTCTGGCCAGTATCCCATTCTTCTCCCTTTGAATATTCCCACAAATACCAGGGGATGGGAAACATGGATCAGTACAGCAATGACTGGTTAGCCCTGAATCTAGGTCATTTATAATTTAATGCTTATCAAGCACATATCATGACCAAGAACTCAGAGGACACCTGGTGACGTGATATCACCATGTGATGCCATCAGGTCATTGAAATGTGTTTCAAGATTTGTTTCTGTCACTTAACCTCCCTGATGTCTGATCATCTGTGAGACAGTGAAACCTCACCCACGTGGCACAGCCAGGGGAAGACTGAATGGGAACAGAAATGAAGGCTCTTTATAAAGTAGTCAGATGCCACATAAAAATGAGGTTCTGTCTGGGCCTACAGCCCTTGGCTTTTTAAGGATGATCTTTATGAGCTTGGTGGTGTTCCTTAATGGTTCAGAACAGAGTGCCAGAGCCAAATGGACACATCCCTGCACCTAGACCTCGGATCAATGTGACTCTTCCCAAGTAGTTTGGCCTCAAAGACTGAGTTGGGGAAACTGAAGTACTATGATGCCATTTCCTCCTTTCCTTTCAAAAAGCCCCCCAAAATGAAGACTACTATCCCACCTCTATACCCACCTCCCCTCTCCCCACTTCTTCTCATTTGACTTATTTTGTTCAGACTCAGACTAGGAAGAGCAGGAATGATGGCTCAGGTCATGACTGCAAATTTGAAAGAGGTTGAGGAAGATGCCAAGAGGGGAAGGATTAGTGATCTAGAGAGGCCAGCCAAGAGCTGGTTCTTTGAAAAGATAAATAAATTCGATAAACCTTTAACCAGACTCATCAAGAGAGGCCAAGAGAGCAGGCTCCTTCTTTCATTTCCCTCCAAAAAGAATAAGTGAAATAATACATAAGACCTGGACACAGACAACAGCGTGATGATGGTCGGGGTGGAGGTGGGCAAAGGGGGAGGGGAACGGGGACATCTGCAGTAGTGTCAACAGTAAAAAATGAATAAGTGAAATAAAATAAAAAGGTAACTTTAAAGATAATGATAGGAAGTCACAGTGGTAATAAAACTATGTGCATATAATTCCATGTCGCTGGAGGATCAGTGTAACCAGACAATTGTTATACAGGACAAAAAACAAAAACAAAAACCCAACCAACCAAACAAACAACACGTGCATAATATATCTAGCAATTTAAAAAATATACGTTCTTACTTTCTCTAAGAGGTGAAAAATAATCAGAAGAGTGGGCTTTATAAGTGAACAGAAAAGACAGCCTCTTCCACCCCGTCTTCCTTGCTGAAGGTAGGCTGGCCCAACATCTGATGTGTAGTGTTCACTGGTGTCTCTGACAGCCAGCCCTGCTCTCAGTTTCTGGTAGGCCTTCCACAAGTATTTGTTGGATCAAAGTTTCTTTATACCTTGAAGGGTCTAAAGTGTTATGTGTGTGTGTGTGGTTTTTTTTTTTATAATATTAGTAATACTCAGGATAGCTAACCAGCTCTTCCACACACCCTGCCTTGTCTCCGTCCTGTCCTCTGTCCCCCTCTTTGCAAGCTTTCATGGCTCAGCCGGTTCTGCAGGAGCCCCCCCTCCACGTGGGCCTCCTCCTCCACTTTCTCCTCAAGCCCCTCTGCTGTCTCTAGAAAATACATTCTGTTTATAACACAGATCCTGACTCTTCCTCACTTCATCTCCACTGCTCCTCCTTCACGCTACCTCCTTTGCTCTCAGCCTCCTAACTGGTTTCTCTGTTACCTTCTTGTTCCCCTTCGATCTATTCACAAAACAGGCAAACAGATTTTTTAAAAAATGCCAGTGGCATTCTGCGCCCCATTACTTAAAACTCTTCACTGTCTTTCCATTCATGAAAGATCAAATGCTTAGCATGGCCTGCAAAACCCTATCCCAGTTGGCCTCTGCCTTCTTCTCCAGGCTTTTTTTGCACCTTTCGCCCCCTCACCCCCTCACCTTTATGGTTCAGACATCCAGGCTTTCTTTTTGCTCTGTGATGGGCCAGAGTCCCCCTTCCGAATGGAAGCAGATAGATAACAGAGTTCAATTTCAGATTATATCAGAGGATGCTGAGATTTCCCTGATTAAATTACGGCTGCCAGTCATCACTCAAACTCCAGAAATTGCTAATTAAGAGACAAAACAATGCAATATATGTGTAACTGAGCACGACCTAAGGATGCACACTAATACAATATTATCACTTTCTTCCCAATCTCTTTCAGAGTCTCCTGGCGCTTGGATTATTATTGAAAATACATTACATATCGGAGAACGTCAAATCCACACTTTAATAAACTGCAAACCTAATTATGTTTGCAAAACTGCCCCGAGGTCCTCCTCCACATTTCAACAAGGTATTCAAGCAGCTGACTGCTAGAAGCAAGACTTCAATTACCCAAACGGCCTTATTCATGCATTCCACCAAAACAAGTTATTTTCACGTTTATCATAAGTAATAAATAGATCACATGTTGTTATCAAGATACAAAGCCCATTTTATGACACACTGCCTTCTTTTCATTGCATTTCTATGATTGCTTCGAGATTTTCCCCAGCGATAAGCCAAGCTGACCTTCAAAAAATGAATTGGAAAAGATGGCAACCTTTGAAATATCATTTCCCTCAACTGCGGAAAAGCTTCACCACTGTGTCAGTGTTTTATAATCCAGGTAGGAAGCAGCTATAGAGGCTTCATCATTTCAAACCTAGTTCAGGGTCAGTAACAAAGCCCAAGTGGTCTGATTTCATTACTTACGGAAGCAGTGCCGCATAATGGAAAGACGGTGGATTCAGAAAACCTACGTTTGAATCACATGGCAGCATACATTTAGGAAGATCGCTTCTGAGCCTCAGATTTCTCTGAAGAATATTGTATCTACTAACAGAACAGTGAGGTGTAAATGACCTTATCCACCTAGAGTGTGGCATCGAGTAGGGGTTAAACATTGCAGTTTTAATGCACTGTAATGAGGTAAAGCTTTCCACCTTCTCCTGATCTTATTCACAAAGGAACAGGCAGAGCTGCCTTTAGTATTCATATCACTGAGTAGATGTAATCAATAGGGTGACTGATTCCATTAATTTCCCAAAGAACCTGGGTTTTCTGGAAAGAGGTCTGTCATGGTTCACTTGAGAGTTTAGTGACTTTGGTATTAGTATTAGTGCAGTAATCTGGATTACTGTAACAGCTTCCAGTTACAATTCCATTCTAAAGGGAGAGAGCTTTTAGTAAAACTATATTATTTCGAATCATTTTTGGGAGCAAATGCTAGTTTATTCTTTTAAAAAAATCTTTATTGTTGTAAAGTATTATATATGTCCCCTTTTTCCTCCCATTGACTCCTTCTAGCCCATCCCTGCCCCCCACCCCAGACTTTCACCACCCTATTGTTGTGTCCATAGGTTATGCATATATCCACACAAGTTCTTTAGCTGATCT
>NW_005358649.1:1014199-1017675 GCF_000412655.1 Myotis brandtii
TCCTCAGTCTTTTCCATGCTTCTATTGTCTCTGGATCTACTTTGTTCATCAGTTTATTTTGTTCATTAGATTCTACATATGAGTGAGATCATGTGATACTTGTCTTTCTCTGACTGGCTTATTTACCTAAGCATAACATTATCCAGGTCCCTTCATGCTGTCTCAAAAGGTAAGAGTCCTTTTTTACTGCTGCATAGTATTCCATGGTGTAAATGTACCACAGTTTTTTTTTTGTTTTTTGTTTTTTTATCCACTCATCTACTGATGGGCACTTGGGCTGTTTCCAGGTCTTAGCAATTGTAAATTGTGCTGCTATGAACATAGGGATACATTCATTCTTTCTGATTGGTGCTTTGGGTTTCTTAGGATATCAGTTCATTCTTGTATTTGGTAATTCGTTCTTGTATTTGGTAATGTATTCCTTGAGTATGTACCACACATCACACACCCTTCTAAGCAAAAAGGAAAGAGCAATGATTAAAAAAACAAAGAACATTCTTGACCTCTGTCAGGGAGCAAATACACACACATAATGAGTAGAGCATTCAGTCTGCAAGATGGTGAGGAACCCTTGGACACCAGAAGGTGGGGCAGCTTTCTGTGAAGGGCCAGGTTTTCTCACCTTGGACTGTGGAACTGGGGTCAGTTCAAGAGGCCAGCAGATATGAAACCCAGTTCCACATTCCAAGATGAGAAAATTTAATTCAAATGGTTTTGGGTCAGGTGGACCTATCCCTAACATTTGTATAGGGCTGAAGTCAAGAGTGTAAATGAAGACCCTCATGCCAAATGTATAAATATTAAAAGTTATAAATCAAGGAAATAAGATGATAAAATGTTTTATCTTTTTACTTTGACAGGCATATCGTGTACAACTGAGATCTTCAGGACCTTACATGACCGATTCTCTACATGAAGTTGTAATTTCCTATTCTCTGACCTCAATTTCCACTGCTGAAATGGAAGCATATGACACCAGCAGAATGAAAAAGTGAGACAGGAACAGATCTCTCAAGAAACAATCAGGATAAATATCTCCAAATACAAAGACTGAAAAGAAAACATGAAAAATACAGTTTTTCAAAAACATTTTCAAAATAGTTTTGTACAATTATAATTAGATCTTTTCAAATTAATCATATGCTCCTGTGGCTTCTCATCGTCTAAACAATAAGGTCCAAATGCATCTTTTTCCTCTTTTTGGTCGTCTTGCTTCTTTCTAGCCTCCCATGTATATATTTTTCTTCTACAGCTCTGTTTTTATTGCACCATTTCTCTCACTTTAGAACTTCCCATGGGCCTCGGTTTGTTACAGCAATAATTCTCAAGTGTACAGGCAATAAAGTTTGAGTATAAGCTTTAGAGCTCAAAAAGTCTGGGTCTGAATTCCAGTTCTGCTACTGGCAAGCTGTGGGATTCTAGACAAGCAACCTAACCATTCTAGTTTCCAATATCAATATTATTCAATATGGGAATAATAATGGTGGCTATCTCATTGGGTTATGAATTAATATAGAAAGTGCCTGTATTAATTCATAGGGCAGTGCCTGGCACCTGGTAAACCTTCCATAGGTAATTGACAAAATATATATGACCTCTTGGTGTTTGTGCCTGTCCCCATCCCTATAGGCTCATCTTTTGATCTATCATATTTCCTGTCTTATAGTATGCAATTCTGGAGTATTGAACTCCTTAGAGTTCAATTCTCAAGTGTACAGGCAATAAAGTTTGAGTATAAGCTTTAGAGCTCAAAAAGTCTGGGTCTGAATTCCAGTTCTGCTACCGGCAAGCTGTGGGATTCTAGACAAGCAACCTAACCATGCTAGATTTCAATTTCCTAATATGTAAATGGAAATAATAATGGTGGCTATCTCATTGGGTCATGAATTAATATAGGCAGTGCCTGCATTAATTCATAGGGCAGTGCCTGGCACCTGGTAAACCTTCCATAGGTAATTGACAAAATATATATGACCTTTTGGGGTTTGTGCCTGTCCCCATCCCTATAGGCTCATCTTTTGATCTATCATATTTCCTGTCTTATAATATGCAGTTCTGGACTATTGAACTACTGAGATTTAGTGAACATGCTATACTGTTCCTTTAAAGAAAGAACCATGCTGACATGACCTCTTTAGGAGTTCCCCCAGCTGCTCAGACACAGGTGACAGCTCCCTCCGCTGTGCTAGTTTTATACATCTCTGATACACTCTTCAGTGGAGATGATGCAAGCCCTTGTTGGTCAGGAGAGTCACAGAAGTGGGCAGAAGGTTTGTAGCAAGCTCTCCAAAGTAAGGTGTTGCTCATTCTCTCAGGAAAAGAGGTCCAAAGAGAGCAGTGGTGAGAGAGGGCTAAAGAGGGTCACTCTTGCCAGTGGAGGACCTTGGTAGTAGCCAGTGAAGCTGGGAAGAGGGAGACAAGGCCTGGGAACTCACAGCCCTAGAACCTGGACAGAAAGTCCCCATTGGCTCCTCCCTATGACTAGGGATGGGAAGATGGAAGCACTTGGGTTGGTGGTTCAATGAGAGACAGATCTTTGAGGGACTCTTAGGAAAAGCTTTTTAACCCCAGACCCAGAGCAGCAGAGTAGAGAAGCACCTGATGCTGCTGGGACAGGTGCTGCCTGGTGGTGTGACTGTGACCTAGGCTCATGACACAGAGGCCCTGGGTGCAGACTGCAGCCCTGCCGTCCTGGGCACTGGCAGAAAGGGAAGGGCCAAGTGCAGGTGACAGGATGTGGGATCTACAGGTCAATCAGGGTGGCTAAAACTCTTGATCATTCTCAAATCCCCCAAACATTTTACTGGTTGGGGCCTTAGGCCTCAGAAATATTAGTTATTGCTATCTCTAGAACAACAGGCCTGAGGAAATACCTGCTATACACAGTATTGTGAATTATAGGGTTTACAGGTCTGTATTTCCTTTCTTTTCATACTGTGGGCGCCTTGAACTAAGCATGTGGTTATTACTATCACCAGAGCCAAGCAGAGCAAGGCCTATAGAAGACGTTCAATGAGTGTTTAATTATTGGGAATAAAAAAACACACCTATCAGCTGACACCTAAACAGGCTCTGGATTGATTTAACTTTCCTACACGAGAGCTACTCCATCATGACCCAGCCTAGAGGTCATTGCCTTCTCACTACTAAAGACCCTACGCTTTGTTTCCTTAAAAAAAAAAATCATATTTTGGAAAATTCTGTCTACCAGACTATCATTATTAGCCATCTGTTTCCTGTTTTTATTAGACACATTTAACTGCCAACAAAATCTTTTTAACAGCCTGAGCTAACCACTTACCATGAATTAATCATGATATACTATGATTTAATCAATCACCTCACGTAATAGTTAAAAGAAAACTTTGAAACTTTAGTTTGTGAAGTTTTTTTATTAGGCATTTCAAAACATTGAAAGTTGAGCCCGGCTGGCATAGCTCAGTGGTTAAGCATCGACCTATGAACCAGGAGGTCAC
>NW_005358649.1:1018032-1026484 GCF_000412655.1 Myotis brandtii
ATTGATGTTTCTTTCTCTTTCTCTCTCTCTCTCTCTCTCTCTCTCTCTCTCTCTCTCCCTTCCTCTCTGAAACCAATAAAATGGTGGAGTCCCATTTCTGCTTTGATGACCCCTGAGTAAAACCATCAATTCAATGTGCCAAGGAATGATTGATGGTGCCCAATATCATTTCAAATCAGGAATAAAGGCTTCCTGTTCACCAATATCACGTGGCTTAGCAAGTGGGTTCTTGATCTCAGATCTGGAAAGGACCTCAGGGCTTACTTAGTTAAGTCCCTTTGCCCCCAAATCCTTCCAAAACTGGCTGAGCAGGTGTCATAAAATTAATCACAACAACAACACTGAAAGTTGATGGTG
Source organism: Myotis brandtii (assembly GCF_000412655.1). Taxonomy (NCBI): domain Eukaryota; kingdom Metazoa; phylum Chordata; class Mammalia; order Chiroptera; family Vespertilionidae; genus Myotis; species Myotis brandtii. The sequence goes on from NW_005358649.1 coordinate 1,018,390, forward strand.
GACTCCCATTTCTGCTTTGATGACCTCTGAGTAAAACCATCAATTCAGTGTGCCAAGTAACGATTGATGGTGCCCAATATCATTTGAAATCAGGAATGAAGGCTTCCTTCCTGTTCAACAATATCACGTGGCTTAGCGAGTGGGTTCTTGATCTCAGCTCTGAAAAGGACCTCAGAGTTTACTTAGTTAAGTCCCTTTGCCCCCAAATCCTTCCAAAACTGGCTGAGCAGGTGTCATAAAATTAATTACTATCAGAGCTAGAACCAGAATCCATGTGTCCTAACTCCCAGCCTGCTGGAAAGAGCCCCATGTTAACATCACCAAAATTTCCTCACCAAAAGTTATAGATAAAAGAATTTTTAAGATCTTTGAAATTGTATAAGACCTTCGACAACTATGAGCCCACCTTTACATTTCCTCTCATTTTAAAGATGTATAAAAGGAGACTCAGTGAGTTTAGGTGACTCATCTGAGGGGGGTCCTCAGAATTAGGAGTGAAAGTGGGGTGAGATTTCTAGTCCTCTGACACTCCCTCCAATTTCTTTTGGTAGAAGAATAATTGTAAATTAGTTTAATCCCAACTGAAGACAAGGTACTCTCAAGTTTTCAATGACGGAACACAGCTTGAAATGGTAGTCAGTACCCCATGGCTGCCACAGTGGGCTGCTCACTCTTAGAAAGAGCTTTGTGGGTGCCAGGCACTAGGAATAGAAAGATGAACTGATACCACTGTAATTAGTTATTAATAATAGAAAAGGAGCAAAGGGAAGGCCAGATGTTATAGGCATGTCATTTAGACAGCTTCACCAGGGGTCCAACAAAGGGAAGACAGACACATGGCCAGGAAAGTTGGGGTGACAAAGGAGTTCACTCTCTTGTGTTGTTAGGACCCTCGGGACTCTTAGGGCGAACTCCCTTGCACTCTCTTGTGTGGCCCACGGCCATGCAGAACCCCCACACAATGGGCTAATGGATTGTAACTCGCCTGATGCTGAACTGGACAGCTCCAACATGGAAAAGAGACTCTGGACACTGGCTTTGATTTTAGCTTTACTGAAATCCCAGCTGTACTTCTTCTATGACTGGACAAAGGGAAATTCGACTTTAGAAATTCAGGGATATAATTCCACACAAATAAAAATCACTCATTCTCCTGTGAGAGTCTCAGAAGTTTCTTTCTCTTGAGCTATCATAAGGACTCCACCCCCAGCACCCAGTGGGGAAAAGGACCGCCCATTTCGTCTGATAACAGAACCAGATTGGTTCCCATCTTCCAGGCTCCAGGGAGAACATGAGCTTCTTAAGTAACATCATGTCTAGCCAGCCATTGTTATGGCCACAAATCAATAGGTAGTTGCTATACAGTATTGACATGGTGCTATTCTATACACAGAAGGTTCTCCAATATTTGGGTTGAGTGGGCACAGGTTATGCACATGTTGTTGTTTTTCTTCACATATTTGCATATTACTAAAATCATCCTCCTTGAAGACTTAATCCAGTTAAAAAGGCTTTGCTCAGCATGGCTTTCCCCTACAATTATAAAATTTTTAATTTATTAATTTTTATGGCTAGAAAATTGTTTTGGTTGCAATATATTTTGTCAAAGTACTTTCAATAGCTTTCAGTGGATTTATCTCTATTCTTTATATTCACTCCAACAGTTTGTACAGTCAGAACTATAAAAATACATTCACATCCAGTAAAGTTTTTAATATCACAGTTCCTTATCTATTGTCCATCAGTTACACATGCAGGCAATTCTCTACTGTTTTGTTAGTGTGAAAGAACTGCTTCAATTACAACGAGTTAAACAATCCCTCTAACTTATGACAGGTTTATTTATAAATGCAGAGGTAGCTCTTTCTTCTTATTATAGTAGCTGCTCTCCAGTTCTTATTTCAAAATTAAGGGATATATAGCATATCCCACGAAAGATATGCTCTAGTAGGAAAAATAGAAACCTGCTGGCAAGTGTGATATTGATTGTTTCAGAAGCTTATCTGGAGATTTATAATAACAAAATCCCTCGATATTCAGTGTTTACTGGGCACACAGCATTTTGCCAGGTACATGATATTCAAAACCAAAGCACATAACTTTGAGAGGAAACTGATGTGCAAATTCACAGTGACATTACAATGTGCTTGCTCAAATGGAGTCCCCTGGGAGCAAAGGAGAAAAGAGAACCCAGAACTGCCTGGGAGGGAAGTTTCTTAAAAGAGCAAATGCTAAACAACAGGTGGCTGCTCGCCTCTGGATAAAGGACAGGGCAGCTGTGGTCAGGATGGTCATGGAGGAAGGATCACTGTCTCAGTGCAAGGATGGCTTGCAGGCAGATCCTGAAACCAGTACCATTATCAATCAGCTTCTTCCTTGTTAACCAAAGATCTATTGCCCAAATCATCTAGGAAGTCACGCAGGAAAGATATCCTGAGTTGCCATCTGATTTATTCCAGGGCTAATTACAAGTTGGCTATTTACTACCACATTCTTAAATGAGTGCATTCATTACTAGAGGCTGAAAATAGTCCCTTACTAAGATGATTCTTCTTCAGCATGGCAATATTATTTAAGGATACATTGATAACTGATTATTGATTCAGAGGTTTCTTTGCATATAGACTAAAGAGAGTAAGAGGTGAGTGAGTTTTAGAAATGGTTAGATGGATAATTTGATCAAGTTATAAGTGTACACTGAGTCTTTCCACAACTCATCCCAGGAGTGAGAAGTAAGCAACAATCATTTCCAAGCTGCCAAGAGCAATATTACAGAATCTATGCTGAGGTAATAGAATTCTTCAGGAACTAACTTATATTTAATTTAGAAATAATTTTAATAACTTAATTGTTAAAAAGTATAAACTAAATCTAGTTTCTCAGCTAATATCTTCCTTCCTTCCTCTTTCCCTGTTATCCTTCCTTCCCCGTTCAGCATCTATTGCTTCCTAGAGTAACAGAAAGGCAGACATTCAAGGGCAGACATGGCTGGGAGATATCTTCAGCTTTATTTGGTGAGGATAAATAAGATTTTTTTTTAATTTAATGTGAGTTCTTATTCTGATTGGTGATTGCAGTTGCCATGGAGTTCAGAGCTGTTTTCAAAATGAGCTATCATGTAGTCATGAAAACAATCACCTCAATCTTGCTTCCACAATGGTGTCCAGCTCATAATAGGTGCTCATTAAATACTTCGATATTAAAATCTGCCTGCACATTTTTCAGTTGTCTATAACCATGTACCTCCTTCCCCACCCTGGGCTCTGGGTCCCCCTGACATCCTCTTATCTTCCTTCATTATGCACGAATTACACAGGAGCTGCTCTTCCGGAAGATCCTTCTCAGTGGCATCACACCGCTGTACACATCTGTCTAATAGTGGAGAGACGGTGTTTTGGCTCCTTAATGTCCGCTAGCATTCATAGCACTCATTGGTGATGCTAACAGAAATGATTAAGAATCAGGCTGAGGTACCCGAAGTATAAAAATACATGAAACAAAATAGAACACTGCTGCTTCTTTATATGCTTTCATTCTGGTCTCATATTTTATATATTTGTGGCATCAGCCCTGCCAGCTGATTAAAGAACATGATGTCCTTGAATATGAAACCCACTACTGTAGTGGTTGGCAAACTGCGGCTCACGAGCCACATGCGGCTCTTTGGCCCCTTGAGTGTGGCTCTTCCACAAAATACCACGTGCAGGTGCACATGTACAGTGCGATTGAAACTTTATGGCCCATGCGCAGAAGTCGGTATTTTGTGGAAGAGCCACACTCAAGGGGCCAAAGAGCCACATGTGGCTCGCGAGCCGCAGTGTGCCAACCACTGCACTAGTGTTTAGTTTGCTGTAGACATAGAAGACTTTGGAAAACATTATAGTTTCTTTCTCATGCAGGCTAGAATATTACCCAGGTTTTCTTCTACAGTGGTCTTCCAACATTTGTGCTTACGCACACCCTAAAAGAGATTTACTGTCTTCTTGTACTTCTTAAAGCTGGCGTCTAACATTTTTCATCATGAGTTTAAAGAGCTGCAATGGATATAGTGTTTTAGTGCATTGCAAATACTGGCATTAAAAATACATCACACTTTTAAATGTATCAAAAGGAATCCAAATATCATATACCAGTGAGAAACTTTACATCCTTTTTGTCTTTGAACCCATATTTTCATTCTATTTCCTGTGCAAAATGTTTTCCTACCACCGACAAATCTTCTAGAACACCTTTTTATACTTCTGTGCAGTCCAAAACATTTCACTTTCCATTTTTTCCCTTCTCATAAATGCACCACTATCTATCCAGGTCCTCAAGCAGTAAATGAGAAGTCATACTTTCCTTTATCTTCCTCACTCAGCCTATCCATCATCAACTCCTTGTTACTCTCCTCCAGTGTCAAGTCAAAGTCTCCACAGCTCCCCAGGGTCCACGAGAATTCCTGAGAGGAGGTTTGTCAGAGAGCGGAGACCCGACATGAACAAGTACAGTGGGGCCTTGACTTACAAGTGTCCCGACTAACGAGTTTTTCGAGATTCGAGCCGTTGAGTTGTGAGCTAAAATTCGGGTTACGAGCCAGCTTCAGATACCCCACCGCTAGTTGGCACAGCGAATGTCACAGTGAAGGCCACAACATCAGCCCAGCATCACGTGTCTCACTCGTTCACTTTAAGATTTGACATACGAGTAATTTGAGTTACGAGCTCCGTCATGGAACGAATTAAACTCGTAAGTCAAGGCCCCACTGTAGAGGCAAAAGCCAGAGCAATTTATATCTCATTTAGAAAGTATAATTGAAATGCCGTTAACCTAGGCACCAAACCATTCTGAAGTCCTGCTGAGAACACAACCAAGATGCTTTATTCGACATCCCATAAAATGATGTTTTGCTTTTAAAATCGATGAAATGCCAAACCAGAGTCTTCCTTGAACAAATAAGTGCTAACTGCCCTTCTGCTTTAGGCTTATAGGATCTTGTAGGCACCACAGAGGAAGGTATTATTTCAGTAAGTTTTTAAAAAACCACATAACTTTTTATATCACAAAGCAAGTTTCAAAAGTTGATAGTGACTTGGGAGCTATAGGAAATTCCGCAGTAAGAAACAATTCAACTAGATGTGATTTGAAGGTACAGGTACACTGAGCAGCTAATGAGATATAGCCCAGCGAGAAATATAAAAAGATGAACTGTGGAAAAGGAAAAAGGAGGCAGGGATGAAAGCCAGGACGTTATACAGGAAAATATTCTTTGGTCTTGTTTTGCTTATTCCTATCCACTTTTCTTACTCTATTAGGCAGCATTAAAACAGATCGTGAAGGGGCAAGATAAAGGATACTCCAGTTTTCTGATACCAGGATAGAAGACAATTTTAAATTTGGATCTAAGGATCGAGGTTACATTATTTTAACTTTGTAATCTCTTTCAGTTATTTCGTTATTTTTATCCTCAGGAAATAATAGCATTTTAGCACTCACCCGGAATGGAACCGACTTAATTCAGCAAAATCCATTTAACAAAAATGTATTGAGTGCCTCCTATGCACCAGGCACTATTCAAGGCAGTGAGAGTCTGGTTGTGTTGACTGAAGACATTATAATGAGGCAAAGGACATGGACAAGTGCCTTTCCCTTGGAGAAGTTTTTCATAAAATCATTGTATAGTAAGTCCTCACTTAACTTCACTGATAAGCTCTGTGACTTTAGGCGAAATGATGCATAATGAAACCAATTTTATCACAGGCTAATTGACATAAACAAGAGTCAAGTTCCTACAGCATCTCATCACTGTCATAATAAAACAACGTTGAATAAAGGGGTATTCAAGGACCTGCTGTATATAAAACATTCTAGCAAAGGTTGCTTTATGAGATAAAAGTAAGTAAAGAGAGGATAGTCAGGTAGATAATAACAACAGCTACTATTTATTGAATTCTTACTATATGCTATATTCTGTGCTATATCATAGCTACCATTTTACTTCATTCTCAGTGCAATCCTATGATGCAGGAACTACAAACTATACTCCACGGCTGTGAAATCTGACACTTGAGAGGTTAAGCCCAATATCATAAAGCCTATGAGTGGTAGAGCCAGGATTTGGACAGGTCTGATTTCATGGCTCAAGTGTAAGAGGCAGGTTGTACTATAGGGGCAACAGCGTTTTCCAGAAATAATGTAGAGAAGATGCCTGCCTTGGCTGCAAGGTCATGCTAGAACTCCAAGGTCACTTTAATGCTAAAGTCCCATAGCTGCAATTAGGCTAAAGGATCTCAACTGAAAAACTACTCTTGCCCAGCATCATATCCATAGCAGGAATTTAACTCCAGATAAAGTCTTATGAATAGCAATAGAGACTGTATGACTGGCCCTCTTTGCAGATTTACTGAACATTTAAAGCTTCCAAACAAAGACACAACCATAGTGGTATTGGTTCTGGGCACGTTTTCCCAACACACACAGCATGCCCATCACTGGGTTGGTTGCCCTCCTCGTTCCTGCTGGGACCCTCCCCTTTTTCCATAACAGAGGGGATGCCTGCCTGCAATTCTGGAAACTATGCTGGTGAACTGCACCTGCTGGAGGTAGTATTGTCCCTCTTTCTACTCATCCCTCTATCACTTGCAATTTATGTTCTAGTTCAATTTTCCTAATCGAATTCTTACCATCCTGGTAACTTACACTTCCACCTCTTCCCTACTCCTTCAAAACCAACTCTAACCTGCCCACTAATGCTTAAGGAACCGATTGCTAATTCACTCAGTGCTGCCAGGGGATCCTTCTCTTGGGAAATTGTCTAAAAAGAAGGGATTCTTCAATGGAAAGACTTTTTGCAGTGATGCTTGAGTCTAACTTGATGTGAGAGCCATTCTGAGGGTGGGGAGGGGACTCTGTGCCAACCCCCAATCACACCACAAACGCCTCACCCTTACTTCTATTGCTGAGACTGCAGGGCATCTTTGCTCTGAAACACATTTGCTCCTTTGGGTGATTCAAAGTCTTGTTCACTTTAAGATTAGCAAACTCTTATTTTTATGCTAAGAGTCTCATTCCAAAATTACAGTGCTCTCTGATACGACACACTCTGCTTCTATGTCAGTTGTATCAGTAGATGAATATTTATTGGTCTTTTGCTTTTTGGGGAGAATTTTTATGAGTTTATTTGAGCCAGACTGATGGCATATGCCACGGAGAAAGATCTCAAATACTCTCGGTCTTTTGCTTCTTAGTAGGGTTACGGGAGTGTTAGCAGGGGTAAGTGAGAACGTTCATTATTCGTTAATCTGCGCAGATATGGTTCTTTTGGACATTTCACAAACACAGAGGGGCAGCTGTGCTTTTACTTCCCACCAAGTGGCATCCAACAGAGTCTGCATTTATGAGATTCAACCTGCATTCAAATAAGGTTGAAAAATCAGATTTCATTTACCAAAATACCAAGCTCAGGCAAGTCTACACCTTCCTTTAAACCCCTGACCTTAATTACTCTCTGTGACTGTTTGGGCATGTTAAATATTATTTTATTTTTTAAGTTGATGGTAGTAATTCTGCCGTAATTTCAAAAGGGGTATCTGTGTCAGACCGCCCTGTTTTGGGGAGAGGGTTACTGTATTGCCATTTAGCTTTCAACTCGGACACTCAGCTATGCTATAAAACTTTTATAGATTAATTGCACAGAAATAATGGCCCCAGCTGTAGTAGATTTATTTGGGTTCTTTTTCCTAGACAGGCTTTTACATGCCTAGTGGACATTCCTTTAGAGCACTGAACTTTAGCACCAGAAATAGTAAAAGGAAGGAGTCTGTGTCGTTTGAAGAGTTATAGTATACCATGAACTCTATCTACACTAATAAAAGAGAAACATGGTAATTGGCATACAACCGCTACCCTTTTCATTGGCTAATCAGTGAGTATATGCAAATTAACTGTCAGCCAAGATGGCGGCCGGCAGCCAGGCACTGAAGCGAGCATGAGGCTTGCTTGCTGCAGTGACTGCGGACTCCAACGTTCCCCGCCTCACTTGCCGGCCTCTCAGCTGCAACTCTAAGCAACTATGTACTATGTTGCAAATAAGAAGCTAAACAAAACCCCAGAAACC
>NW_005358649.1:1026987-1077022 GCF_000412655.1 Myotis brandtii
GAGTGTGACAGTGGTGGCGCCCCAACCCCCTGATCGGCCCTGCTCTGTGGGTGATAGCGGGTGGCGCCCCAACCCCCCTCCATGGGCCTTGCTCTGTGTGTGACAGGGTAGAGCCATAACCTCCCCATTGGCCCTGCCCTGAGTGTGACAGGGTGCAGCGCCCCAACCCCCTGATCTGCCCTGCTCTGTGTGTGACAGGGGGTGGTGCCCCAACTCCCCTATCGGCCCTACTCTGTGAGTGACAGGGGGGAGCTCCTCAACCCCCTGATCGGCCCTGCTCTGTGGGTGATAGAGGGTGGCGCCCCAACCCCCCTCCATGGGCCTTGCTCTGTGTGTGACAGGGTAGAGCCATAACCTCCCCATTGGCCCTGCCCTGAGTGTGACAGGGTGCAGCGCCCCAACCCCCTGATCTGCCCTGCTCTGTGTGTGACAGGGGGCGGTGCCCCAACTCCCCTATCGGCCCTACTCTGTGAGTGACAGGGGGGAGCTCCTCAACCCCCTGATCGGCCCTGCTCTGTGTGTGACAGGGGGCGGTGCCCCAACCCCCCAATCGGCCCTACCCTGAGCGTGACTGAGGGTGGCATTGCAACCTCCCGATCCGCCCTGCTCTGTGCATGACGGGGCGGCGCCCCAACTCCCCAATCGGCCCTGCTCTGAGCCTGACCAGGGGCTGCACTTAGGGATTGGGCCTGCCCTCTGCCACCCGGGAGCAGGCCTAAGCCAGCAGGTCATTATCTCCCGAGGGGTCCCAGACTGCGAGAGGGCACAGGCCGGGCTGGGGGACCCCCCCCCCGCCCCCCGAGTGCACAAATTTTTGTGCACCGGGCCTCTAGTTCTTTTATAAAAGTATATTGCTATTTAAAATGCATCCAGCATAAAATATTTTGAATGCTGAAATTCTTACTTATAACTCTTAATAAGGATATTATATCAGGAAATGTTGACATTCCAATTCTAGCAACAATTCCTCCCTGGTACCTGAGAAGATGTACATGATATATATCTACATCTGTATATCTCCACTCCAGCAGGCCACTGTACTGAACTGTACTGCACAACTCTATGGGTACCATTCACATTGAGGTCTGTCAACGATAATCCCTTCCCAGGAATTGGGTAGGATCCAATCTTCATAGTTTTAAATGGAGGACCTGGAACCTACTAATACAATTCTTGCCTTGCCAGGGGAGGTACTTACTATTTCTCAATTCAGAACATTTGTGAAGAGAGACTTTGGTATCCATAAATTATTAAGGAATGAGTTATTACTGTTCAATAGCAGCTACTCCACCCCTGTTGAAGTCCACCATTTTATCTTGCTGCTAGTGAAAGGGGAGGTGTGCTGAGGTCCAGAATTGGAATTTTACTATATTTTCCACTACACTGGTACAATGTACTTGGAACAGTAGGTGCAAGGAGCCTTTGTAAACTGTTCTGGAAATCAGCTATCAGTAACAACACTGGATATTAGGTAGAAGCATAAAAGCCAACTCACAAATGAATTTTTGGAGCACAATCATCACTTCAATATCTCTGAGTGTGTTATATGTCACAAGTATGTGAGATATATATACTAGTATAATTCTTTGGAAGTTATTATCCTAACTCCACTAGAGGAAATAATCAAGTGTTCAGGGTGGTAAATATCTAGGCAAGAATGGATATCCATATAGAAAAAATAAATCTTGACTTTCTATTTCACATAATATACAAAAAATTAATTCCATGTAGATTGTAGCTCTAAATGAAGAAAGGATAAAGTATTTTTTTGGGGGGGGGGAAAGATCTTCAAATATTCTGTATACCAACAGAAATACATCCAAATGTTCAGTAGAAGACACAGACAGAAATGTTTATAGCAGTAATATTTGTCACAGCCCCAATCTGGAAACAACCCAAGATCTACCAACAGTAGAATGGATACATTGTGGTATGAGAATGAATTCCAACTACATGCACAAACACAGCCACCACTCAGCATAATGTTAAGTGAAAGAAACCCAGATATAAAGAGTATGATTGCATTAATATAAAGTTCATACACTGTTAAAAGTAAGCTATGGAGTTGAAAGTTGGGATGCTGGTTATTCTTGGGAGGAGAGGCAAAAACTGTGAGAAATTCAAGGGAACTTCTAGGTGCTGGTAATATTCTGTGTCTTGGTCTGATTATCAATTACACAGGTGTGTTCCCTTTCTGAAAAGTCATTCAACTTAACATGTATGGTGTGTGCACTTTTTTGGTATATTTATATATTATGCCAATAAAAAGTTCACATTAAAAAATAGCCCCAAACCAAAAGTATTTTACATGTGTTCCAAGAACCAAAAGCATTTTACATGTGTTCTATCCATGAGAGCTTATTGATTAAACAGTCCTTGGTGTTACCCTGCTTTTTACAGAAAGGACATTTTTGTCCAAATTAAACATATGTCTTTGTGTTAAAAATCTTACTTGTTATTTGGAAGGGAAAACACTCTTTGAGACAAAATGCTTCTAGGAATCTGTTTTGAATAGATTTTAATGCCTTTGAAAGTCTTTATTGATAATGTGCTAAGCCAAACATTTTCAATTTTACATCATGGACTTGAACACTACTAAGCTTTTTACTCCTAAAAGATCAACAAATAAATGCTTGTGCTAATCAGTTTTGATATTTAGGATGCCATAGTGGAAATCACTTTGTCTGTGCATAGTAGTGAAGCTGCAAAATGCCCAGGGGTGTCCACAGCTGTCATGCTTTTGATGGATAGGAAGCCACAATCAAAAACTGCTGAGCCAAAACCCCCTCCCCAAATTAAGCACCGTGCTACTGAGTTTTAGTTTGTTCTTGTATAGATGACTGTCTACTACTTGGAGAGCATTTCCTCATATAGTTCAGCCAAATATTAGGCTTAGATCCAAGGATGTTAGGACTTAATTGCTCATTTCCTGTGTAAGTGGTTCAGCATGTTATTGCTCGGCTACAATTGTTGATGGTGATCAAAACACAGATTTGGAGGTGGGGCGTGGTAGGGACTATGTATTGTTTTTGATGGTAGTCATGGAGGATGAGGCATACATATAAAACTGACTTGCATGCAGGTTGGACGTCAAGTTCTTCATGGTCCTTTTCTAAAGATTATATTAAAGTGTATTTCCCCAGGCTCCCTATCTTTACGTCACTCTGAACAGAGGACTAGATTAGATGAGAGTTAAGAATGCCATCTGTTTCTCATCCAAACCAAATGTAATTTAACTTAACAAATGTTTTTAGTGCTTGCTACTTCCAAGGCAATGAAGTAACCTTATAAGGTTTCACATAACTACACTGAACTGACATGAAACACATACATAAGCATACATGGAAACATCTATCATCAAGAAAGAAATCATTTGGGTATAGATTCTATTTTATGTGGTTTCATTTTTTTTTTAATTCCCTATCTAGACATGACCTATCTTCCAAGTTCTAGTCCTATAACTTCATCTGGGTGCTGGGTATTTCCACTTTGAATGGTCCTGTATTACATCAAAAGAAGCATATCTAAAACTCCACCCTTTACCCCTAGCCCTAAGCTTTCCTATTTTAGCAATCATATATACTACCAGTCTTTCAGCTACCCAAGATCCAAAGCTTTTACTCTCGTTATACTTTCAATTTGGATTTGTCTAATGGCTATGTTGAATATTTTTTCATGTGCTAATTTGGCCTTTGTATATCTGCTGTGGTGAGGTGTTCAAATATCCCCCCCCCTTTTTTTTTTGCTGGGTTGTTTTCTTATTCTTGAATCTTAACAGCTTTTAATATATTCTAGATAGAAGTCATTTATCAATCTGTGACTTGTCTTTTTATTCTCTTAACAGTATTTTTCCAAGAGCACAAGTTTTTAATTTTAATACAGTTAGTTTTGTTATTTCTTTCTTTTTAAATAGATACTACTTTGGTATCAGATATTAGAAACCTTTGCTTAGTCCAAGGTCACAAAGATTTTTTCCCATGTTTTCTTCTAGGAGTTCTATAGTTCTACATTTAACATTTAGACTTAAAATCCATTTTGACTTGTTTTGATAAGTGGTACAATGCTTGGATTTTTTTTTTCCATAAGGATGTCCAGCACCATTTGTTGAAAAGACTTTCTTTGCTTAATTTTCTTTGTACGTTTATGAAAATTCATTTGAGAAAAATATTGCTTATGCTATTCAGTTTGATATTTAGGATGCCATAGTGGAAATCATTTACCTGTGGTTCTATATTTGAACTGTCTATGGAGTACCATTGTTCTATTAGTCAATCTTTTCCTCAATATCATACCGTCTTGATTACTATACCAGGTAGCTTTTAAAAAGTCTTGAAATCATGTACATTAGTCCTTCAAGTTTTTTCTTTAAAAAAATTGTTTGGCTTTCCTAGGTCCTTTTATTTGCACATGAATTTTAGAACCAGCTTGTTAATTTCTTTAAAAAATACATTTGCTATGATTTGACTGGGATTATACTGAGTCTATAGAACAATTTGGGTAGAAAAAAAATTGTGCCGTCTTCTTATTTGTTCCTCTGTATATAATGTCTTTTTTCCTTGATCCTCTTTTAAGATTTTCTCTTTATCTCTGGTTTTAAGCAATTTGATTGTGTTGTAACAGTGCAGTTTCCTTCGTTCTGCTGCTTCAGCTTTATTGAGCTTCTTGGGCCTGGGAGTTTAAGTTTTAATCCAATTTGTAAAAATTTTTGGTCATTATTTCTTCAGATATTTTTTTCTGCCCACCTCCCAACTATCTCCTTCCCCTGGCCTTTGGGAACATCCATTTCATGTATCTCAGGCCACTTCATATTTCCCATAGATCAGTGGTTCTCAACCTTCCTAATGCCATACAGTTCCTCATGTTGTGGTGACCCCCAATTTCATTGTTACAAATTGAACATAATTAAAGCATAGTGATTAAACACAAAAACAATATGTAATTATATATGTGTTTTCCGATGGTCTTAGGCGACCTCTGTGAAAGGGTCCTTCGACCCCCAAAGGGGTCGCAACTCACAGGTTGAGAACCGCTGTCATAGATTAAAAATGATCTGGTCATTTTTTATTTCTGTGTTTCAATGCCATGTCTTCAACTTTACTAATAATTTATTCCACCTTATCTAATTTAATATTCATCCCATCCAGTGTATTTTTTGTGTGTGTGTAGACATAGTTTTAATTTCTAGAATTTCAATTTGTGTCTTTTTAGTATTTTCCATGTCTCTATACATGCTCAATCTTTTATCTACCTTCTTGGACAGATGAAATACTGTTATGACTGTTATGTTCTTGTCTACTTATTGTATTGTTGGTAGAATTTGTGGGTCTATATCTATTGATTAATTTTCTCCTTATTATGGCTCATGTTTTCCTACTCTTTTTCATGCATGGTAATATCTAATTGGATGCCAGACATTGGGAATTTTACCTTTTTAGGTCCTGGGAAATTTTTGTATTCTTGTAAATATTTTTGGGTTTTGTTCTTAGAAGCTGTTAAGTTACAATTTGACTCCTCTAAGTCTTCCTTTAAAGTTTAGGATTAGAGTAGCCTCTATTCTATAGCTAGTTTTATTCCACTACTGAAGGCAAACACTTCTGAGTATTGCCCATGATATCATGCAAATTATGAGGATTTTTTTATTCTGTCCCTTAGGAAGATAAACTATTCTTGCCCTATATAGATCCAAGGATTGCTTTCTTCTAATCTTTTTGGTGGTTCTTTCTCCAGGTTTAGGTAGTTTCTTTACACACATTTGTCAATGAGAGGGTCACTGAAGATTCAAGGGGCCCCTCTACAAATCTTTGGAACTCCTTGTAGCTCTCCTTTCTCATACTCTGCCCTGTAAGCTTTGCTGCCCTGGACTCCCAGCTTGACCTCTTTAGTGCAGGGAGACTGCCAGGCTCACCAGGGTCCCCTCTCCCTGGCTGCCTCCTGGAAACTCTCTCCAGGCAGTAAGCTGGCGCAGTCATAGTGCCGGCCTGCTCTGTGTCCTCTCTCCCTGTGATCGCTGCCCTGTCGTGTCTGATGTTCAATATATGAAAACCATATTTGTTTTTCTTAGTTGTTTTGGGTACGAGGTTATATCCAAACCCTGCTACTCCATCTTGTTCAAAGTAGAAGTTGCCATGTCCTCCCTCCCCGCCCCCCGCCCCTGCTTTTTTTGGCTGTGCCTTTTTAAACCTCTTGTGTCAATATTTGTACAACTCACCTAACTTATGACATTATATCATCTGACACCTCAAATATTGACTCCTGTAATTTTTCTAACTGGTCTCCCTGTCCTTGGATTTCACAATTCATTCACTCTCACTCAGTCACAGTCAATTTTATATACTTTCTTCTAAGCTAGTAAAAGCTCCCTTTTGCCTTCAGGATACAATGCAAATTTCTAATCTGGCATGCAAGTTCCTCCACAATCTGACCTCCATTTATCTTTCCAAACGTACTCTTTGCTATCCCAGCCAGGCTGAACTACACAGACTTCCCAACATTACTTGTAGGTAACAGTCCCTCTGCCTTATTATATTCTCCCCAAGAGGAACACTCTCCTTTATGTCTACTAGTATTCTTGGTAGGCAAGATAGTAATTTTGTAAATAACTTGACAATTTAACTTAACAACTTCTCATAACAAAGATCAGGAATTCAGGTTATTTTCATTCTTAATAATTGGTTTTTGATGTCTGATTTTTTTCTCATTCGCTGATAGACCTTTTGTCATCAGAAGTTTGTCTTACACATCATTACTCTCATGCTTAAGCTTATCACTGTGTCATGTGTCTGGTAGAAGCTTAATAAATTTCTCATGGTCATTCTCTGTCTTGTTCATGTTCTCTCACTGAAAATGCAAATGTTAGTTTCCTGTCCCCGATAACCTGCCTGTTCCACGTAGCCTCAAGGCGATGAGCTGTAGGAACTTTTCCTTTAAGTTCTCGCCTCTTATTTGCAACAATATGGATGGACCTAGAAGGTACTGTGGGAAGTACATTAAGTCAGTCAAACAAGGAAAATACCATATGAGTTCACTTATATGTGGAATCTAAAAGAACAACAAAAACAAATAAAACAGAAATAGACTCATAGATACAGGGAACAAACTGACGGTTGCCAGAGGGGAGAAGGGTGAAGGGATGGGTGAAAAAGGAAAAGAGGAATAAGTGGTACAAACTTCCAGTTATAAAATAAATACCATGGGAATGTAATGATGTGCAGCAGAGAGAATACAGCCAATAACACAGTAATCACTTTGTACAGCAACGGATGGTTACTAGACTTATTGTGGTGATCTCTTCATAAGGTATATAAATGTTGAATAACTATGTTGAACACCTGAAAATAATATAATATTGTATGTCAACTATGCTTTAATAAAAATGGAAAAAAAATGTTCTCACCTCCTTTACCATTTTCCCTTCAGGAACAAATCACGAGTAGCCTCACACATGGAACGATTTTACTACAGGTTGTGGAATGCCAATGAAACACCTGATTGCCAGTGAAACAGCACAAATACTTCAGCCTCTCCCCAGCTCCTGGCGGACCTGAAGCCTGGGACATCTGGGCTCTAGTACAGGTCCCAGTCAGCTTCTACCCCAGAAACAGGAACTTGCCCACTCTCTCTCAGGAACTGAGGACACCAAAAAAGCAGGATCCTTTTTGGCTGGATATCCAGATATGTCAAACAGTTCCCAGTACCTTAAAGATAATTTCTTTGTCTATCTTCTATGCTGAGATTCTCAGCCATCCTCATGATGTAGCTAGCCCAGTGGTTCTCAAGTTTTTATGTATTGTGGCACACATTTAAAGATCAGATTGTTACATTATTGTCACCCCCACAACTGTGTGTGAAGCAATATTAGTGTTCAGGAGTCAGAAGTTGAAGAATCCTGTTAAGAGTCCTATTAAACTCTCAAAAGCACTATAAACAGCCATATCAGCCTATGGATACATGAGAAGTGGTAACTATAGAAGGAAATCCTTATCAAGTTTGAAATACAACTCAGAAAATATCATGGTGAGTCAACAGATGGCAAAATTTTTTGACTTCAATATATGTTTAACTTTTGGATAGAATGCAGGGAATGACAATTATATATTCAAATATGGTATACATTTCAACAACAAAATGCCAATGAATACAAACTTGAGATGGCAAATTTAACTGTATTACACGGTTGGTATAGTACAAGTTCACCTACAATAGGTTTACTGTACAAATCATATTTTAAATAAACAAAATAATAAACGATGAGTGCCTACTGCCTAACTAAATGGTTTCCCCTGAAGGGTAAAACTCTGTCCATTAACTTGAAAATTACATTTTGATAACTGCAAGCATTTGTCACTTTTCTTTTTCCCCCTCACTTGATAATACAAAAGGGAACCTTACAAAAACAAAGAAAACAAGAGGAAATTCACATAAAGACCAACTATTTGTCTCTCCAGTTTTTGAAATAATACATGTTGGCCTGTTATCTGTTCAAACAGAGTCCATGTTAAAATCTTTCCTTTCTTCTCCTTTTTTTTTTTTGGCATACCACAGCCTATACTTTACATCTAGGTGGCCCTGGAAAACCAGTTGATCAGTGGTGTAGAAGTAATGTGTGCCTCTTTCAGGCCTGGCTCCTGAACTTCCCTTGAAATCCACATCACCTTCTCTTTCCTCATTTGCTGGGGGCTACAGAGGACTCTGAAACCTGAGAAGATGGCAGAAAAGATGAAAAGAGTTTTGGCATACTACAGCCTATACTTTACATCTAGGTGGCCCTGGAAAACCAGTTGATCAGTGGTGTAGAAGTAATGTGTGCCTCTTTCAGGCCTGGCTCCTGAACTTCCCTTGAAATCCACATCACCTTCTCTTTCCTCATTTGCTGGGGGCTACAGAGGACTCTGAAACCTGAGAAGATGGCAGAAAAGATGAAAAGAGCTTGGATCCCTGAATGACTCTGTGGAATAGAGTACCCTAGCACCCAAATTGTCAAGAGCAGCAAACAAATCTTTAGTGTTCTGTGATATTTAAATGTGTGGTATTTAAATGTAAGATATAATTATCTCTATTAAATACATTACCAAGTTACTTCATGGACTTATATATATTTTTTATTTTTCTAATGTTTTGTTCACCTAGCACTTTTAAATGCTAAACAGATTTCAGGAAATTGGCTTTTAGTGAAAATAACCATTGATAGATGGATGGATAAAAAAAGAGATGACTCATATACAATAGAATATTACTCAGCCATAAAAGAGAGTGAAATCTTGCCATTTGTGACAGCATGGATGGACCTAGAAGGTATTATGCTAAGTAAAATGAGTCAGAGAGAGAAAGACAAATACCCTATGATTTCACTTATAAGTGGAGTCTAAAAAACAATATAAACAAACAAAGCAGAAACAAGCTTGGATACAGATAAACTAATGGTCACCAAATGGGAGGACGTTTGGGGTTGGGTGAAAAAGGTGAAAGGTTTAAGAAGTACAAATTGGTGGTTACAAAACAGTCATGGAATGTAAAGTATAGCATAGGGAATATAGTCAATAATATTGTAATAAGTATGTATGATGCCATATGGATACTCGACTTATTGGGGGATCAATTTGTAAGGTATGGGAATGTCTAATCACTGAAACTAATATAATATTGTATGTCAACTATAATTGAAAAATAAATTTTAAAAAGAAAATAGCCAAGTATTAGTACAGGCACCTTTCAGAAGGAGAATATTACTTGCAAGGACAAAAAACATGAACTGATAAAACAAAACCTCAAATCAATCTTTGGCACCAACTCCCAAACTTCTTTTGGTTGATAGAGAATAATTCCCTTATGAACTACACTGGAGTTTTTTAATTAACACATCATATTTTTGTCTTAGTGGTTGCCTGTGCAGGGATGAAAAACAGATTTCAAGAACAAGAGAGTGGTACAACTTGAATGTGATGAAGGCATATTTCACTTGTTAAAGTGTGAACTATGTGCTGGCAGATGCTTGAGAATATCATTTATTTTCATAAGGATAACATAATGCGTTTCACCACTGAACTATTTTTATTGAAACTTATCTGTAAAGCATTTTAATGACAAATAGTAAACATTTTTTCCAATTAAGATTTCTAACAGGAAAGCTTATCTTTCTTGCTATAACTTATTGTGTGTAAATCATGTCTTCTTTATGTATACTATTTCAAAAGTGGGCATGCTAAAACTATTTTCCATTAAAAATAGTATCACATAGAAATTCTTACCCTTAACTGATGGGTTTATTAAGTAGCAAGAGCAAACAGCTTTATGTATACTATTAATGAGAAGTTAGTGTGTTTCTCCAACTATTAAATCATAAGTCTCTGTGAAAGTGTTGACCTCATTGCTTCAAATTGGGGCACAGATAATCAGTGCAAATTAATACCCAAAGTAGTTCACATGTAATCTTTATTAGCTGATAATGTGTTGGAGTTGTAAAAGTAGGTACATATTCATCAAGAGTCATACCAATTAGCATCCATATATATAAAAGCCTAAGCAACCATTACAACCAGTTGACCAGTTGCTGTGATGTGCACTGACCACCAGGGGGCAGACGCTCAATACAGGAGCTGGCCCCTGGTGGTCAGTCCACTCCCACAGCCAACCTTCTGTGGCTGACCAACCTCCCACCATCCTCCCCCTGGCTGGCTGGCCCCAATCGCCAGCCAGGCCAAGGGACCCCACCCATGCACGAATTCGTGCACCGGCCTCTAGTATATCCATAAGCCCAGGGCCCAAAAGACTCTAGGTGAGGGGATAAGTCACTCAAGCAGGAATAGAAACCTGAATGAAATTCCAATGATGACTCAGAACAGCAGCATTATTAGGCAGGCTGATCACTAGTTAGGCAGGCTGATCACTGCAACAGTATTAGTACATTGGTCACTGTGAGAAGACTGGCCCCCAACAGGAAAATAACTGATAGGAAATTCCTTCTGTTTTCCGCATAGCATTTGTAAACTGTGCAAACCAGGATCACCGTTATTTTATTCTGTGGCAGTATCTTAGGGAACAAATGATAAGATGCTCAAAGCTATTTCTAGAGTCCCCCCACACCCCTGCTCATGTCTTTGATAAAGCCAACAAAGGACTATTTTCAATCCTTTAGTGCATAAACTACCAGGGAAAACAGGATGCTCACAGAATGTAGAACATACCATGGGCCATGTTGGAGCCAGGATCTCTGGTTTACTTACTCCTGGGATTAGTGGGAGGTGAGAGAAGGGCCCTGGCACATTGCAAGTCATCAAAATTACTTGTTGAATGGATGGTCTTATATGTAGATGAGTTCCTATTCCAGAGAACTTTGAAAAAGTTCCTTAAAAGACTTGTTCCCAAAAGACCTATTTGAAAGCAGATCTAGAAGACCCAATAGGGACCTTCCTCTGGATGTCCTCTAGAGTATTACCTCCTAAAACTCTCCTCATCAGGGCACACACAGAACATGATAGTATCTGTACGAGACACTTGGGTAAACTGAGGAATTTGGAATCCTGGGTGAGGTTGAGGTAACAGGCAACCTGAGGGTTGGTGAGCTAGATTTCCCAATACATAGTTTGGAAGCTCTTTTCCAGAGGAAAAGATGAATGAGTAATACTGAGGGCCCAATGAGAGACCTAGAATCTATTAAGTAATAATAACAACAATAGAAGTAGCTATCATGCATTGAGTACTTACCATGTGCTAGTCACTGTATTCAATGCTTTATGTACACTATTTGTTTTCACCTTTAAAATAATCCTGTGGATTATACTCTGATAATGACAGTGTAAATAGATCAGATGATTCTTCTCCATAGAAAATGATTGTAGCCCTAGCCAATTTTGTTCAATGGTTAGAGCGTCAGCCTGCGGACTGAACGGTTGCGGGTTCAATTCTGGTCAAAGGCACATACTTTGGTTGCAGTCCCAGTTGGGGTGCGTGTGGAAGGCAACCAACAGATGTATCTCTCTCACATCGATGTTTCTCTCTGTGTGTCTCCTCCTTCTTTTCCGTCTCTAAAAATCAATGGGAAAAATATATCCTGGGGTGAGAATTTAAAAAAACACACCCAACAACAACAAAAGAAAATGATTGCACAGTAGACAAAATTATCAATGATAATCATCTCAGGGCACTGGGAAATAAGCAAAGATAGGCAACCACTTGAGAAGTGTTTGTTTACTCATGAGAAACTGCTACCGCATTAGAGAACTGTGGGTTTGTAGCTTTTACTTATTCATGTATGTCTGAGAGCATGCCCATCCTCCATTAACTGCCTAATGTGAGCAGTAAAAATCCACAGGTTTATCAGCCGAAGGTGACAGACTTGTATAGGAGCAGGTTCAATAATCTTTGCCCAAATTATTGTCTGAACTTTAAACTGAAGGTTCAGGGGAGAACCCCCCAAAATGAACAGCTGGAGATTTCAATAAGACTCCAGACATGTCAATAATAAAAAGCCAAATCCTTCCAAGAACAAAACAGATTCCAGAATCGCTGTAAGTATCTAGAAATACTTTTATTTCTATTTTTTAACCAAAGATTATGAGATGTGAAAAAGAAATGAAAAGTATGACACAATTAGGGAAAAAAGAAGTCATTAGGAAATGACTTTGAGTGAGCTCAGATACCAGATTTAAGACTTCAAACAGCTATTACAAATATGGTCAGAAAATCATGTTCAAGGAATGAAGGAATATACCCTAATAAATGAGTAAAATATAGTGAATACTAAAAAAGAAGAAAACTATAAAAGTGAGCCAAATGAAAATTTTAGGGGTGAAAGTATATTAACTGAAATGAAAAATACGTTGCATAGACTCACAAATTTGAGATGATGGAGAATGAAAATAAATCAATGAATGAGAAAACAGTTCAGTAGAAATTATCCACTCAAAAAAACAGAGCAAAAAGACTGAATAAAAATAAGCAGAGCTTTAGAGATCCATGGGTCAATAACAAGCACTGCAAAACACATGTAATTAAAATTTCAGAAAAAAATTTGAGGGAAAAAATGTCTGAAATACACCCAAATTTGGTGAACATTTTTAACTTACAAATCCAAGAAATTAAATAAATTCAAAGAGGGATAAACCAAAGGAAATATGGCTGGACACATAAGAGTCAAATTTTTGAATGCTAAAAATAAAATCTTGAAAGTAGCAAGATAAAAATGACTCATCACATACAGGGAACAATGGTAAGAATAATGGCTAGCTCTTCTTCTGAAACAATGGAGACACAGATATTGGAATGGTATATTCAACATGCTAAAAAAAAATGGTCAATGAAGAATTCTCTCTCCAGATAAATGATTCATTTATTTTAAGCAATAAAAAAAAATGAGAGTGAAAAAAGACATTTCCAGATAAACAAAAATTCAGCACATTACTAGTGTACTTGTGCTACAAGTAATGCTAAAAACAAAACAAAACAAAACAAAATAAAATACCTAAAGTCCTCAGGCTAAAGAGAAGTGAAACCAAGAGGTAATTCAAATCCAGAGGAAGAAATGTAAAACACTAAAAATGTGAAGATACAGGAAGATATAGGAATATGTGGTATGTATATAATTATACATGTGCGTGTATATACAAATACTTATATTTCTACTCTCACACAATTCCATTTTTCCTTTCTGAAGTTCCTTAAAAACCATATGACTTCTTAAAGCAAAATAAAAAACTGTATTATTGGGCTTAAAACTTATATACATAAACTATATATAACACTATAGCAAAAAAGAATGGATGTATAAATCTATACCAATGTAAAGTTCTTATATTTTATGTAAAAAGGTATTAACTTGAAATAGATTGTTAAAAGTTTAAAAATGCATATTGTAATGGCAGCAAAATAGAGCCACAAATTTAATAGAGAAATTAAAATGGCATACCAAAAATACCTATTTTACAGAAAAGAATAAAGAAATAGAGAAAGAAAAGAGTGATGAGAAAACTAAAAAAATAATCAAATGGTAGACCTAAATCCAATTATATGCAAATTGTATTAATAAGGCCCTCTTAGGTATGGCTCAGTTGGTGAAAACACTAACTTGGAAAGATACCTGCATCCCAGGGTTCACTGCAGCATTACTTACAATAGCCAAGATATGGAAATAATGTTAAGTGTTTATCTATAGACGAATGGATTAAAAAAAAACCTGATACACACACATATATTATTATACACACAGAGGATTATTGTTCAGCCATAAAAAGAAGGAAATCTTGCCATTTGCCACATGGATAGAACTCAAGGGCATTATGCTAAGTGAAATAAGTCAGACAGAGAAAGATCTGTATGTATGCTCTCATATGTGAAACCTAAAAATAATTATAACAAAAACAGCAATCTGTGTCTCAACATCCCCACCAGGTGATTCTTTTTATTTTTTAAATATATTTTTATTGATTTCAGAGAGGAAGAGAGAGGGAGAGAGAGAGAAAATCAATGATGAGAGAGAATCATTGATCGGCTGCTTCCTGAATGCCCCCCTACCCCACTGGAGATTGAGCCCCCAGCGTGGGCATGTGCCCTGACTGGGAATTGAACCGTGACCTCCTGGTTCACAGGTTGACTCTCAACCATTGACCCACACCAGCCGGGCTGTATACGTATTTTTAAGTTCTTTGTGCCACACAGGGCCTACCTGTAGGCTGATACTGCCAAGAGTACACAGTGCCTGAGAAAGGCAAAGACACTAATACACAGGCTGTTTTAGCTAAATAATATCACAGTGGAAAAAGGCAAGAATGGTGCCCAGAAGTGCTATTACTACATTCTAGGTCCAGTTCCTTTTTCCTAATACGGCTTCAAATAAGTTTCCAGAGGAAACCGGAAGACCAGAAGTTCATGGTAGGCCATTCCACATAAGGTAAGCAATGCAAGTGAAAACCTTGTTGAAATGAAAAAAGAAAGGCCTGGAAGAATGTCATAATTTATATCAGATGCAATGTTGCTAGAATAACTTTTCCTAAATGTTCTATCATGATGGCTTCTTGTAGCCATACATGGCCAATAAAAAAGGGGCTTTGGCCTGGCCAGCCTGGCTCAGTGGATGAGCATCTACCTATGAACCAGGAGGTCACGGTTCGGTTACCTGTCAGGCACATGCCCTGGTTGTGGGCTCGATCCCCAGTGGGGGGCATCATCGTTGATGTTTCTATCTCTCCCTCCCTCTCCTTTCCTCTCCAAAATCAATAAAAATATATTTTTTAAAAAGGGGGGCTTTGTAGACTAATTAATTAGTTAAGTCCCAGTAGCCTGGTGCCTAAAAATTAAAGTGATATTTATATTCTTAACTGAGATGGATGAGCTTCAGAGATTGGAGAATCCTTTAAAACTGCATGTAAGCTATTGTGCATATTTCCATTTTAGAGGAGCTAGCACATCACACTCATTGGAATCACATAGGGATCCACAGCTCAAAAAGGGTTTATCACTCCCTGGTCTAAATATTTTCTTTTGGCTTATACTATCACGAGGCATACAAAATTGAGATTTTTTTTTCTTATATATTTCTCCAAGTGACTTTTTTCTTTTATTCATTTTAAACACTCCAATATAGTAACTTTAATAGAAGAGGTACTATTTACAGACCTGAAGCTGTGATGTCTTTGCTGGTCTCTGGAGCCAGATGTTTATAGTTTTGCTTAAAGTGGCTCACTGAGTCATCATGGTTACAAGTTGAATAGCACCCATTCTTTCAGTTTTATAAATACCAGGGAGTTTATAAACTCTGAAAGAAAAACGATTGCTGGTAATTAACCTCAAACTGTATTTGCTATGCTAATATAAACCATTGTTCTGAATCAATATAACCATTTTCCCCGGCAATCATTGGGTGGCATTCCCCTGGACAAAGGAAGCCTTCTGCAATTTTAGGGGTTTGTAAAAGACTTAAGTAAATAGATGTTGGAATTCTTCTGGTATTTTTTTCAGGGACAAATGAATCTTTAGAGCTACCACTCCAAAGTTTAAAACAATGTGTTATAATCAACAAATATATGGTTAAAGTTGGAGTAATGTTGCCTTAGGATGATTTTTAGAGTATGGATCATCTGTTTTCATCTTTCCTTCCAGGAACTTAGGTCGGGGTTTGCAGTCTAACTATATTTTTACGCTATAAAACATCAACAACTAAACATTGATCAAAGAAAGTATACAATGATTTTACTTCAAGGGAGTTGCATTTTATGTATTACCTGGGAATAAAAATATCCTAGAATTAGCAGGTAAATTTTGGTGCACCAATAATAACATGCTAGCATTCAGACATAAAATTCTTACTACCTTCCTTCCCTGCAATCATGGATTTTTTGATGAGTTATCTCCACATTCTCCAACTAGCCTCCTTCAGCCAAGAACACATAAAGACAAGTCAATGGTAGGAATATACATATAGTCTATGACAATAGAATATTGTGAGCATATTAATTAGTGCTGATAGAACTATTCACTTAGGCACAAAGCACATCTCAGGGAATCTCAGAGGAAACATGGTGTCCTGGAGAGACCACAGATTTGCAGTTAGAGTCATTCACCTATTCTTTACTCATACATTGATTGTGGGCCTATTCTGTGCTAAGAAATACAACAGGAAACTCACAGATATCATTCCTGCCGCCAGGAACTTTGTAGCATCCGTTCTAGGGGTGCTGTTGAGTATGTATGTGTATCAAACATTTACTTTGTTGAGCCTCAGTTGCCTCATCTATAAAGGGAGAGAATATCACTCATTTCTTCTAGTGTTGTGAAGGGTGCGTACGAAAAAGTACCTGGTTCAGTAGCTAACAAACAGGTCCTATTTAAATCTGAACTATTATTAGACAGCTCCTTCTCAGTTTTGAAAGGAGATACACGCCATGACTGTGAAAATGTGTGACTGTAAAAATGTGCGGCGGGTCAGAGAACACATTTCCAACTCTAATTTAGAGTACAAAGAGTGCAGAAGCCCTACGGCGGCTCCATGAAAGTCTTCTATAGCCTAATGAGGATTTTATTCTGAAAAACTGCACCTAACCTCAGATGCCCTACCTAGTCAGAGAATGCAAAAGCACCCAAGGGTTTAAACACACCGAAACCAGAACTTAGGAATGTGTGAAACTGTGGCTAGAACCGAACTCGAGGGTGGCAAGCAAGAGAAGGCTCATTTATGAAGCTTTTCCTGGGAAGAACTGTAACTCCCTGTTAGGAGTGGAATGTTTTTACTTCTGCATTAGAATTACTGCAGACTCTGAACTGTAACTGAAGACCTAGTTCGGTGGCTCCCAATCGTTTTGGCACTCGAATACCCCTTCTTCCCTCTTTCATGAGCACCAGGCTTGGAAAGATCATGTCTGCCGTGCCTGGGAGAGTGCAGACACACAGAACACACTGCACAAGTGTTCGCTATTACTACTACGGCTGCTATGACACTGAGTTTTCAAAGAAAATGGCATATAACAAATATTTCTCATCATGAGGAATAACAACCATTATCCCTATCAAGTTAATAGCATTTTATCCCAAATCAGGGACACTCAAGGTCCCCATGATCTTGTGTAGCTTTATCTGCATGACTTTGATGGGTCCAGGGAACCCAAGTCCAGAACCACTGGGTTTATTATGCAAGTTCCTTTACTTTCTGGAAAACATCTGAACTCACAGTCATTGAGATCACTTAAAGAATTGTAGTCATTCAATCATTAATGTTTTAATGATAAAAAAATAAAAGATGAATGAATGCTCCCAACAGTGGCTACTTTTCAGAGCCTGGTCAACAGAGAGCCCCACCTCTGCATCTTCTGTATGGCTGGCCCCAGGCATTTGCTTTGAATTACCTGAAACTGTGTCCCTGGCCTTGACTGGCTGGAACATGGCCAAGTACATACCCGGTGCTTTCTGCCCAGAATGTAGGATTCCAACTGAGATACAAAGAGACCGCAAACAAGGGTCAGTGAGCACAGCTTGTTGAGGAAAGGTCTATGATCAGGCCTTGCAGTCCCCAGTTCCCCATCCCGGAATCCTTGCAACAAATTTCCCATTTTGGTCTCAAGTAGCCCAAATTGGTTTCTGTTACTCGCAAACAATAAACCCTTAACAAACATACAATTCAAATGCTAATTTATTAGAAACCCAGACTTCGATAAATAATACAGAAAATATCAGCTCCATTCGGTTTTCTATGGAGAATCTAAAACAAATCTACAAGTAACAGCATTCATTTTCAGAGCCCCAGGAGATAGAAGCAGGGGCCCTGTTGGGGCTGGTGATCACACTAAGATTAACCCAATGCGTGGAATTGCCCCCCCCTCTCTCCTAAGTACAGGTATACCTCACAGATATTGTGGGTTAGGTTCCACACCACCATAATAAAGCTAGTATCACAATAAGTGAATCATAATCCTTTTGCTGGTGAAAGGTCCTGCCTTTAATTTGTAACAAAACACAACATCCGTGAAGCACAAAAAAGCTAAGTGCAATAAAAGGAGGAATGCCAATATCTATTTGCATAAGCTCATTGACACAAGCCTGAGAAGGCTCCAGGTTTGGAGTGGGGTGGGATCCCAATCGTGTCCCCAACAGCAGTGTGTATGTATGCATGTGTGTACACACACACACACACACACACACACACACACACACACACACACACCTCTGTAAGGTAGGGAAGCACCTTACACAAGCCATTGCTTGAAGACAGATGTCAGAGCTCATGGAGAGAACGCAGGAGAAAGGGAAAGGGTGTGTACGGAGGAGCCAGTCAGCATGAGTCCCGAACATCAAGGGGGAAGTCGTGGTTGAGGAAAAGACAGTCTGTTGGTACCCCAATCAACACCCCGGTGGCATGGTTACCCCAGGAGAAGCAGCACAGCAGACAGATTGAGAAAGCAACATAATCTTTGGAGTCCAAGCTGACCTGCATCGGGACAGATTCCAGATCCTCATCAGAGGAGGGATCTCTGTCTCCCTCCCTGAGTCCTTCTGACCTGGTGAGTGTGCAGCAAATCACACTGACACGCCCACTTGGGCAAGCACCTGGGTTTGTGATGCGAGCAAATCCCAGCTCAACCTGCATGGAGATGGCTCTGCTGCAAGGAATTTATTTTGAAAAACTGCACCTAACATTCCAAGACTGAGGCGGCGGGGACTGAGCGGGAGCAGAGCTCCACCACCCAGGCCTTGGCACAGCCTGGGCACAGAGAAACAGCACAACTGGACCACTGAAGCTGCCACCTGATGTCCTGGAGGGTCTGGCAGTGTCAGGAAAGCCCCCAGTCCAGCTTGCGGGCACATATTTACACCCGCAGAGGACTGCCAGGGCTGTTGGGCAGTAGCAGGGAGAATTCTGTCAGGAACTGAAATCAGCAAAGCACGTGAAACAACGAGGCTTCCCATGTTTTCACAAAGCTCAGAGACCCACAGAACACATTCCAAGTGCACACAGAAGCCAGCTGAAGACCCACTCAGATCTGTTTTGGGAAGCTTAGCCTGGGAGCAGGCATCCTCAGTAGGGCTATGAAAGGTCCCTCTAGAAAGCCAGAGAGGCGTCACTGAAACAGATGTTAGGATACACAGAATCCCAACAAAGCAACCTCATTTTAGAGACTAGCTCATTTTAGAGACGACACATGTGACAACAGCCACGCTGATCATTTTAACAGACAAGAGATGGTTGGACCTGGAGTTTTGTTTGGGTGCATGAAAAAGCCTCAACACAGAACCTGGTTGAGTGGCTTGTCTGCAGCCATGTTCTTTCCTCATTGCAAGTTTTCATGGGCGACTCCAACGAGTCATTTATTCCATGTGATCAGCTTATGACTCTATTTTTGGAAAAAAAACAACACACACACAAAAACCAAAAAACACAGGAGGGAAAAACATTCTTTCCCTGCTCTAGCATTTAAGCTTGGTGGAACGTGGCCACACACATTCTGAGTAACAAGACATAGACAGTTAGTGCCCTGGGCACTTTATAGGCAGCCTGGGAGTATTTCATCCATTGTTTCTAAGGCCCAGATTGATAATTGCCATTTCCATCATAGGCATTTGACACAATGAGCCTTGCTAAAGTGCTTCCCAGTCTCCAAATGGCATCATTCATTTTTTTTCTTTAATTCTAAGAGGAGATTGATTTTACAGTATACTGGCTAGTGGAAGGCTCCTTCCGTTTTCTCTATTAAATTAGCTTCTGTATATAATTCCCACTTAGAGCTGCATTCATTTGCTATTTATTTCTGCTTCTCTCTTAGCACAGGGATGAACCTGAAGTTCAGGTTGTTAAATGCTAGCCACCCACAAAGTTTAATCCTGCTGGTTTTACACAAGCTCTAAATTCAAATAATTGTGATTTCAAACCCGCTAGTCTAAAATGGTTGTCTAAGAATGGGGTTCTTTAGAAGGCTATCATTTAAATATTCAAAATATCTCTATGTCTGAATCTGACCATAAATACATCTGTCTATTGTACATGAACAAGATGCATCACAGCAGGTGCTGGGGTAAACAAGTTGCCCGAGATCTCATCACCCACCTCCATTCAGAACATACGCAGGATTATCCCATAGGTGGAGGGTTAGGGATATATAAAAACAGCAGAAAAAGTTATTGAATGGAAACTCACTCTGAAGGAGGTGTCATGTTCAGGGTACTGGGGTGGAAGCACAATCCTGATGGGGAGGACAGAGAAAGCAGGTGTGCTTAGGTGGTGACAACTTCCCAAAGATCCCAGGGTTTCTCTTCATATTCTATTACTAAGCCTTAACCTAAAATCTGCCATCAATCCCTATTAAAGTTTAAAGCGTAGAATGAAGTGCCTTCCTAAACTTTCATTGGCCAAAGTGGCAGTTGATAGACTGGGCTTAATAGAAATACTTTGCAGAAACAGAGGAGTCATAATATTCAATTAGAGACACATTTGTTGGATATTTAATACACACCCAGCACTTCCAGGATCCTGTTTCTACTCTCAATGAATTTATAGTGTCATTTGGGGATTTAAAAATACATACATTTTTAAAGTCCAGACTAAATCAAGCAACTGAAGGAACTGAGGAGCTATTATAGGCCTGAGATATCAGAAAGGCACCTCCTCTGGACCAGAGCCTCTAAGTCCCCAAAAAGAATGCTACCATTTGGCACCTAAAAAGAGAAGGTATGGTGACGTCAACCATCTCAGAGACAAGCTGTGGTTTTGAGTAAGTTGACTCCTCGTGGTCTTGCTAAGACCAACCCCTGGGGCTTGTAAGAAATGCAGAATCTTGGGCCACAGCCCAGCCCCACTACATGAGAATCTGCATTTTCAGAAAATCCCCAGGTGGTTTCTATGCACATGAAGTTTGAGAAGCTTGGCCGTACATGTTCTCCATAATTCATCTATCTAGGTGATTCCCCTCTTTCTTTTAATAAGTATCTACTCTGCTGCTGCCTTGTCATAAAAACCAGCCCCTCTCCGCAATGTTTGAAGTAAAGAAAGGGAAGATGTTACTGGCTGCTTTTAACAGATTTTCCACTTCCGTTTTCCAGAGCATTCTCACCAATGCCTATTGCAGCTGTGCTCACCTCTGTGATTACAGTATAATAAAATGCATCTAGTGATAAACCAAGTGGATTTAATTAAATGCCTGATTAGCTATACATGTTAAAACAGTTGGTTAACTTCTCCAAAGAGGACATACAGATGGCCAATAGACACATGAAAAGATGCTTAACGTCACTAATTATCAGAGAAATGCAAATCAAAGCCACAATAACATATCACCTCACACCTGTCAGGATGGCTATCATCAATAAATCAACAAACAGCAAGTGTTGATGAGGATGTGGAGAAAAGGGAACCCTTGTGCACTGTTGATGAGAATGTAGATTGTGCAGCCCCAGTGGAAAGCAGAATGGAGTTACCTCAAAAAATTAAAAATGGAACTGTTTTATGACCCAGTGATTCTACTTCTGGGAATTTATGCAAAGAAACTTGAAACACTAATTCAAACAAATATACGTACCCCTATGTTCATTGCAGTGTTATTTACAATAGCCAATATTTTGAAGCAGCCCAAGTGTCCATCAGTAGATGAGTGGATAAAAAGCAGTGGTACATTTGCACATTAGAATACTACTCTGATGCAAAAAGGAAGGAAATTTTACTCTGACAGCATGGATGACCTGGAGAATATTATGCTAAGTGAAATAAGCCAGTCAGAGAAAGGCAAGTACCATATGATTTCACTCATATATGGAATTTAATGAACAAACTGAACTACCAAGCAAAATAGAGACAGACTCATAGATGGAGAGGAGCCAGACAGTTCTGGAGGTGAGGGGTGGAGGAGGTGGTGATGGGGGAGTGGAGGGATTGAGCATAAAAGAAAAAAAGAGAGAGAACTGATGGACACGGACAACAGTGTGGTCATTGTAGGTGGTGGGAGTGGGTGGTTGGAGGTGAAAGAAGACATAGAGGGGATAAATGGTGATGGAAAAAATAAAACAAATAAACAAACAAACAAAAAGTTTTTTTTTTTCACCAAAACAATAGAAAGTGTCCTATGTCACACAAAACTGTAAATGCTTTTCTTGGAATGGCCATTTAGACATAAAATAGTGACTATAATTCCTTAATATGCTTATAGAAAAGTTACGGATTTCCAAGTTTGTCCTTTAACATAATGAAATCTTCATCAGATAGAAACAACATTCTTGTCTAATTCAAAATGCTTAGTTTGGCTATCCAACAGGTGGCCTCTTCAGCCTTTCTGAGACAGCCATAAAGTAAGTAGATGTTACAGAAGAGAGAGATGGAAGAAATTGCTAGTCACCAATGAACTGGAAGCATCTTGAGCCAGTGATACTGGACCTTGCAGTAGATTGAGGAAAAAGTGGAAAATTCGACACTATGACTTTTGAGGACATGGCCTTTACCTTATTCATAATTATATCCTCAGTTAGCTCTGTTCAGTACCTGAAAAGCAGCAACTGCTTCAAATATATCATTTGAGAAACTGATCAAATAATAATCATCAGTGTAGAGAAAAAAACCTTCCACAAATGGTAGGGCATTACACACAAAGGGGGAGTGAATATGTCCCCATGAAGCAAGGCACTACAGCCCCCATTGACGGGAGGAAAAACCAAAACCCAAAGATCTCAGAGTACAGGTCCAAAAAGAAATATTCTGTTTCTTCCAATTCTCCCCCGTGCCCCCTTCCTTCTGGAAACTTTTCTTTGGTCTTAAGGAAGAAATTAGGAAAAATAGCCTGCAACAGAGGGATCGGCAGGGACTTTGAAGCCAAGCAAATCCGAGTTTGGATGTAAGTGCCTGAAGGGTGTTTTCAATCCAAATTGCACAGATGAGTGAAAGGAGAGCAGCTGCACGGGGAAGAAGAAGGGGGAGAGCTGGAAATAAGCTCCATGAAATAAAGAATAATAAAGATACCCAATTGGGGCACCATTTGCTTGTTTTGATTTTGCAGGAAGTACCCTTATCCCTCTTTAATCCTTATTGTGTTATCCCTAAGCAAAAACATATCAATCACATGCTCTTTGTAAAAGAGTAAAATGCTTCAAAAGCATATAATATTGGCAATGAGAATTCCCCACCAACCCACTCCCAAGAGATAACTGTTGTTAACCATATGGTAAATATTCTTCTAAGGATATTCTTGCTGCTTTATAACTTGAAAATGTAATTATGCATTTGATATACTAGTAAACAACATGCTAATAGTTAACCATTGTGTTTGGCTGAATAATGCAGACATCCACATTCTAATCCCTGGAATCTGTGAATATTCCTTTATGTGGTATAAAAGGATATTGCAGATGTGATTGAGTTAAGGATCTTGAGAGAGATCCTTGTAAGAGAAAAGGAAGAGATTTGACACTCACAGAAGAGTGCAGAAGACAATGTGATGATGGAGAAAGAGTCTGGAATGAGGAGGCCTCAGCCAGCTGTCAAAAGAAGCTGGAAGAAGGAAGGGCAGGATTCTTCCCTGTAGCCGCCAGAGGGAATGGAGCCTTGTTGACACCTTGGTTTTAGGCTTGTTGGCATTTTGTTAGTAGAAGTAGGCTTTGGGGAGGAAATATCTTTGGGCCTGAACTCATAACATGAAAAGACACAAGGAGATGTGTATATATATATGTGTGTGTGTGTGTG
Organism: Myotis brandtii; assembly: GCF_000412655.1. Taxonomy (NCBI): domain Eukaryota; kingdom Metazoa; phylum Chordata; class Mammalia; order Chiroptera; family Vespertilionidae; genus Myotis; species Myotis brandtii. The sequence continues at coordinate 1,051,124 of NW_005358649.1, forward strand.
TGTATATATATATATATATATAAAATTTCATTAAGTTCTTTTGCCTTCCAGAAAATTACATTTGCACTTCTTCCAAGAAAGCCTACTAGGGTTCAATGTCTTGTGTATATAATATGTGTGTGTGTGTGTGTGTATATATATATATATATATAAAATTTCATTAAGTTCTTTTGCCTTCCAGAAAATTACATTTGCACTTCTTCCAAGAAAGCCTACTAGGGTTCAATGTCTGAGTCCACCCTTTTCTAGAATACAGTGGGGCCTTGACTTACGAGTGTCCGGACTAACGAGTTTTTCGAGATACGAGCTGTCTCGGCTGATTTTTTGCTTTGAGTTGCGAGCTAAAATTCGGGTTACGAGCCAGCTTCAGATACCCCACCGCTAGTTGGTGCAGCGAATGTCACAGTGAATGCCACAACATCAGCCCAGCATCACGTGTCTCACTCGTTCACTTTATGATTTTATGATTTGACATACGAGTAATCTGAGTTACAAGCTCTGTCACGGAACGAATTAAACTCGTAAGTCAAGGCCCCACGGTATTATCAAAAATACCAATCCCCCATAGCAAAATATGTTAAGTCCTAATCAATTCTGGTTGGCACAATTAAGAAAATAATATTGCTATTCCAAACAATCAAGGTTTTTAAGAATTGTGTTTTTACTTGTTTTTTTAAAAGCTAATTTGGGCTAAAGGAAACACAGCCAGATAAAATAATATTAATCTGGATAAGAATGAGGAACACCGAATTTGCAAAACCTTAGGGAAACCATTCAAGTCTAAGGAGGACCAGGGGTTCTGTACTGCCCATGGTGAGGAGTGTATATGCATGTTAGAAAATCCCTCTAAGAAATTTTATCAGGTTAGGAAGTCAGAAAAATTCCTCTGGCAAGAGACTCTCCTCCATATCTTTATCTGGGCTGATACCTTTCCCCAAGTACATACAGGTTTCCCAGTTTTAGGAGGTGTGGATTATTTGAACAGAGACAGGTAAGGGCTGAATTCAATTCACAGTTCTTATTTGAACCTTGGGGGTGGGGGTAGGGGTTGGGGTGTAAAAAAAACTGAGCCCAGCTGCCAAAATTTTCTTTTGGTTCTTTTTTCTTTCATTGTTATGGGCAAGTTGAATTGAGAATCATGTTTAAGACAATGGGCCAGGTTCTAAATCTAATCAACATCTTTTTTGTTGTTGTTGTTGAGCATTTACTATTTATGAAGCAGTAGGAGAGGCATAGAAAGTAGTTGAAATTATAGGCTTTACATTAAAGATGACTCAAGTTGACCAAAAAAAAAATAAAAAAAGCTGGCAAGGAGAGAGACGTTGGTGTGGGTTTGTTTGATTATGATAGGGCTGGACCTTAAAACCAGAGGCTGAAGGGCAGGGATACTTCAGATAGGAGGACAGAGTGAAGGACAGCATCCAGGTGACGTGAATAGAGTGTGGGCACACTATGGTCACGTTTGTGGAAATCTGCAGACCACTCTGACCAGGGTCAAAAGCTCTGTCACTTTTTGAAGTGAAAAAAGGAGTCAAAATGGGAAAAGGAAAGAGCTATAGAAGGCTAACTGGTAGATGGCCTTGGATGCCAGACAAATGAGTTTGGATATGATTCTTGAGATGTCACAGCCCACTGAAGTGTTCCGGATCATCAGAGTAATGTAATAGAAAGGCACTTCAGGAAGATAAATTTGGTACTGATGTGCAGAAGAGATTGAAGGGGGTGAAACTGGAAGCAGAGAGGCAAGTTTTGAGGTTATTATGACCACACAGGCATAAAATAATGAATATGGCATGAGAGCAATGAAACCGAGGGAGGAGACTGTGAAAAACAGGAGTGATAAGACTCGATGAGCCACTGAACCAGGGGAGAAAGAAAAGGGGCATAGGTTTTGACCTTGGGTGTTTGGATTTCTCTAAATTGAACAAAAATGGGGAAAAGAGGCAGGAAGATTGTATGTGGAATAAAAAGGATGAACTATTTTAGCAAAGTAGGCATCCACATGGATGTGTCCAGCAGCCAACTAGACATATGTGACTTCATTATGGGTAAGAAGCCAGGACTGGAAATAAGGCATGAGACTCATCAGAGCACATGCACTAGCTCAAGCCATGAAGACAACTCACATCTGTGAGACAGAGAATACAGAGCTGGCAGAGACAGCCCTAAGTGATAACCTAGCACCAGGTGAGGGGGGTGGGGTGGGGTGGGGCAGGAGGCCAGTGGTGGAGACACAGGAGAAGTGGTCAGAGAGAAATGAGCCAACACCACGTTTGGATAATGCCACCAACTTCCAGGAAATAGAACTTAAGAATGGAAGGAATGGTCTTCAGCAACTTGAGAATTATATCTCTATGGCATGTACCTTAAACTTAACACATGGCTCACTCTGATATGTTTGAATTAGGGATGTCATGCTCAATTACAACTCTGCTCTGGCTTTTCTTCATCACGGTGATCCATTTCCTGGCTCACTTCATTCTCTAGTGGAGCGACATGTACTTTGTACAGCTTACTCAACTCAAGAGAGCAACTTCAGCTGGTACTTCCTTTTGCAATGACACAATTAGAAGGCAGCAGGTGATACTGTCACCAAATATTTGCTAAGCAACCTACTATGTGAAAGAGCCCATTTTAAGAGCTGAACAAACATCTTATTCACTTATACTCCCCCTTTTAACACAAAAGGTAAGCACTATAAATGTTTAAATAAATCCAATGCAGGCTGGGGGAAAAAGTCTTAAATCTCACATATGGAGTTAATGGTGCCAAGTTGCTTGTTTTTATAAGCACGAGAGCTTTTAAGAGCCAAGTACTCTGGCTACGCCCATTAGGTTACACGGTCCCCTCAGACTTTGTTGTGTGACATCTGGTACTTTACTGCCTTCAAGGCTAACGAGAAATACCAGGCGTGCCGTTTGCTTTGTCTCAGTGTTTCTAAAAGGTTCCCTTTCCATTTGGTCTTTCTTTCTCTGTAAGTGGTGAATTTCTTCAAGGGTTTCAGATATTGAAGGCCTTGTGTTAATAGATTTGTTTTTGTTTTTTTACTTTTAAATGTCACGTATCTATTACTCAGAAAGGAATATACAACCACGATTTGTACACTAGTTTTTTTTTTGCAAAGTTTTTAAAGGATGGTGTTGCCCAGATGACTTTGAGTCTTGGGGACACAGTGTATGCCTTGTGGCTAAAGACGAGGACACAACCAATAACAGGACACTGACTGAGAGAGTCAGGTGCAGATTAACAACAGAGCCTCCAGGTGACACTTTTTATGGCAAAGCTCGTATGTTACTTTAACAAAAACCCATATCAAGGATTAATAGTTTCTAGTGTGTGGGGGAAAAAGCGAAATTTTGCAAACATAATTGAATTTTACACATCTGTCCACTGTGCAGGAGGGATTAACACTAAAAGGTATTTTTTTTTATGTATGGGATTTACAAATGCTTGCTGCCATTACTGCCTATATTAACCTTTGGCGGGTAGCTTGACCTTCTTAGTTGATAAATTTCATCAGTGGTTTACAAACACTAGTCTATAGATGACATGCATCAGAATCACTTGGTAATCATGTAAAAAAATTGACTCCCGGGCCCGATTTCTGGATACTCTGAGTTAGTATATCTGGGGTATGTCCAGGGTGTTTTTATTTATGTTTGTTAAATGTGCAGGTCACTCTGATAAGTAATCAGCTCTGAGGTCAGCTCAGTTCTTTCTAGATGTACCATTCTGTGACTGGAGGTTCTGCGATGTAAAGCAGGCTGTGATGCAGGATGAGCGTACCCTTTCCATGTGCCAAATATGGGCATCCAGGCACCGAATCTTTCCCAGATGAGAAAATGATGGCCCTTCGCTATTGGGCCAAAACCAACACTAATGGACTTGTAAATCTTAGTCTTTAACTAGAGCAAATGAAAAAATTGCAGGGGAAAGATTATTATCTTGCCTATGCTGCCCTTATTTCAGGGGCATTTGGAGCATTTCTTCTTTATTTTCCCAACACGTGTTGGAAGAAAAGATATCAGGACACAATGATATACTGGAGACATGTAAACCAAACTGACTTCGGGTTTCCTCTTCCCTCACCTAGTTCTTATGATGTACATAATGACATAAAATTAAATCTCTTGTGTTGCCATAGCAGATCATTTTAATATTTCGGGGATAAAGGAATCTACCCTCACAAAATACCATTGCCACCATCTCTTACCCACATCCTAGAAAGGTAAAAAGGAAAATAATCGACACAAACAACATCCCAAAGAAGTATGTCAACGATGCAAAGACTAGCACATTTCAAAAATAAGATGATACACATTACTCTCACACCTCCTATTTTTATTTAATAATAAGTCATGCACATTTCTCTAGGTCAGTAGGTGCTCATAAGTTATCCTTTGTAACAGTTTCATAATTTTCTAGAGTATAGACAGATAATATGTCAAGATTTCTCCAATCATTTCCTTAACGACAGGCTTTTAGCTTGCTTTTTAAAATTACTACAGACAGTGCTGCAATAAACATTGCAACACACATCCTAGTGCTTTTATTTTGGCCTGGTATTTTCCAATGAATGGATTGCTCTGAACATGGGTTCCAAGATCTTAACTCATACTAGATTCTGCTGGATTATTTTCCAAGGAACGTGTAGCAATTTCATGTTTCTACCAGCACTGTACGAGTTCCAATTTCTTCCATACCCTCACCAGCACTGAGCATTTTTAATCTTCTAAAGTTTTGCTGATCTGAAAGATGCCAAATGGCTTTTTATTGCTTTAAAATGCATTTCCTTGTGTATGAAATACACCTTTTCATATATATTGGCTCTTTGCATGTCTTCTTTTGTGAATGACCCTCTAGGACAGTGGTTCTCAACCTTCTGGCCCTTTAAATACAGTTCCTCATGTTGTGACCCAACCATAAAATTATTTTCGTTGCTACTTCATAACTGTAATGTTGCTACTGTTATGAATCGTAATGTAAATATCTGATATGCAGGATGGTCTTAGGCGACCCCTGTGAAGGGTCATTTGACCGCCAAAGGGGTCGCGACCCACAGGTTGAGAACCGCTGTTCTAGGATAAAATTAAGTTATACTCTTCCTCACACCATGTAAAAAAATAATTCCATATTAGATTAAAGGCCTAAAGAAAAATACTACAAAACCAGAATAGCAAAACCCTACATTTTAGAACTTTAGTGGAAGAGTTACTTGACATTTTAAACATGACACATCTAAATTCCATGGAAATTAAGAATTTGAATTTTTAGCCATTAAAATGGTTTATATTGTTTTTTGCCTTACAGAAAAAGTCAAAAGACACATGATAATTGGTTTTTAAAAAGCATGTGTTGTATATAATACAAAGATTAATTGCCCTGATATACGGTTCTCTCAAAAATTGATTCAAAAAAGGCAAAAGGAAAAAGAAAGCTAAAGAGAAATGAGCAAAGGATACCTTTTCACTATCACACGCTGCCCACGAAGCTTCTGGTGTTTAACATGTAGACAAAGTGCGTGTTTACATCAGAGTATTGATAGGAGGTGTATCTCCTCCCTCGTGACCTTCTCACATTCACATCCTTCTCTGCCTGTCGAGCCCCTTGGCATTTGGCTCTGATTTCCTCATGGTGTATTGCCTTTGGTAAACCTCACATACCCAATAATCACATCTGAATTGTCCTTTTGACATTTCCCTCCAACCTCCTCTTTCAATTCTTCAGCCAACTCACAGCAGCCCAACTGCCTGCCTCTTGAAGCCAACAGCTAATCCTCAGAAGGCTCTGTGCACACAACAAAAGGCCACACCCAGCTCCAGTTCAGTATTTCAGGTGAGCCCTACAAGGGAAGGACCACAGCCAGGCCTAGAGTTTAGAAGCCAAGTTTAGGAAAGGCACCTGCATTGTTCTTACACACACCAGAATATAAAGCACTTGTATGTCACAGGAGCAGATGAGGAGCCGCTGAGATGATCCATGAGACACATCCAAATGATAACAAGCAATGGGGCCAGGTTTTCTCTTAGAACCACACAATTCAAAATCACCAGTGAGCAGTGGGAACATCGTGTATTACTCCTTTCTCGCTAGATGGAGAGAGCACATTTCTCACCAGCTCTCATCCACTATCATAACCATTCCCAGTAAGTGCATCATTCAAAGCCCTGCCTTAAATCACATTCCCAGAAAGCCCTCTCTTGTCTTAGACTCACCCCCTAATTTTCAGCTGCCAGTTCCTTCTGACTTGGTAGCACACTGTACGACTTCTTTGTATCTTCAATCACAGTTGTAATTAACATCTGCCACCTCGACTTGAGCACAAACACAATGAAAGCAAGTACCACATCTATTTTGTGTAGAATACTTAGCACAGTGCTAGGTACAAGCTGGTAATCACTAAACATTGAATGAATAAATGGAAATAAAAGTATCTTGCTTATTTATATCTACCTGTTGTAAGAATCTGTGATTATTACTGTTTGTTCATTCATGCATTATTGATCTCCCTCATGAAAATATGGGCTTCTTAAGAATAGGGGGTTATGCCTCACCCTTTATATTCCTAACATCTGAAACAATGTGGACATATAAGTGCTCAATACAAATTTGATAAATACACAAATATAGGTCCCAGTCTGTGCTATTGTTGGCTGGCTGGAACCTTGAGATAGTCGTCACCTCCATTTTCAAACCTCCATGATTGAATATTGTGAGCACTCCGAATCTCCATATATTTATTTTAAGTCATTTACAACTACTATTTGATGTAGAAGCATATTATGTATATTATAAACATACAAAAATTAAAATCAGGATGTGATAAAAATAAGTGCTAGATATATAATATTTTTTGGAGCACCCTACTTTGGAGACCCACTTTTCTGAATGATAATGAGTCACCCAAAATTACACTGCAATCAGCTACACAGCTGTCAAGCCAAATTTTTTCAATATTCTTTAACCAAAAGCCTCTGTTTTAAGACAAAATTCTCTTTAATCAAGGTTCTAGAATACACGAGAGGGAGGCAAAGAAAATAATTCACAAGCAATTGAAAAGTGGTTTTCATTCTAAAGTTTTTTTTTTTCCTTTTAGTTTTAAGATTGAAATTACTGGTTAGGGAGAGAATCAAGCATCCATAGGTCATGGGTGATGTCTACCCAAAAAGTGAGAAGTTCAAAGTACTAACAGTCAAGTAAAAACTAAGGATGAGGGATTTCACCTGGCAGTAGAGTGGTAGAAAATTTATGCAAAGTTCCCTCTCAGTCCATCCCCACAGAGGCAAGATGAAATAGCCCTTAGTCTTCTTTGGCAACTTAAAAGACATTCAACCTGACTAGGTTCTGATTGTCACTATTATGGCAGTTTACAAAGCAAATATTTTTCCCGAATATCTTTTCAAAATATAATGGGCTGGCTCAGGCTGGGGTAAATATATGTCAGAGTGGAATATATGTAAAAGCATAATGGATTCTCCTCCAGTTAGTTCAAATGCTTTTTCCTGACCCATTGTATTAACTTTTAAATGAAAATCCAAATACAGATTTAATCATACTGTGGTATTGGGACCACCAAGGGGTTTCTATTTGAAAACCCATCTCGTTAAATACACATATCAGCATGATGCTGGTTGTTTCCGGTATTATTTTAAACTGAAAAGCCTTAAGCCCCGCTCCTGTGTTTTACTGAGTCCCCAGGATCTGCATGACACGCGGCAAGGCAGCCGCTCTGGCCATTTAATGCTTCGTTGGAACACCCCAAATCTCATTTTTATTCAGAAATAAAAAATGAACATGCTGTTTTACTTTGTAGTCATTAGTTTGGCCCTGAGTGTTATATTTATTAAATTTACTGACTTTTGATTCTTATTTGCAATGCTTCTAAAGCAGTTTTGGCATAAGGCAGCACAGAAGACAAAGACAAAATCCTTGCTATAGAGTTGATTTGTTTTTGGTCAGGGTGGGGTGGGGGTGGGGACCGACACATGTTTCAAATTACTTTTTCTCGAAATATAAAAGTTATTTATGCCTCATTTAGAATGAGTAAATACAGAAAAAAAGTATAGCGAGGAAGAAAAATCTCTCTCATGCTATCACTTGGTCATAATAAATACTTACTATTTTGGAGCATTTTCCCCCTGGTATAGTAAACTATATCATATGTAAGAAATCATAGTTACACTTGAGCTCTTATTTAATACAGCTCTGTATCCTGTTTTCTCCCCACTTCACACTGTACCTCAAGCATTAAAAACTATTTGTAAACATTTACAACGGGCATAAAGATTCCATAATATGCACTGTAATTAACCTTTCTCTTATTGTTGAGCATGTAGGTAGTTACTGAAGTCTTGATTAAGTAAATAAATGGAAGGTGAACACCTTTCTCTGTGCACTCTAAACCTTTTATCACCATTTCAGACAATTCTCTTAAGAAAGCTTCTTAGGAATACAACTATAGAAAATATTAATGCTGGGAATCACTTGCATTTATTGAGTTTTAAGTGTTAAGTTTTGTCCTAAGCACTTTGCACATATGAACTAATTCAATATTAGTTCAATCTTACAGATGAGAAAACAGGCACAGAGAGCTGAAGCACTCTTTCCAAGGCCATAGATGTCACCAGCAGCGCCTAGAGCCTGTGAGCAATGCTGAGTCCCCGGCCCTTCCCCAGCCCTCCAAGCTGCAAGCTGATTCTGCACTGTTCACAAGATCCTCTGGTGGTTCGTTTGCACATTAAGGATTTGAGAAGCTCTAACAATACACTCTGTAACCTTGATAGATTTTTACTACTTCAGTGGAAAATCTGCATATAAACTACTAGCATCTCCAGAGCATGAAAAAAAAAAGGCCTTAATTAAAGCTTATGTTAGGCTCAACCGTATGAATTTCCTGCTATCCTATATAATAAAAGCCTAATATGCAAATTGTCCCCTCGAGCAGATCGACCTCTCACTATGACATGCGCTGACCACCAGGGGGCGGCACAGACCATGGTGGGCGTCGGCAATGCTGCCCTGACAGCAGGCGGCAGTGGAGGCGCTGCTGGCCCTAAGTGGGACCACGGTGGGATGGTGGAGCAGATGAGTGAGTGGTGCCAGGCCAAGGCGAGTGCAAGCAGGGGCTTGACTGCCTCGCAAATTGCCCTGCAGATGGCGACCAGCAGCCGGCAGGCCCTGATTGCCCAATCGGGGCCAGGTCCCAGGCTGGGATGGGGAACTGGGGTGGGTGGCAGCGACCAACCTCCCACGGCTCCTGGGCGGGGGGCTGTGCCTCTCGCTGGCTACCTGGGGGCAGGGGTGATGGGGACAGAGGTGCGGTGAGAATGCAGGGTGTCTTCAGAAATAAAAAATGAACATGCTGTTTTACTTTGTAGTCATTAGTTTGGCCCTGAGTGTTATATTTATTAAATTTACTGACTTTTGATTCTTATTTGCAATGCTTCTAAAGCAGTTTTGGCATAAGGCAGCACAGAAGACAAAGACAAAATCCTTGCTATAGAGTTGATTTGTTTTTGGTCAGGGTGGGGTGGGGGTGGGGACCGACACATGTTTCAAATTACTTTTTCTCGAAATATAAAAGTTATTTATGCCTCATTTAGAATGAGTAAATACAGAAAAAAAGTATAGCGAGGAAGAAAAATCTCTCTCATGCTATCACTTGGTCATAATAAATACTTACTATTTTGGAGCATTTTCCCCCTGGTATAGTAAACTATATCATATGTAAGAAATCATAGTTACACTTGAGCTCTTATTTAATACAGCTCTGTATCCTGTTTTCTCCCCACTTCACACTGTACCTCAAGCATTAAAAACTATTTGTAAACATTTACAACGGGCATAAAGATTCCATAATATGCACTGTAATTAACCTTTCTCTTATTGTTGAGCATGTAGGTAGTTACTGAAGTCTTGATTAAGTAAATAAATGGAAGGTGAACACCTTTCTCTGTGCACTCTAAACCTTTTATCACCATTTCAGACAATTCTCTTAAGAAAGCTTCTTAGGAATACAACTATAGAAAATATTAATGCTGGGAATCACTTGCATTTATTGAGTTTTAAGTGTTAAGTTTTGTCCTAAGCACTTTGCATATATGAACTAATTCAATATTAGTTCAATCTTACAGATGAGAAAACAGGCACAGAGAGCTGAAGCACTCTTTCCAAGGCCATAGATGTCACCAGCAGCGCCTAGAGCCTGTGAGCAATGCTGAGTCCCCGGCCCTTCCCCAGCCCTCCAAGCTGCAAGCTGATTCTGCACTGTTCACAAGATCCTCTGGTGGTTCGTTTGCACATTAAGGATTTGAGAAGCTCTAACAATACACTCTGTAACCTTGATAGATTTTTACTACTTCAGTGGAAAATCTGCATATAAACTACTAGCATCTCCAGAGCATGAAAAAAAAAAGGCCTTAATTAAAGCTTATGTTAGGCTCAACCGTATGAATTTCCTGCTATCCTATATAATAAAAAGCCTAAATGCAAATTGTCCCCTCGAGCAGATCGACCTCTCACTATGACATGCGCTGACCACCAGGGGGCGGCACAGACCATGGTGGGCGTCGGCAATGCTGCCCTGACAGCAGGCGGCAGTGGAGGCGCTGCTGGCCCTAAGTGGGACCACGGTGGGATGGTGGAGCAGATGAGTGAGTGGTGCCAGGCCAAGGCGAGTGCAAGCAGGGGCTTGACTGCCTCGCAGATTGCCCTGCAGATGGCGACCAGCAGCCGGCAGGCCCTGATTGCCCAATCGGGGCCAGGTCCCAGGCTGGGATGGGGAACTGGGGTGGGTGGCAGCGACCAACCTCCCATGGCTCCCGGGCGGGGGCTGTGCCTCTCGCTGGCTACCTGGGGGCAGGGGTGATGGGGACAGAGGTGCGGTGAGAATGCAGGGTGTCTAACAGGCTCGCTCTCACTCCCCCTGCTACCCTCCCCTGGGACGCCAGGGCTCACAATGCCAGGGAGCCCCCACACTCAGGTGCCAGGCACCCGTGAGGAGCCTGCCCTGCACCCGCTTGGCCTCTCCCAGGTGAATCGGGCCACAGCCGCTGGGACCACAGGGGCCAGTCGGGCTTCCTGTGGGTTTGTGCAGGAGCTGTTCTGGGAGGCCGGCCGGGAGAGAGCGTGCTGCCCACCTGGCTTCCATACAGTGCCACTGGGTGGCCCAGAGGCCCACGCTGCGCCCTCACCAGCGGTGTCCAGCCGCGCTCACCGCATCTCCATGTGGGGACTTGGGCACTGTGACTCAGGTGGAGGGGGGCATGTGAGGGCCCGGGGGCCCAGGTGCTGCCCAGGGCCCAGAGATCAGCTGGGACCTGCCCTTCCATGCCAGACGCTTGCACTTCGATCGCTGGCCAGGCCTAGGGACTGCACCCATGCACAAATTTCATGCACTGGGCCTCTACTTTTTAGATGAAAAAAGTCAAATACTGGCAATTTATAGTAGTTCAATTTCAGTAGGTGGAGGGATAGCAATAATAAAACTTACAGGTATCTGCAGTCTGTGTAGAGATAGGATTTCAGAAAGAATAAGATGGGGTTCCTTCCCCCAATGAATATACACGTTAGGAAGAATAACAATGAAATAGGTAATTCAATTCAAAGTGATAAGTGCTACCTAAGAGCATTCTGAGAGCTCAAGAGGAAGTTAAGTGATATTCTGGAAGATAAATGCTATGAAAGAAAACAATGATTTGCTTTTATTGATGGTAAGAAAGTTGGGCTTACATGCCTCAGCCAAATTATTAAAAATGGGTAGCCCCGTGAGCTGCTCGGAGTCTAATATAACAAACATGTAAAGAATATAAGGTGTTCCACAAAGTGTGGGAGATGAGAATTGCCACTTGACCTGCGAAAGCAAGGTGACAGTGTATCCTTGCTGGGGACAGCAGGTAAAGAAAATTACAGGTCTTGCCACTTAGGATGCACTATTCTCATGGGCCCCCACTTGGCCATATTTTTTTAAGTTGGATATTTTAAGGTTGGGTGAAATGAAGAGGTGGCTTCCCATTGTGCTACAAAATGGACAGTAGAATCTTAGGAGTAATTAATCCTTAAGGATACAATATGTTTACCAGAGTGCTTAGTAACTTGTAAATAAATTATACAGTATGTGCAAGAGCACAAAACCTTTGCTAAATATTTACCTTCCCCCCAGAGTGTCCATTCTCAGGATATTATTCTTTCAAGTATTTGCAGTTTCCTATTACAGAATGAGATTGGGTTATCGTGTTAATTTTGCATCGTCCCACTGGTTGGTTTGGAATGCTCAATTTTGAGGGAGGTGGTTGAATTGGCAGTAATTCCACTTTACCATTTTATCTTTTTCTTAAGATTTCTTTCCGAGAAAGCACTAACCTACCACCAGTTGGGCCTATGGTGAGCTTATTCATCTGTTAGTTAAATGATCTCCATGTAAGTTGCTTTTTCACATGCAAGAAAGACTTGTTGGTGGCAAGTCCTTTGGTGCTTCATATGTTTCCTTGAGAAACTATACATTTGTGTCACAACTGGAGAGTGAGCCTCCAAACTTGGGACCTTCCCGTTGCTACTTCCTCAGGGTCCTCACGTGCCCTTCCTTCGTCCAAAGCTCCTTCGGTCACGGCTTTCTGAGACTAAGCCTTTCTCACAGGAACCAACTGATTTTCACATAATTTCTGTCTGGATATCTACAGATTTTCTCCACGTTGCTGCCATGGAAAGCAGGCTGAGCTCCAATCACAAAAGGCTGTAAGTCTGAGGACACTTTCAGCCACATAGCACTTTATTTGATCACTTCTATCTGTACACATTTTTACCGTTAGCTTATTTTAAAGGAAACTGCCTACATTTTCCAGGGCCATTCTGTTTCTGTGGCACTTGGAGCATATATGGCGTTCTGACTAGGGGAGCTGAGTATAGGAATTGCAAGCAAACCTATGCTCTCACTGCATGAACACATCTAAAGAGTTAGAAAAGGATGAGCCAAATAGAAGAACATGGACAATAACGTTCTGAGAGACCAATCGGAAGGCCTTTGGTTTGTAAAAATTATTCAAAGACGAGAGAAGATGGTTAACTCAATGAGAATTGATGATAAAGGAATGATTTATAATCTCAAATGAGTTCATATGTATTCTGTAGACTAGAGGATCAACAACAATGACCAAAGGCGAGGGTTACTTCTCTATATTTGGTAAAAGGCAATGGCCAATAAACATGCTGACCAGCTGGCGTCCATTCTGCTCTAGACAGGAAACAGCAGCTTAGGCTCAGACTCAGAGATCTCCCCAACGCAGAGTGCTATTCAAAGCAATTTTAGGGGCCTGTGTAAGTAAAATATCTGAGACCGAATTTGGGTAATCATGTGAGTGATATCCAAAACACACTGAGCAGGGGGAAATGACATGAGAGTGGGGAGTTTCACACTTAGGCAATTACTGGTGGCAGATCTAGGGGTCCCCATTTCTTCCTACAGCCATAAGGGGCAAATGGTTTCTATTTCTCAGTACTTGTCATTAATAAGATCTAGTCTGGCAAAACTGCCTGCAAATGTTGGCAGTTGGATTCCTAACTTATCAGTTTCCTTCATAGCCTGCCTTCCTCCCTTCTTCCCTCTCTTCCATTGAAGGACTGTGAGAATACAGATAAGAATAAGATACAGCACCTTTCTCTCAACTTTCTTATAATCAGAAAAGACAGAGAGGATGTGCACAAACAACCATAACACCCAGCGGTATGTTGGACGCATGGTAGGAGAGAGAGGATGTGCACAACCATAACACCCAGCGGTATGTTGGACGCATGGTAGGCACTCAATAAATAACTGTTAACAGAATGAATGAGATATTGTCTTAGAAAGAAAAGGCAGGATGAGGGGCCTGTATAGTTTGAAATAGAGAGGATGGAAGCCAAGATAACTCAGGTCAGATGCTATTCTGCCTCCATCTTATCAGTAAAGCTACTTTGCTCTTATTAGTAACAGGTTTGGAGTTGGAAGGGAAGGTTAGGCAGGCTGGGGGCTTGAACTAATTGGAGCGTTTTTAGAAGCGATATTGTGGACAGCAAACTACCAGAACAACCAAGCTTCTAGGAAATAAAAGAGAAAAGAAACCCTCATTTTAGACAGAAAAGAAGGTAGACTAAATTTGCTCCTCTAGGAAATACCAAAGTGGTTTTCCTATCAGTTAATATATTAAGATGACCTTCCACTCCTTCTTAGCAAGTATTTTCCTCTGCTTCCATGCAGAGATCTGAAAACAGAGAGACTGGACTCCCCCATACCTGTCCTTCTTTTCTGCTCTGTAGGGCATGGACTGACAATCTTTTTCAGCAGCAAATTTTTAACTACTCCAAATAGTTCGCTATACAGGCTTGTCCCAAATGCCCCTAACCTCCCCCATGTGTACCAACTTTGATGCCAAATACATTACTATCACATCATCATAGACATATTACATACATTCCATGGAAATATGATTGTTTATAATAGGACCCCAACCGTATCTTATTACAAGTCTTACATCCTCATTACATTCACAAAAATCAAAAAAAAGGAGCCTAGTAGACATTTGGGCAATTCACAAATCAATCTGATAAGAAGAGGACAACCTGAAAAGTAGATGGGGGAAATGAAAATATAGCCAATGAGGTCACGTGTACAAATAGTTACAGATTCTGTGACCAGCTGCTGATATGGTGATAAAATGTGTGATCACGTAGAAGTTTCACCTTTTAGCAGTTGGTGATCTAAGACTAAAATGCTATAAAAGTATCAAGAAAACGAAGGTGGAAAAAGAGCAGGAAGAGGGTGTGTTGACCTAACATACTTACATTATCATTTTTTGTTTTTTGCCAGTTTAGGTCCTTGGATTAAAACATAAGCCAGGGGTCCTCAAACTTTTTAAACAGGGGGCCAGTTCACTGTCCCTCAGACCGTTGGAGGGCCGGACTATAGTTTAAAAAAAAACTATGAACAAATTCCTATGCACACTGCACATATCTTATTTTGAAGTAAAAACCCTCAGACTGGAGGGCCGGACTATAGTTTAAAAAAAAAACTATGAACAAATTCCTATGCACACTGCACATATCTTATTTTGAAGTAAAAAAAACAAAACGGGAACAAATACAATATTTGTATTTGCATGTGGCCCGCGGGCCGTAGTTTGAGGACCCCTGACATAAGCCCTCAGAAAGCAGACTCTGCCTCTCTTTCTACTTGAAGATTCTTAGCCCTACTTGGGATTAATAAATGATGGTCTGATAGTCATCACTGGTGCTCCTGGTACTTGGTCAGGAGGATGGGAGGACTGGAAAGATAGAGGAGGAAATGGTACCTCCAGTTCTCAGGTAACGGACAGGAGGAGGGGGAGGGGAAGCCATTCATTTGGCTAAGAAGACACTTAGACATTTTCATAGATCTTTTACTTAATTCCCCAGGAAGACAGAAGGTAATGGAAAGGGAATCAATTTTGTAACAGGATGTGTCTACATGAGAGCCTTCCCAACTAACATTAGACAAAATAATTTACTGAATATAATACCTGATATTATATTCCAATTTACAAAGTACTTTATCATTTCAGTCAATGCTAGAGAAATACAAATTATGGCAGCCTTTCCCTTATCCTCTTTCTTCCACTGCTGTTCCATTTCTGTCCTCATTCATTTCATTTTGAGTTTCAGAAATTTTCTAACACAAATTTTCATAGTTAAGTATGTATTCTTTCTGCTTTCAATCCCAGCTTGGTTTCTCTATCAGTCAGGGTCCCAGGAGAAACAGAAATTTGCTTAGATGATGCAACTAAAGAGACTTTAACAAATAACAAAGGAGCCATTTACAGAGCAAAGTAAGGGAACAGACAAGGCATGCTGAAGCACCCAGAGATGAGGGATTCCTGGGTCTGAAGGGATCAAAGAAGGGAGGCAATGACCTCCTAGAGGGCAGGGAGAGCCGGCGCTTGGCAGCTTGTCCAGCAGGAGCCATTATTGTGGAGGCTAGTGGCTACTATCAGAGCTGTCACTGAAACCAGGAGGGAGGGATAGGGAAGAAAGACCCCTATCTTTCTCTCCTCCTGCCGTTCATTCAACCGCCAGGTAAGGGAGCCAGACACAAGCCACAGAGGTACAGCTCATAGGCACAGAGAAGAGAAAAGTAGAGAATGGTTGGGGGGATTTCTGACATCAATCTTGCTTGACTTGCATTTTGGCTTCCTACATGCTTATTTAAAGGTGTATCCTCATCCTTTTGTGGAACTGTACTAGACTGGATGATGAGAGTCCACGGTGGCATGTCTCAGGTAACATGTAACATGAGGAAACATGGCATGATCCTTAAAAAAATCACGGAGCTGGGCTCATGGTTCCATTACAGACTCATCTCTACCATCAGCTGGACCCTCAGTAATGTTTGGTGATCCCTCTGAAGGTCCAAGTTATTTCTGTCAGGAACGTTTTAAAATTAAATCATCTCTCCTGTTACTAGGTCCCCTATTCACTATCTCTTCATGGGACCAGGACTTTTCCTCCTCCTTTACAGAGAAAAGAGAGGCCAGCTAGCTTTCTGTCTCTCCAGAGACCTAATTTCACCACTTCCTCCCTCTCTCCTCTTTGTCTACAGTCTTTCCCTCTCTTCTTATTCCTACCACTTCCCAAGTATAGGAAAAACATGGCCATATTTTAAGACGTGGAAGCTAAATAACAAAACCCCTTTTCAAGTCACTATTGACTCTCCACCTGTATCAATACTCTCTGTTCATGAATAAGTTATTGAACTTATGGTCTACACTCCTTGCTAATTTCCTTACAGCCCAGTCATTCCTCAGCTTACCATATTCTGGGTTTTACTCACCACACCAACAAAAGCACCATTGATAATATTGCAACTGATTTCTTAATGACCAAACCAATACTACTTTGCAGTATTTGAAGTGACTGACTCCTTCCTTCTTGGATCTTTTATTTTCCAGGGTTTCTGACAATTCCTGGGTATCTTACTCTCTTTCTAGGTCTTTTTACTAGCTTCCTCTC
This sequence comes from Myotis brandtii, assembly GCF_000412655.1. NCBI lineage: Eukaryota > Metazoa > Chordata > Mammalia > Chiroptera > Vespertilionidae > Myotis > Myotis brandtii. The sequence goes on from NW_005358649.1 coordinate 1,068,137, forward strand.
TGGCTTTTGCTCTCTGTATTCGGTTTGAGACTATGCTTTTCACATAATGAGTGCCCCCTAAGTGGTGCATCCTACACTCAACGTTTCAAGAAATTCTGTTTACAAATCAGTTACTGGAACCTTTTTCACAATCTAGATCTCTCTCTCTCTCTTGAGCTTCCGACCCATCTATTCAATTTATAGGCACCTAAAACTACATATTCAAACAACTACTTAACTTCTTGTCAAAGAGCTCAGTCCAGTTACCCAATTCTAAGTATCACTTTATACAATTTTCTCTTTTCTCTCTTCTTTGATTACCTAATTGTAGAAATTCTACCTCCTAAATATTTCTTTAATTGGTTACCTCCTTTTCCTTCAATTCTCACTGCAATACGCCAGGCTCTAATGCGTATTAACATAGTCACCATAACATCCCAGTCTTCAGTCTTCTTGCCTTGAATCTTCAGCCCTCAAATCTTCCCTTTTCAATGGCGACAAATGAAATTTTCATTAAAAAAAAAACAACCAAACTAATTATCTCAATTCCCTGTTTAAAATTCACCATTAGCACTCTGTCACCGTGGGAGAAGTCAGAACTCCATGGGACATAGGTATGAAGCCTTACCTCCCCTCTCGTTACGCCCATCAAGAGAAATACCCTTTAGTTTAGCCATACTCAGTTGCTCCAATTTTCTAGACTTCACCAAGCTCTCTCACCTGTAGTTCTTTGCACATGCAATATATTGCCTGTGTCTGGAAAGACTTAATTTAAATTCTACTTGTTTTTTTATGACTGAGATCAGGGCCATGTCCTTTGGGTATGAATAATTTAAAAGAAAAATGTAAAATACCTTGGCTATTTAAGAATCCACCTCAAATTCCTGTTTGTCTTTTAAGATTCATCTCACATCCAAGAAACCTTCTTTGACCTTCTCTCCACCCTTCTTTCTGGAATAAGTGACCCTCTCCTGCACTCACCCGGCACCAAGAGTATTCTCTGTGGGCACAGTGACCCCGCAGTTGGAACTGTTTGTTTACTTGCCTGAGTTACTCATTACGACTATGCACATGGACTGCTCTTTTATCTCAGTAGTCAGACTTGTAGAGGGCCAGATACCTTACAAATATTTATAGAAATGAAATGAAATCCTTTCTCATTAAACACTTCTCAGCCTTGCCAACTCACTTTACTTCAACCCTGACAACTCTAGGGAATACGAAAGAGTAAGATAATTTCTGGACTTACCAAAGACACTTTTGTCAACTAGAAAGAATGCTGTGCACTCGACTGATCTGTGTTTCAGTCCTCACCCCATCACCAGCTCTGTAAATCCCTTTACCTTTTTTGGAGTTCTTCTTCCTCATGTACTACATAAAGGGATTGGGCTGTGATTTTTAGTTGTGTTTCCTCCAGTTCTGACAGTCTAAGAAACCATTTACAGAATGAAAGCGCACACCAACTTGAAGTCCAAAAATCTAAAAGCCTATTTGGATGGATTGTTTCTTCAGGAGAACCAACTGGAGGGGAGAAGGCGTTGGTAATCATTAAATATCAGAGTGACCACTGAGAGAGAGAGAGTTTGTTAGTGATTTCTCAGTATGCTTTCCCAGATCTGGCCCTCTGGCTAAAGACCATTATTATATTGTCTCCCTTGCAGCTAAGACCATCTAACTGATTCTGGCCAGTAGGGAGTGATGCTTGATGTTCTGAAAGGAAAGAAGAATGACCATTCTTCCTTCTTGAGCCAAATTTGTGAGTTGAGTGTTGAGCATGGCAGAGATAGGCCAGAGGGAACCTGGTTCTCTGGCACTACCCAGTATACCTGCTCTGTATTTTTACATGAGAGAAAAATAAATTTATTGTTTAAGCCAGGGGTCCTCAAACTACGGCCCACGGGCCACATGCAAATACAAATATTGTATTTGTTCCCATTTTGTTTTTTTACTTCAAAATAAGATATGTGTAGTGTGCATAGAAATTGGTTCATAGTTTTTTTTAAACCATAGTCCGGCCCTCCAACGGTCTGAGGGACAGTGAACTGGCCCCCTGTTTAAAAAGTTTGAGGACCCCTGTTTTCAAAGTACAGTGAGTAAAAGAACGAAGATGGTAATTTTATTGACAAGAACCAGTTATTAAAAAGAAAAGAGAACCAGTTATTAGAAGTTTGCTTCAACCTTTAATAACATAATTAATTTTTCAAGGAAATTTACTATAGTTCCTAAAATGAGATCCTAAAGCTTTCTATTCTGTATTCCACTTTATCTTAGAGAAGTGAGGGCCCAGAGGCAGACTGGGAAGGCATTTACTGGGCAAAGTAAATTCTAATCTTACAAACCAGTTATCTACTGATTGATCATAATGAAGACTCTAAAACAAATCTCTGAAAGGGTTTTGTTTTCTGTTCAGTAATTCCACTTACAAAGACACAAAAACATGAAATGCTTTTGTAGCTCATACAATATGAGCTGTGAAGTTATGAAACATTAACAACCTTCATTGCTTTCCAAGGGTGGAAATCATTATGCTAATGGTATTACCCAGAAAGTATCCTGGCGCCATAAAATAAAGGCTCCATTATCAGATTGGGCTCCAAGGAGAGAGTGGCCCAGAAGCATTTGAAACCCTCCTGCTTCCGCTCGTTCAGTGGCAGGGGGATGCTGGTCCCCAGGGAGCACAGTCTGTGGTGACTTCAGGTCAGAGGAAGAGAGAGCTGTAGCTTGCACATCTGACAGGCAAAGCAGGAGGCCCCGACTCAGAGCACGCCACAGGGAAGAAAGCTTTTGTATAATCAACCGATAAACAATCAGTAATTAGGGGTTGCACTTCAAGCTAGTGCATAAAGAAAACGAAAAATATTCTACCGTGAATAAGGGCCAAGAGCAAAAAGGAACTTCCAGAAAGCACTGGGGAATGATTCCATTTACTATAAATGAACTGTGGTGGAAAGGTTCAATAGTGACCCAAGAAACTCTCCCCTCCTCCCCCAATATATCCTTCATAGTCCCTAATGCCCCAAATCTGTATCTCACACCTTCCAACCTATTTTCATCATCGAGATGGCTTCTTTGTGCTTTAGGTCCTTAGTATGAATGGGGCCTGTCTGCTGTGCTTGTTAAAGATGAGCACTGCTGACACTATTTCTCAGACCTGACCTCCCAGGGTTTTCAGGGCCAAGGAAGAGGGCAACAGAGGCAGGAGAATCAGAGGGTTTGATTATAGAGGCCTTGAAAGCAGGCAGAGGATTCTGGATTTGATGGAGTTGGCAATAGGAAACCAAGTAGATCTTTGAGCCAGGAGTAACCCAACGAAGGTCTTATGTTAGTGAGAGCATCAGTATGAGAAAGAACTAGAGATTGGTTAGGAGAAAATTACTTTTTTGTTGTTGTTACAGTGGAACCTTGACTTACGAGTTTAATTTGTTCCACGACAGAGCTCGTAACTCAAATTACTCGTATGTCAAATCTTTCAGGGCCAAGGAAGAGGGCAACAGAGGCAGGTGAATCAGAGGGTTTGATTATAGAGGCCTTGAAAGCCAGGCAGAGGATTCTGGATTTGATGGAGTTGGCAATAGATCTTTGAGTCAGGAGTAACGCAACAAAGGTCTTCTGTTAGTGAGAGCATCAGTATGAGAAAGAACTAGAGAAAAGTAGATTGGTTAGGAGAAAATTACTTTTTTGTTGTTGTTAATCCTCACCTGAGGATATTTTTTCCATTGATTTTTAAAGAAAAACATTTTTATTGATTTTAGAGAGGAAGGGAGAGGAAGAGAACATTGAGCCACATTGGCTGGGCTCCACTGATTTTTAGAAAGAGTGGAAGGGAAGGGGAGAGACATTGGTGTGAGAGAGTCATCAACTGGTTGCCCCCTACACATGCCCCAACCTGGAATGGAGGTACATGCCCTTGACTGGAATCAAACCTGGGACCCTTCACTCCACGGGCTGACACTCTAACCACTGAAAAAACTGGCCAGGGCAAGGAGAAAATTACTTGAATCTAGGCTGAGATAAAGAAGTCCTGAACATAACTAGTGACTATTAAAAGGGAGAGGAGAGAATGGGTCACTTTGTATAAGAATGGACGGAGCCAGAGATAAATTTGATCTTTAGCAATGAAATAAGGGGGTGGTTGAATGCTTGAAATAAAACTCATCAAAGCAACAGAAACAGTAAAGAATAAGCCTAAACCCACAATTTCCTATCCAAATCACGACCCTTTTCAGACTGAAGGGGGACACTGCCAATTACTACATCTGGGACAGTGTTGGGCAAATGACAATGTATGGCCATCCTACCTGAAAAGAGCTTTAACTATCAACATGGAAGGTAACTCCCAGATTCATACCACCAGCTCCAGGTTTCGTAAAGTTCAGAGTATTAAAAGGGAGTCACCATCAGAGGATAAAAGAATTAAAAGCTGCTGTTGAGAGACAGCGGTCTAGCCAGAACGGTAGGGTGGAAACACATGTGGTGTCCCTGAATTTTGAATCTGATCTACTGTTACTGTATCTCTCACAGTCCTCTTCTCTTCAATATGTCACATCCCAACTTGGGGCCTCTTTGCCTACAGGATTTTGAGGATCAAACAGTTTTTAAAAATCTTATTTCTGTTAAGTCTAATTTCTGAATATTTATATCCCGTTTCCATGGGTAACAAGGTAACTTGACAAATAACTGGGGTGTGTGGGGGGTGGTAGCAAGTGAGGGACAGGGGTAGGCGTGTGGCTACAGCATGGACACTGACTAATCAGAATTCACCAGCTAGTTGGCTGTAATCAGCCTGCACTCACCTATGGTCATGGGGAAAAGGCTGAGTCATTGGAGCTGCTCCCCTGAGAAGGGGAAGAAATTGCTCAGAGACATGAAAGGGGTCTTTAGGAATGCAGGGCTGGGTGAGGAAGGAGGAGGCCAGAAGCCTCGCAGGCAGATCCATGTGGGTTCAAGTCCCCAGAAGCAGTGCTGGTGGCAGGCAGTCAGTTCTCTCTCCACCTCTAGCTGAGATGCAGCAGGACTGGGTGACTACGTAGGTGAGGCCCTGGAAGGATTCCCACACCTCCCTCTTGGTTCATGGAGCTCTCCTGTTAATCCCACGATAGCCTGTCATCCATACAGCACTTCCATGCTGTATGGTAAGGTTAGGTGTGGGGCTGGCTATTTTCTGTAAGCTCTCAGAAGACATTGGCTCTGTTAACACTTTTGGTGCAGAGTAGGTATTCAAATACTTGTTGAATGAAGGCACACACTCACAGCCACTTTCTGTGCTAGTGTGTGTGTGTGTGTGTGTGTGTGTGTCGATCTAATGTTCCTTCATTTTCCATTTTTCCATCCCTGTGGTCTCTGTCTGCTTTTCTAATAATGATTTACCCTCAGTGACTCATCATCACCCTAGAGAAGGGACCAAGATTAAACTTCCAAGTTTATCTACACAATCTACTCCTTTCCTTTATTAACTGGAAAGGATCAGTTTCCTAAACAAGATTAAACATTCAGTTTTTCTTTTTTTTAATTTTAATTATTTTTATTTGAGAGAGAGAGGGGGAGAAGGAGAGAGAGGGGGAGAGAAGTGGGGAAGAGATTTGTTGTTCCACTTATTTATGCATTCATTGGTTGCCATCCTGACTGGGGATTGAAGCCAAAACCTTGGTGTATTGGGACAATGATCTAACCAACTGAGCTACTTGGCCAGGGCCCATTTAGTTTTCCTTAAAAGCAATTGTTTTCCATACCTAAATGGGTGGCAGAGTGAGAAGTACTAGTTTGGAGTCAGGTGGAGCGGGGTTAGTTAGCGCTGAACTTGGGTTACCCTGCCTGCACCTCATTTAGCCTATATTTACCATGGGGATACCAAAAACTGCATAAGGTTGTTGAGAAAATTACTATTTTTATAAATGTTTATATAAATTATTAATAAGGATTAGCTACTTTACCACCCTGTTAAGTATTTAGTAAGTGCCAACATCCTCACAAGAACTTGATGACGAAGGTTCTAATATTATCTCCATTGTCCCAGAGGTTCAGGAACTTGCCCAAGGTAACAGAGCTACTAAGTGTGGGAAAGCAGAAACTGAAACCCAGGCACCTGAACTTCAGAACTTATAAGCATTGTCACATTGACTCACATGAAAAAGGTACCAAATAAGTAGTTCTCAAAAAAAGCCCTAGCCACTGTAAGTCCGCATTGGCAGAATGTATTGCTTTATTGTCTTACATGTCTCTTCCATCATCACTAAAAAGAAAATCTACTGTAATTGCATGTGATTGGGAATATCCTTATGTGTTTGCCCTCAGTATAGTAAATCACCAGGTCTGCTTCCAGGCACAGGAGGAGGTGAGAGAAAGGCGAGGACAGTGCTGTGTGCCTGTGTCCACTCACTGACTGACGTTTGTTTATCTGGGAAATGTTTGACCTGCATTGGAGCCCTCAAAGCCCTCTGACACTATAGGATCAATACATATTATTTGAAGTCAAGTTATTTCCCACATTTCGCTTACTTCTTTTTCTATGTATTTTGCACTGGATCTTAGCCAAAAGGTCGAGAAGTGATTTTTCTATGTATTTTATTTTATATATATATTTTATTGATTTTTTTACAGAGAGGAAGGGAGAGGGATAGAGAGTCAGAAACATCGATGAGAGAGAAACATCGATCAGCTGCCTCCTGCACACCCCCCACTGGGGATGTGCCCGCAACCAAGGTACATGCCCTTGACTGGAATCGAACCTGGGACCCTTTAGTCCGCAGGCCGACGCTCTATCCACTGAGCCAAACCAGTTAGGGCTCTATGTATTTTAAATCTCCCTTCTAAATGTGTGATTTCATCTAGCTATCCAAAAAAGCATTAGCTTTTGTCAGATTTTCCTTGAGGTTTCTCTACAATTCTTCCCCCCGAGACACTTAGATTTGCCATTTACTGAGCATCCATTATACAATTGATACTATACAACTGTCAGTTTGTGGAGAAGGAGGACTGAGCTGAAAGCTGCTCTCGGGGGACATGCTGGTCTGCCCTCAGTGTTCTATTTTTCATTCATGTGCAGAGGCCTGTGAATGATAATCCCATATTATTAGATTCAACCAAGACCTACAAAAATATTTTTTATAAGACTGCAAGGAAGAGGGCTGCTCCATAATTATTAGCAATAACACCGGAACAAATTATGTAAGGGATTAAAAATGAGGTGGTTTAGAACTGCAACAAAAATATTGCTAAATAATATTCCACTATGTCATCCCATCAGGTTCTGATTCACTGAGGAGCTGAGGAGCTAGGCCTGCAGAAAGCAGCTCCTGAGTAAATAAAGCAAAAAAAAAAACAACTCCCAAATTTATGCATTTTTTTTGATGATGAGAGAACAACAGCAGGTAAGTAAACCCCCCACTTTGGAGGGTGAGTGTGCTCTGAAACGTGTCTTGTTTGGAGAAAGCTCTAGGCTTCTACTGTGATGGACAGGTAAGCCTGCCTTCTTCACTTTCTCATAGTTGTATCGTTTTCGTCCCACTTCCAGATGCCTGGTAATTTATACATTCGGGACTAACTTATTATGTAGCATAGCAGCCAAAGAGAAAATAGCAATTATTACTTGCATTGCAGAATAGGAGAGGTAGTGCAACTTCCGCCAGAGAGTCCCAGTGGCTGCAGATTCTAGAAGGAAGGGCGCCAATATCAGCCTCATTTCCTCGGAAAGTGCGCACACCTGCACAGCTGATGCGAGCCTGGTAACCCGTCATGGAGGAGTGCCACAGGCTGGCATAATTACGGAGAGGGCCAGGGCGAGCGGAGGAGTGAGGTCCTGTGTCACACGGCACACCTACACCTGTGATATATGCTTATCATGTGGCCTGAGTCAGCTAGGACAGGCACAGTCAGTTCCTCCGAAACCTCAGCCTGTACCCTCAGTCATTAAACACGGGCCTCTTTCCCCAGAACTCCAAGGGCGGCGACAAATACCTGGGCCCTGTGTGTCTAGGAGACCGAAAAGCAGCCCTCAGATGTTCACTCTTCTCTGTTTTTCCTGGGAACAGTGCGGTGGAAAAATCTGGGATTGCATGACCATCATGGTCCCCATCTCAACGAACACCCCACCCCCAGCCTCACCCCCTAAAACTGAGGGCAGGTTCTGAAAATGTCCCCTGGGAGCACTCAGTTCAGAGGGACTCCAAAGGCAGAGCCCAGGTTCTTCAGGAGAAGGCAAACAGCTCTCTTTTCCAGGGTCACGCTTACACATGTTCTTTACACTAAAAGAACAGCTTTGCTTTAGGACACTGGGTGCTCCCCAGTCATAATCCAGATCTACATGAAAGCTGTCCTCAACTGGTAATTATTGAGCCATAGTCGACGGCTTAAAAAAAGATTTAAGACACCGGTTTTCCTGCTCTGCAGAAAGGCATTGAACTAGAGGAGCTATTTAAGGTTTTTTTTTCCCAGCTCTAAAATGCAGGAATGCCATAATTTCCAGATTCAAAGAATGACCCCCTGCAAGTTCGAGCAAAGCACATGCTGTATGCATATCTTCCCAGCAAGCCTTCGGGACCATAGGACGTGCAGTCTCACTGCTCTGTGCGCCCCGTGCCTCCTCATGAAAGGCACTTTACACACAAAGCACGCTGACCCACAGGGGGAAAATGGATTGTTTTCCCCTTCTATGTTTCTCCCTTCAGGAAAACGCCCCTCATCTTATAGTTGGCTACTTTTCTTCTGCTTATTTTGAGTCGACTCATTTGCATCACTCAGATTTGGAAATCTTTCTAATGACCACGCTGGGAGCTAACAAGCATTAAAAAAAAAAAAAAAAAAAGCACACTTAGTGCTTAAATGAATCACCGGTGAATTTCAACCCACTGCTCCCGCACACAGCGCTAAAGGAGAAGCTCTAGTTTTCAGGTCATAATTCACATGGTACAG
>NW_005358649.1:1077060-1086265 GCF_000412655.1 Myotis brandtii
CCCGCAGCTACTGCAAAGACAGAATCCCATTCACCGTGGGTCCGCAGGGGAGGCTGGCACACTATGCAAAGTATGGGAAGCTAGACTCGCACCCTCCACATTCTCTCAAGTGAGCTCAGCCAACGAGCTGGGGACTCACACACATTTTACTTTAGGTGACCAGGAAAGTATTCAGGTTCACACAGAGACCACCATCCCTACACCAGCCCCCTCATCCAACTAAAAGCCGTGCAGGGCATCAAGGTTGTTGCACTTACCCAGCGTAGCGGTTGCTGTAAAGGTGGCTGTGCCCTGGTTGCAGGATCTTCAAAAAGATCAAGCAAAGAGGCAGAGAGGCAGCTGTCTGGCTCCTGGGCTTCCCGAGGAACTTCATAGCGTTTCAGTGACAGGAGCTGAAGTTCGTTCCAGCAGGCACCCGAGGCTGGAGGTGGCTCACAGCACCCCCTCCACACGCCCAGGGTCTCTGAGAGGGGGTGGGGGGGGGGGAAGGCTTGGGAGTGAGCAAAATGTGACACTTCTTTCCAGCCACAGGATTAAAAAAAAAAGTTTAAACGGCCGAGGAAGGAAAGTGGCTCTTCAGACTTGGTCTTGGGACAAGAGCAGCAGCATACACAGCCCAGCCCAGCCCAGCCCCTGAGCCGGCTCCTTAACCAGGCTCTCCTGGAAGGGGCTGGGCCTCCCCCGTGCTGACTCACGGCAGGGGCTTGCTGGGTGCTGCTTCCTTTGGGAAACTCCTCTCTGGTTCTTTTTGTTGTTTGTTTTTTGCTTTCCATCTTCAGGCTCCTAACTTTTCTGGCCAGCCTTTCTTCTTCTATTACCCTCTACAGCAGAGGACCTGAACCTAATTGCAAACAATTTGTCTGAGGATGCGCTAAACATGCAGGCATAGAACATTCCAGGCTTAATGTTTTGATCTACCATGACAAATCTCTACGAATTCCACATCCTGAAATGCACAGTGGAGAGCCTTGTGTGTATGGGTGCAGGGGTGGGCTGGGGCACCTGGATAGGAACAGCCAGCCTTGGTCCCGTGGTCATCTGTACCAGGAAGGGGTAGCGTCTCTCCTGGGCTTCAGAGAGCTCTTAAGGTCCATCCGCAGCATCAGCACCCAGAGCTGCGGCTATTTCAGAGGTTCTCTTGGGGAACAGGAGGCCTCCAAGTGCTTTGCCACCTTCTCTGCACATTTGGAATTACTTAGGGAGCCAGACCATTTAAATCAGAATTCCCGGGCGTGGGAGCAGTTGTGTAAAGAGCTCCTAAGGTGTTCCCATGGTCAGTCACCACGCTGGTCTTGAGTGGGCTTCTCAAACTTTAATGTGCATGCAGATCACCTGGGGAGCTTGTTAAACCGCAGCTTCTGATGCAGTGGGCTGGAGCTGGGGCTGGGGCCTGAGATTCTGCATGTCTAACAAGCTTTCAGGTGCTGCTCATGATGCTGGTCCTTCAGCCAAACTTGGAAAAGCAAGGTTTTACTTTAGAATGAGATCTAATTTTTCTTCTTCTCTCTCAAAAGTACGGGTGGAGGGAACCCTGGAGCAAACTATTTCCTTCTTGTTTTTCTAATGTTGGTAATGAAGAAGGCCTTTTTTGCCTCCACTTGCTCTTACCCAAATATACTAGAACACATATTTGGAGGCATGTGTTTTGCTCCAGTAAATAAGAATAGTGTTATCTAGAGTGCCTCCTGTTATCTCCTGTGTCAAATCCTGATCATTTATGGAACAAAGTGTGAGCCAACATCTATCACATTCACTCACATACTTTTCAAATTTCATGAAGAGTCGTGGCCAAGAACTCCTGTCCCTCCAGTGTTTTAGCCAGAGCACCTGTTTAGAAGAGAAGCACCAACTCCCTCCCCATGTTCTCCACCTGGAGGGCTGAACCAAACTCATAGGAGGTTGATCCTTAACAGAGCCGAAATGATGTTCACTTGAAATGAAACTCTAAGGACCAGGTTGTCTTCATCTACCCCTGGATTAGTTTAGTTCATCTCTTCCTTGAGTCCCCTCCCTAACACCTGCCATGCCCTCTACCGTGGAGCACACACAGCACATGGAGTTTAGGGGTTTGTCTGATTTCCTCACAAGGCTGCCTTCTCCTTGAATGCAGAACTGTACCCCTTTCACCTTTGTGTGCACTTCCTTCTGTCTCCTAGAGGGAGCACCATGTTCACTGAAGGACAAAGAACAATGTTTGTTGAGTCAATGATAAACCTGGGAAGGGATTCATTCAACAAGCATGTACTCTGTGGCTTCTGTATCCAGAGAGAGGAAAGGACATCAGGGTGGCAGAGAGCTCTACAGATGTCTTTGAATAGTGGAAGTTCCCAGGTCTCCCGGTTTTATTTCTTGTTGGTTTATGTTGTTGTTTTCTTCTTCCTGACTTCATGGCCCAGTGCCTTGGTCTCTGTAAGCTGGCGAGGCTGCTCTGCAAGGCTCCCAGCGATGCTTCCTGAGGCTTTTTGATGAGACCAAGAAAGCCTACATAACAGCCAGTGAACTGTTGAAATAAGAGGTTACTGTGTAAATAAAACACTTCATCTCTTTGCATTTCATTATGTCAGAACAATGTATAAATCTGTCATATTATATCACAACATTAAACTAGGAATGTTCAGGCTCTGACTGGGGATTAAGCTCATCCTCAAATCATTCTGAAGGACTGGATCCAGTGAGCATGTTCAGCAAAGGCTCTCCAGACCCTGAGACCAAGGTAATAATTTCCTGGACCATCAAATATGCAAGAGACCCTGGTGACATCCTTCCACCATCCTAAAAATCCAGATCAAAGGGAGGTTTTCAAACAATAGAAGCCATTCCTAGCAATCTTCCTCTGCTTTTCTAAGGACCAGGTTATCTGATCAAACTTCTCTTGGAGTAGATAAGCGCCCATAAAATGAGTGATAAATGGAGTCCATTTAGCAAGTGGGAGGAGAAGAGAACAGTTTTTCAGATGAAATTCAAAGATAAAAGTCCCGTTTTTTAAGGCACTGAGAGGGAGTGAATTATTAAACCAGTTAGAGATTTGGAGATGGAAAAATGAGAATTTCTATTTATTGGCTATGCCCTTGTCATATTTTAGTGTAAGAGTAAATTTTATTAAAAGAAATATTAGCATGCAGAGAAAAAAAAAGGAAATGACAGTCGGGAGAGGAAAATGTCTTCCTTTATTTGGGTTCATTTTGTTGATGATTTTAATATCCCTTCTAGATCTGAAGTTCTATGGTGTTGTGGGGAAGATTTTGAAAAATTGTTTCTTAAGTATATGAGTGAGAGTCATGTAGATTTATGTGAGTCAAGATATCTGGAGGAGAAGATAAATGGGTGTGGTTGAGCTTTGCTATACAGGCAACCCTCCAATTGCAGGTGGTTTTGTGTTCATTTCTATCTGCCTTATTAACAGAGATATATTGCCCATCAGGCCTCTTTTATGGCTTTCTGCCATCATTCCAACCTGCGAGGAAATAGCAAATGTAAAGTTAAGCTCCTGCCTCATGCATCTTGGCTACTTTGTGAGACATGTTCTGAAGCTTCCTTTAACTACACATTGCAAAGGATTCTCTATGATTCCCTTCTTCAGTGCCATCAGCTACCCTTTCTTGCCCCTATGTCTTTAATCATTTCCTTGTCAACTTCCATCTCTCTCCCATCCTTAAACTTAAGCTCTCTCTATTCTTTTTTCCTTTTTTCCCCCAGGCTTCTCAAAAGCATACTCTTGAACCCAGACAATTTACTTTCCATCACTACCATCCTGATGAAACTTTCTCTTAAAAATCATGGGTAATCTCTAAGTAAAAACACTTTGTTATCACCCCAATCTAAAGTTCTCACCCCACTCAGGTTTCTAAGGTTGTTTGCCACCTGTTCTTTGAGATAGGGGACATTGACCTCTCCTGGTCCTCTCTTCCCTAGGGTTCTTTTTCTATTTTTTTTTTTGGCCTGCTTATAAAATAGATGCTTTACGGGGCTCTTTCTTTGACCTTCTCCTCTTCTTGATGTACTGTGTGCAGAATAGGCTGGAACAAGTTCATGGAAGAGATTGACTTGAGCTGGGTCTGGAAGGGATGAAAGGATTTGGCTGGAAAGAGATAGGAAGCTGGATAAAAATGACCATTATTGTCAAGGGAGCATTGTAAACACAGAAGACGTGGTTCCTGACTTTGTGACTTTTGGTGCTGGTGGAGGGGCTAGACCAGCCGTGGGCAAACTACGGCCCGCGGGCCGGATCCGGCCCGTTTGAAATGAATAAAACTAAAAAAAAAAAAAAAAGACCGTACCCTTTTATGTAATGATGTTTACTTTGAATTTATATTAGTTCACACAAACACTCCATCCATGCTTTTGTTCCGGCCCTCCGGTCCAGTTTAAGAACCCATTGTGGCCCTCGAGTCAAAAAGTTTGCCCACCCCTGGGCTAGACAGAAACACATAGTTACATTTAGTGGTTCAATTAATTATGTGCAAACTAGTCACAGATGCTATGATAGTGAAGGGGGAGTGGGGTCACATATAGAGGGTGTCCTGAGGAAGTGAACATTTAAACCAAATACAAGAAGGGGCCCGCTGTATCAAGAAAGGGATGGCGGTGGTGTGGATGGAGTGAGAAGTGGGGACAAGACCATTGCAGACACAGGGAACAATATATGCAAAGAAGTCCTGTTTAGAATTTACTGTCCTTCCTTAAGTCAAGACAGGATAGAGTACATTCAGGCTCCTCAGCTTGTTATTTAAGACCCTTGAGAACTTTCATTTGCATCTCTTCAATATTCCCTGTATACTCTGTGTCTTTTCCTTCCTCTAGGTTTGTCTATGTTCCCTTGATAATAACAATGGGCATCTCTAGATAGCCTTCCTATCCTCTATTCAGCCAAATACTTTCATCCTTTCAGGACCCAGCTCAAGTCAGTCTCTTCCATGAGAATATTCCAGTGCAGTGTGTCCACTGTGCTCACCTTCTTGGAACAGACAGCATTCATTCATGTATACCATTATATTCTAGTGTGTTAACAATCGAATATTACCATTTATTGTAGAGTCCTTGAGGGCAGTCACTCTATTGTGTTCATCTTCAGATTTCACAATGCAGGGTCCACAGTTGACATCCACTGACAAAGCTGTTGTATTGCCTTCTAGCCAGGTGCTCATAGAACCTTTTAGCTGTTCAGGGAGCCCTTGTCCAGAACCCAGGCTACACCCTTGTCCTTAGCCAGGTCTCTCATAAAAAGTCTTGCTTGCTCAGATGGAAGAGCAATTGGAAGAGCAAATGTTACTGATGGACAAGCCTATGATTATATTTTTTAAGTCTCTGTAATTGTTACAAAGATACTTCATAGAATTCATAGAGCAAAACCAAAGTATGTTAATGTAGGAAAGTGGGAATGAGGAGTCGTACTGCTGATTCCAAGCAGCAGAAGAGACTTGCCCATCTTCTCCCTTTCTATTTTTTCTTCTTTCTCTCCCTCCCTCTCTCTCATTCTCTCTCCTGCTTTCCCTTCCTTCCTGATCCTTGTCCCCAAGGCGCTAATTAAGAAATAAGGTAGGGAAAACATAGATAAAAATACTCTAAAGATTACTATTTCAAATGACAGAGAAAGGATGTTTGTGTTATACCATTTGTGACATTAAGCATTTTTATGAAAATTAAGAGAAATTTGAGACAGACATTATAGAAAGTTTGATTAGAATAAAGTCAAAAGAAATATTAAAGCAAATGACTGAAGGACTACTCTCCTATGCATTTGCCAAAGGCAGTGGGGAATGATGAAAAAATAAGACAAAAATAAGAACAGAAACAATGATGACAGAAAAGACTGAGATGTAAATAAAACTTTTACAAAAGATTAAGTCAAGAGGAAATTGCAGATATAGCAAAGATCAAAAGGATAGGTGATAGAACCTGTCTTAAGAAAGAAAAACTGTTGTGAGGAATGAAAGAAGTCCAACAGGTAGTAATTTTTCTCTTCAGACATATTAGATGCTCATAAAGGTTGAGGGAGAAGAATGTTTCCCTAGTGCTGAAGGACAGAGAGAGAAAAGGGGGTCAATGGGGAGAAAATGGGGACATCTTTAATACTTTCAACAATAAAGGTAAATTTAAAAAAACTAAAGGAGTTCTGTTCTGACTGGCTTCTAGTGATAAATAAGTATACTTTGAATATTCCTAAAATTCCAAGACAATAGGGAAATTGAATAATACTTTCAATACTACTATCATAAAAAAAAACACTCTTGCAGAAACAAACTCAGAAAATTTAAAAAATCCAAGTTCATATAATTAAGGTAAACATTTGGCAAATAAGACTAGTTGAATGATTTTGAGATAATAAAAAAACAGCAATATTTTCTCTAATTTTTCAATGGTAAAATTCTCTTTGGACATGCTTTATGTAAACTGAGATAATAAAAAAAACACAGCAATATTTTCTCTAATTTGTCAATGGTAAAATTCTCTTTGGACATGCTTTATGTAAATGTATACAGCTGTATCGGTTGGTTATGAAAAAATGTGAATTTGTTTACAAGTAAATTGAATCCTGATTTTGACACTTTATTTCAATAGGAATCATGTTTTATAGTATGTCAGTTTGAAGATAATTTCCAAGTTCTTTAGGGAACTTAACAATAAAAAGACAAATACCAAATTGAAGAATGGGCAAAGGACCTGAATAGACATTTCTTCAAGGAAGATATCCAAATGTCCAATAAGTAGATGAAAAAAATGCTCAACATCATTAGCCATTAGGGAATTGCAAATCAAAACCACAATGAGATACCAGCTCACTCACACTAGGATGGCTATAATCAAAGACAGACAGTAATGAGCATCGGCAAGAATGTACAGAGCCCTCAGGCATTGTTGGTACGAATGTACTATAAAATAATGCAGCTGCTGTGGAAAACGTTTTGTAGTTCTTCAGAAATTAAATACAGCCCTAACTGGTTTTGCTCAGTGGATAGAGCATTGGCCTGTGGACTGAAAGGTCCCAGGTTAGATTCTGGCCAAGGGCACATGCCCAGGTTTCGGGCTTGATACCCAGTAGGGGGCATGCAGGAGTCAGCCAATCAATTATTCTTTCTCATCATTGATGTTTCTATTTCTCTCTCCCTCTCTGAAATCAATAAAAATATTTTTTAAAAGATTAAATACAGAGTTACCCTATAATCCAGAAATTCCACTCCTGGGTTCCACTCAGGGAAATTCAATCATATTTTTATACAAAAACCTGTACACAAACCTATACCAACTAATAAATGTATAAACAAAATGTGGTATATGCACACAATAGAATATTTGTCCATAAAAAGGAAGGAAATACTAATATTTTCTGTATCATGGATAAACTTGAAAACATTATGCTAACAAAGTAAAAGAAGCCAAACACAACAGGCCACATGGTGTGTGATTATGTTTATATGAAATGTCCAGAATAGGTAAAACATATAGACATAAAGCACATTATCCGTTGCCAAGAATGGGAATGAATGCTAATGGGTATGAGGTTTTATTGTGGAGGTGATGAAACTGTTCTGGACTTGGATAATGGTGATAATTATACAATCTAGTGACTATACTACCGTAAAAACCACTGAAATGTACATGTTAACATGCTGATTTTTATGGTATGTGAATTATATCTCAATTTTAAAAAGATCTTTAGGAAACTTGAGACCTTAGGCTGATTAAATTAAACTAATTAATGGTTAATCACTGGACACCTATATTATTTCTAAATAAGATAGAACATGGATAATTGATTGCTAAGTATAATTTATGTTTATATGATTTTGCTATTAATATGCTATAAATGGGTATATCTTTGGTTAGTTTTGCCACTTTCAGAAGATATATAAGGCTGTAGCAAGTACGTGTCTGTAGAAAGTTGTGTTGTATGTATTTATAAGTTCTACCTATTGGTTAAAATGCTGATTTGTGACAGTTCTCCATAATACACTTTCACATTTTCTCTGTGAAATACGAGTTAGTTATTTTGGTTAAAAGATTTTTTAAAAAATTTGTCTTTATTGTTGAAAGTATTACAGATGTCCCTTTGTTTTAAAAGTTTTAATTAATATTGGTGGTTAAGACTATACTAGGAGCCATAGTGACAGAGGAAATACAACTACATATGTGCTCCTATCTTTTAAGAAAAAGAAATTTTTCTTTAAAAAGTACTTCTCTGGTTTTTATTGTTGCCCATTTACACTCTTAAAACTTAGCGAGGACTCCAAGGAGTTTTTTTATATGGGTTATAGCTACTGATATTCATTGTATTGGAATTAAGACTGAGAATTGTAAAAAAATGTTTATTGATTCAGTTGAAGATAGTAATGATGAGAGCCTTGTATGCAAATAACATCTTATGAAATTAGATTTTGTGGTCTTGCAAGATTTATCCTAAAGTGCCAGTATGTTCCAGAATATTAAAATGCACAATGACAGGCAAAGCTTGGAATGTAAATTTTATTTGCCTTGGTTTATAATACCTGAGTCTGGAAAGCTCTGGAATGTGTTAATAGCTCAGCAAAGTTTGCTCACTGTGAGGGGATTGCTTCCTTCATTAACTGTTTATTGGTTTTACTTACAATATGAAGGGTTAATCTTTATGTCATCAGAGTAACTTTCTGTGCTTCATACTGACATTATTACATCCTGGATTATTTAAGAGAACAACAACAAAAAGAAGGGTGGTGAAGGCCTGGGGTGGGGCCGAAACATGGGGTGGAGGACAAGGGGGAAATGGGGAGACACCTATAATACTTTCAACAATAAAGATTAAACAAGAGAACAAAGAATCCTCACTTCTGAAAGAGCTAACATTGTACAATTATGTTACCCTCTATGTTTCTTTTTAATTTTTATTTTTTGGTCACTTCAATTAAATAGGGTACAAGTATTATTTCTGAGGCATCATGGTCTTATCTTAATTAATTATCTAAATCTCCTCTCATAATAATTTTTATTTTTGTCTCCCCAAATCAACTTTCAATATAGAAAAAAGTAAAGTAAAACTTTTAATATATATATATCTACACTAATAAAAGAGAAACATGATAATTAGCGTACGACCGCTACCCTTCCCATTGGCTAATCAGCATATCCTTATGCAAATTAACTGTCAGCCAAGATGGCGGCCGGCAGCCATGCACTGAAGCGAACAGGGAGGCTTGCTTGCTCCAGTGACTGCAGACTCCAACGTTCCCCGCCT
>NW_005358649.1:1086945-1119220 GCF_000412655.1 Myotis brandtii
CAGGAGGCAGCCGATCAATGATTCTCTCTCACCATTGATGTTTCTATCTCTCTCTCCTTCTCCCTTCATCTCTGAAATCAATAAAGAAATATATTTTTTAAAAAGATATATATATTTGTCTCTGAAAGTTGCGTTTCTGATTTTCCAGATGGCCCCTGCAAAATTACAAAGACTTATTCTTTTACCTTGTAAAGTGCTGGAAATAATTAGGTTTTTTAAAATATCAAAATTCCTGGTGATGGTGCCTGAGAAGAGTTGCCAAATCAAAAGAGATGCTTATCCTTCCTTAGGTTACATCTTTATAAGTAAAATATTAATATTTCTGAAATTGCATATGGGGAGTTCAGAGAATTCTGTCAATGTCTTTGCTATCCATGACATGTTTCTTGGGGCTGTTTTGCCTGATAATATCAGGCATCAACAATAAAGTGTTATTAATCATAAATTTCAGTTATTTAAAATGTTATTGCCCACAAGCTCATTCTTCATTTGAATGTAATATCTTCTAGGTCAGTGGCTCTCAGTTTGGGATATACATTAGAAACAAGCATGTAGTTTTATAAAAATACAGATGTCTAGATTCTACTTCAGACTTACTAAATCTCTTTACTGGATACTCTTGGAATATTCTTTGCATATGCTTTGCATATTGTTGGTATGTCATGCCTTATGTCTCAGGATTATTAGTTATATATGAAAATTACTTCCTCTGTAAAAGTATGGTCATCTAATTGTATAAATCTGATGCCACATTCACTGACTTCTTGGAAAAGAGGCTGAATCACGATCCTTACAGACATTTTACCAAAGTGTTTTGAAATGGCTTTACTATCTTGTTTTTCAGGCCATATACACAACCAAATTTCTTATAGTTGCGTCATTCTTTTTTTTGACAAGCTTTTTATGTTTTGAAATTTTATTTTTGCATCCTTCTTGTTGTGGATTCTCATCAGAACGTTTACATTTGAAAATTATTATAAGAAATGAACCACAGCTATTGTCATCTGTGTCGTGTACACAGTTTTTGTCTTACTCGGATGCTTTCATGCTGTAGGTATGGCAGTTTGAAAAGTCACCAACAGTGCGTCTGGTCCTCCTCCTTTGTCCACGTCACACTGGAGCCACCTTCTCCCAGCTTCTGCCCCAGCCCCCTCATCAATGTGGGCTCTGTGCACTCCCTTTTCCTGCCCCACCCCAAAGGTTAACTGCCTTATTCTTTTCTCCCTTGTTCGGGGGTCTCTCTTCTTTGACTGTTTCTTTTGGTTCTTCTCTCTCCTATTTCCAATCATTAGTTCTTTATTATTTGATCTACCCCTTCTCTCTGATCAGGGATCTTTTTCCTCCCCCGCCAACCCCCAGGTTTTTCCCTCCCAATTGTCAGCCATGTTCCTAATCTTTGACCCCTCTCTATTAATCCTTCCCAGTGAGGGCACTCCCACTGACTCCTCCCAACTGTCTCCACGTTTCCTTCCGTGTGAACTCCTTAGTGTGTCAAAAGCAAATTCTTGTTTGTCCAGGTTGCATTCCTAACTCCATTTTGCCTGCCTGCTAGAGGAGAAAACGTACTCACAAATGTTAGGCAACTGTTTCTGAGTGGTGGACACGGGATTCACAAATTGAAAATCAATCCCGTGCTACCCTAAGTGCTTTAAGTGCTTCTCTGAATTAAAGGAAAGCATCAAATGTCCAACCAGAATTTCAACACCAAAGTTAGCAGCTGGGGCATAAAGACTCTCACAGAGCCTCTTGTTATCTGAGTTAGGCCTTCCTTCATTTGAAACGTGCAACTTGGCATTAAATTCACAGCTGCGAGATTTCTAGGAGGGAGAAAAAAAATGGTGTGGATAGAGTTACGTCAGCTACAGAAGAAATAAAACCTATCTGTGATCTTAATTCTTCGGGCAGCCTAACCTGGTGGCTGGAACTGTTTTCAGAACTTCGAGGAAAAACTGATGTAATTACATTCTCCAGGGCAACCCTTGAAGAATTCAGTTTAGAATTATGCTGCTCACCTTTTTGGTCAGTTGCACACGGATTTCCACCCCTTTCTTACCCCAAACCTTCTGTCTCCCTATAAGCTTCCTCAACTTTATATACAGAAAAAGCTTTGTATATACTGGGCATTGTTCTAAACAAGTGGGTCCCAAACTTTGCTGCTCTTTAGATTCAGCAGGGGATTTAAAAAATCCTAATCACCGTGTCTGGGAAGAGAACCAGATAGCACCATTTTGAAAAGATTCTCGGCTGATTCCTAAATACAACAAAGTTTGGAAACCATTATTCTAAGTGATTTGTCTGTATCAACTCACTGCCTTGGCTATTTCCACTCAGAGGTCTCAGGCCGTCCCAGATCTCATGGGTTGTTCAATCCAGTTCTCAGTGTCACAGATGATAACTCATCCTCCTTAATATACTTACTCTTGTGCTCTTTTGTTCTAGGAAACTGCACCTCCACAGTCATTTTCATTTTCTCTTAGTCCTACTTACAGCTTCTCTTTTTCCTGTCCTCCTAACATGGATGTGCTATAGAATTCAGTTCTACCATCTCAGATCTCATGGGTTGTTCAATCCAGTTCTCAGTGTCACAGATGATAACTCATCCTCCTTAATATACTTACTCTTGTGCTCTTTTGTTCTAGGAAACTGCACCTCCACAGTCATTTTCATTTTCTCTTAGTCCTACTTACAGCTTCTCTTTTTCCTGTCCTCCTAACATGGATGTGCTATAGAATTCAGTTCTTGACTATCTCTTCCCTACCTTACATTTAGCCCCAAGATCAGCGGTTCTCAACCTGTGGGTCGCGACCCCTTTGGTGGTCGAACGACCCTTTCACAGGGGTTGCCTAAGACCATCCTGCATATCAGATATTTACATTACGATTCATAACAGTAGCAACATTACAGTTATGAAGTAGCAACGAAAATAATTTTATGGTTGGGTCACAACATGAGGAACTGTATTTAAAGGGCCAGAAGGTTGAGAACCACTGCCCTAGATGAACTCATCCAGTCTCATGGATGAAAATATCATGATATGCTGACAATTCCCATATTTATATTCCTAGTTCCAAACTTACTTCTAACTTCCTGACTCCTAAATACAACTCCCTATTCAATATCTCCATTTGGATGCTAATAGTCACCATAAGATGATATACCTAAAACAGGATCTATGGTTCTAGGCTAACCACTCCTCCAAACGTACTCCTTCTTCATTAGTTTCCATTTCAGTTGATGGCAATTCCATTATTTGAGTTGCTCAGAAGAAAAAGAAATCATTCCCGACCACTCTTTCTATGAATGCACATTGAACCGGTCAGAAAATCCTGTTGCCTTTATTTTCCTAAGTATCTCCAGAATCCAACTACTCTTATCACTTCCACTGATCCCACCCTGGGATGAGTTGCCATCATCTCTCTCCTATATCACTGCACGCACCTTCTCACTGTTCTTGCATTTATCATGCCTCCTTGTGGTCTACTCTCAAAACAGCCACTGAGTGGTTCTTAAAGACACAAGATCAACTGTGTCACTCCTCTGCTTGGCTTTCTATTTAACTTATGGCAAACCCCAAGATTCTTATGATAACCTATAAGGCCCATCTGATTTAGTTCCCAGTCACCTCTCTGACCTCATCTCCAGCTACTCCCACCCTTGCTCACTATGCACCAATATTGTTAAGCTGAATAATTCCTCCCCCCACCCCCTGCCAATGTCCATGTCAGAATCTCTGGAACCTGTGACTATTAACACTGTGTAGCAAAAGAGACTTTGCAGATGTGATTAAGTTAAAGATTGTGAGGTGAGGTGATCATCCCAGGTTATCTGGGTCGTCCCATGCAATCACCAGGTTCCATAGTTAAAGGCAATAATGGAGATGTGACAGTGGTAGCAAGAGGCTGCAATATCACTTGGAAAAATTACTAATTTGGCAAACCTTGTTTTTATCATCTATAACATGGCAAATATAATATCCACCTCACAGGTGGATATTTATCTTTCAGAAGATAAAGCAAGAAAATCCTTGTATATTTGCCTTTTGAATTGATATGTAATATATTCTATTTACATTCCATACATTTCATGTTGTTTATTTTGGACCAAATTTTTCATTAATCTAAGAAAAAAATGCAAAAGTCAGTATGTTATTCTGTATGTTAATGAATTGATCATGCAATAGAGATTTATATTTCTTCTTGATGTTCATTTAGGTCATTGAAAATATTATAGAAATAACTAGACCACATACAAAATCCTTGAACATCTTTCTAAGTGGATTATTATCCTTATTATTCAACCATCCATGAATTCACCTACATTGAACATGCAAATATGCCCTCGCTTGGTTCACCAAATTTTTTGAGACACGTTTAAACTGCATTGCTAACATCCTGGTATATGGTATCTGTAACAACTCCTTAACTGCTGGGTAGTTGGGAAATTCTTTCTTTTAGTGAACCCATTCGGATTCTATGAATCATCTTGACCGCTTCTTTGTTTCATAAGTATTGGCAAGTCATAAACCATATTAGGATTTTTCTAGATACTGATATAAAGTTTATTGTTTGATAGTTTCTCAGGCTTACCTTTTGAAAGAGAGGCATTTTTTCTCCCTTAAGTCTTAAGATTTCTGTATTTCTCACTAGTAATCTCTTTGGGTCTATGCTTGAACCTGCACATTTCTTTTGTATCCTGAGACATAGTACATCTTGGTCTGAAAGTATGATTATGTTTACTGTGACCAAGTACTCTTTGACTCTTCTCCATATCTTGGGCTTCAGTTCCCTCTTAACAATGCTTGTGTTATCTGAACAGTTGATAATCATTCTTCTCAATTGATGAGGTAGAAGTTGTTAACATTGCCAGAAAATCTTGTACTCTCAATTTTTTTTAAGGCATCAGTTTCAATACAGAACAGGAAGTATTGTTTTCCAATATGATTACAGATTTCATTTTACATAGACCAATTTCATGTTTTTCCCTTCAAATTATATTTTTATTCATCAGACTTGATACTTTTCTGAGGGCAAGCAACATCTCCCTCCCTTGGCTTTATTTTTCTTTTTATAAAAAAAATTAGAATGTTCCATTTAACTTGGATCCTTTAAATGATAAGTGATTTAGGATTGTTTGTACAATAGCACTGGAATTAAATTAGTTCCATATTATAAGATATTCAGCTTCTGAATATGTGAAAATGTAGAATGTGTACCTGGCACATTTCCTCTGGGGAAAATCTCACTGAAATGTGTTGATGACCCCCCTTATTGGCTCCAGAAATAGCAGCCGTGTGCTCCTTCACCCTGTGTGTGAAGCACCAGCCTTTCTCTGCAGTCATCTCTAAGGACGCCAACTTTGTCTATTCAACAGATTTCATTAACTGGACTGCTAGGTTTTTATGAAACAAGGAAACTATGAAAATAAGGACAAAAAGAGAAAATTTTTGTTAATTAGTTCACTCCAAAGTTAATGTTGATACAGCCATATTTGATTTTGTCTTAACAGTAAACTGAGGGCAATTTCTCAATAACCTGTAACTTCCCTCTGTTTTGCCTCATAAAGAGATATTTCGCTATAAAAAGATCAATTACACGGATTTCCTTCATTGTATGGAAGGGAAACATCTAGAAAAGTAACCCTTAAAAAATACTGATTTACATTATAAATTTGGGCTATCTACTTCTGGACGTCTTGTCCTTCTGACCAGAGAGGGTAAAATGGTGTCACTTCAGTAGTCATGGTCGTAGTAATTAACACTGAATGCGTTACTACGCGTTAGGGATGGTGTGAAGGACAGGGTGTCCTTACATTCAGTCCTCATGGCAGCACCGTGAAGCAGGTACTACTGTTACCCTCATTTCATAGAAACAGAAGCAGAGGCTCAGAGAGGTTAACACAATTGCCCAGAGCAGACAGTTACTCACGAGCAGAGTCTAAATTTTAAGCCCAGTGTGCCTGGCTTACGGCTTGCTTTTATCCACTATGCAATACATTTTTCTGACTTTAGTCACCATGAGAGTCATCTCTGGAAGTCCAGTTCCCCTCTAGCAACTCTTGCATTTGTTCTGGGAGTCTCTGAGATGTGCCTCATGTGTACTCATTAATAAAACTCTAGAGTTAATCTGGAGATTCTTCCATTTCCCCACTACCACTCAATCTTCTCTTTGGTAATAACTATACCATTGCTGAAATCTATACCATTCTCAAAATCTGTCAAAGGGCTTTCTTCACTTCTCCCCCTCTTGGAGAGGGACTGAGGCACTTCATGGGTGGTCGTGGGGGTTGGGAGGGGTGCTGTCTCCACATGGACCCAAAGGTATGAGACCGTCTATTCTGTCTGATGGGCCTGCTCTCCCCAGCTGGGTGGATGAGGGACCTGGGCGCCATCACCACCTCTGTGGGCAAAGTGAATGGGTCCCGTCATGGAGCAGTGGGTGTGCTGGAGCAACAGGAGTCCTTTGGGTGTCAGGCCTCCCCGTCGCTTCCTTGCCCCTCTGTGCCTCTCAGCAAGTGCCTCAACTTGGGATGCCCTTTCTCACTCCAACCCCCCTTTACCTGGCAAGGTCTTCTTGATTATTTAAGACCCAACTCAGGAGCCACCATGTCTCTGAACCCTTCCCTGATTATTCCCCACAATTTATTGGTTGCCCTCCACTGTACTTCCATAATGCTCTTTACTTGCCTCGAACGCTGCCCTGACATGCTCTATTTTAAGTTATCAGAACACTAGACAATCGAGTGCATTATGCCATTTGAGGGCAGGGATTATTCTCCATCTCCGTGTCCCAGCACACTGCCTGGCATGTAGTACCAGGTCACTAACTGTTAAATAATAAATCACTCCAGTGTTTCTAGCTAGAATAGCTGGGAGGATGAATGCCTCAAAAATCTTCCTTTTTAAGTTTTTCTTGACCCTTCCAAGTTCATACCTTATCCTTGCTTACCTGGACCCCTGAAGCAACTTCTTAACTCTTTTTATTGTGGTAAAATAGACATAATATTAAATTTACCATTTCTGTCATATTTAAGTATATGAACATATTTAAGTAAGTCCTCCTCAATTCCACCCTTCACTTGGTTGCCCAAGTGAACTAAATCCAGGTCAGCCTGTTATGTAAAATCTTTCACTCACGTGCCTTTGCCTACAGAATATAATTAAATCAATGCTTCAAAAAAGGCCACATAAAATTCATATGTGCAACTCCTTTCATATCAGCAGGATTTAGATTTCAGTGATGAATTTTTTACATAGTTGGTGTGTGATTGGCCAGTTTTACAGGAAGAAGACTGTCTGGGCCACTTTGCCTGTCCTTTCACATGTGAGTGCTGCTTGCAACCCATCCATGACCCAGGAGAGTGAATCTGAAAGGATGACTCAGAGGGAAAACGCTACCAGGAGCTCCCCGCTCTGTCCCGCCCTCCCCGTGGAGCCGGCGAGGGAAGACAGGTTGTTCCAGAAGTCCGGATTAAGAAATCTATAAAACAGAGAGTATGAGTTGTTGGCAGGTCACGCAGGAAATGTTACAGGCGCTTGAACAGCCCTAAGGATGGGGTGCTCAGTGTCTGAGAAATCAAGAGCCAGTAGTTAAAATCCTGTTGCTTAACCCCCCACAATTGTTTTTTTTGGGGGGGGGGGCCTAAAATATTCCAGGAGGACCAAGGATATTTTACAATGCTATCTTTTTAAAAATAATTTATATTTTTTAATAATTATAATAGGAAGGACTGTAGGATATACTGAGAGTGGATAAAGTCCGGATACTTTTGAACGGATGGGGTCCGCTCAACAGTAATGAATGAGAGTTGAACTTAGGTGTAAGAAAGGGTTTGTATTTTCCAACACCCTATCTGCTAGCACACAGCACTTCCACATCCATTCCTTCATTTATTTCATTTTCAACAATTTCCAGAGCTATTGCTGTGATTTACATATTTTACACCTGAGGACACTGAAGCCCAGAGCACTGAGTGATTTGCCCAGAGTCACTTGAGAGATGAGACTGAATTACAAAGCAGTTCTCTGGACTGTAGATATAGCAGGGAATGGGACTCTATAGTATTTGATACATGGTAGGTGCTTAGTCAATATTAGGGGGTTCCATCCAGGCAGTTGCACTGCACTGCACTGCTTCTTACTAGCTCTCTCCGGTGTATTAGTGCTTGGGAGTGAGTGGTAATGAGGAACTTCTCAGGGACTTAACGATGGAAGAAATGATGGATTCTGTCAGCCATGGGTTAGCATGATCAGGAAATGGTTTGTGATTGTGCAGCAGCAGAACAGAAGGCTGGCAATTTGCCAACTCTAACCAAGGCAATCTAGAAATAATAAAGAGGCCAGACAGAAATATGAATTCAGTATATAATTTCATTATACCTCATTTGAAGAAAGACAATATGAATGAGTCAGGATGCAAAGGACCTTAACCTGATTGGACTGAACTAGGTTTCGTTATAATTGGTTTCATTTGCAATCCTAGATTATTTTTAGCATTTAAAAATTCTGAGAATGGCTTCATGGGCATGGTCAGACTGCCAAAGGGGATGGTGAACAACAAAGTTCCAGATTTTATAACATAAAAAGGGGACCTGAATGGCCAGAACTAGGGGATGATACTCATACAAATCCTACTTAGAAGAGAGGGTATCCCATCAGGCTAGTGTGAGGACCATATACCTGGCAGAATGTGCCCAGGTTAGAGAGCGAAGCAGTGCAATAACAGAGTCTGATGCCACAAAGCATAAAAGTGTATATTTTACTCCCCTCCCTTTTATCTGTTCCAACTAAGAGCCCCCGGGAATAAGGCTTTCCAAACATCTTTCTTAGGAGACCTTGCTCAAGCTGATGTGAATGTCCCCCGACCTGGTGGTTACATTGTTAACGTAAATCAATAAGTTGGCATTTTGTAAGCTTCTATGCACCCACCTATGTGAGTCTGCAAAACTGAGGACAAAACCTTGCTGTGGGGAATTCAGCACTCGCTGCCAATGCTGGTCAACCAGCCAGCCTTCTGATGAACAAAAACTGCTTCCATTGGAAACCACAAGGCTGTTTCTACCAAGAAACCGGTGAGAGTTATCCTGTGTTTGCTCTTCATAATCAGGGTTTGTTAACAATTATAATCAAAAGAGATTGCTAAGTTCTCTCACTGATTTATAGGTGGAAAAATCATGCAACCGTAAATCTAACGTTGGCCCATGTCTGAACCCACCTAAATGCTGGACCAGGAGCCTCGACAACCCAGACTCTAGAAGTGATGACTACCATCACATAATCTAATAGGCATGCCAGGTTCTGAGTCAGCACCGAATGCTCTAAGATGCATTTCTCGGGCTCAAGTTGCCCACCATGTAGTTGAGTTGGTGTAAGTATCCTAGTGTTACACTTAGTAGGAATTAGAATCTATAACAGTTCAGGTTTCTTCCAAATAATTTGCAACAATTTCCCCAAATTCTGACCAATGTGTCCTAGCACAGTTTCTGGCACACGAGAAGTACATGGTTTGGCAGAGCCAAAATGCAGTGCTGCTTTGCTATTAGAAGTGAATTTCCCCCAAGTCCTATCCTCATCCATTGCTGCCCTGCACGTGACAAAAGAATGTTCCTGATGGGAATGACCTTCAGGTGCACGAATGTGGTTTCAACATAAACTTTTCCGGGTTCAGTTTTGTTTTGTTTCTCTAGTTTCAAGGCTGAGACATGCATACGTTGCCTCGATGATAGGAATTCTTATAAGAATATGAAGGGACATGGTACTTGCGATTTCACAGGTAGGTACTAAGGAAGTGAAGTGCCACTCACGTTGAGTAGGCTGCCACGGTAACGGTACCAGACTCAGGCATCCATCCCTCCTGCTCCCTTTTCTAAATACGCTGCTATTCTGGAGCCTCAGTGTCTACTGCTGTGCTTTATGCCAAGTTACAGCTTCTCTGCCACTCCTGCTGCCTTGTTCGCTGTGCTCCCGCACTCTAGATCATGGCTTGCGCCGACTCCTGGATGCTCTGCTGCCAGGTTTCTGCTTCCACAAAGACTTCTCTAGGGAGAATATGTAATGGCCTTGGGTGGGCGCTCTTCAGTGCCGAGCCCTCTGCAGGCGCGGCCCGTAGTTGTTTACTGGGATCCCAGTCCCCGATCCCATTTGCTTGTGGCCAGGATGATGGGGTCCCATAATACAAGGTCTGAAACTTGTGGGTAAGAAAGTGCTGCTGGCTGCTTGGAGGCTGGCAGGCGTGGATGGAGAAGGCACGTATAAATCAGGGGCTGTCATTACAGTTGCCAAAGCGTCAGTGTTGCCTCAGACCAAAGCTTTGCCATATCTGATGCCATTCCAGAAGGTACTGTGCAGTTCAGTACATGCCGATTGGGGTGTCGTTACTGAGAAGTTGTGTCTTTAATTATAGACTTCATGCTGATAATTGACCACACCATATGTTCCAAAGCCGGAACTCAAGCTGTCGGTTTCCACTTTCATTCAGATGTGGCTCACACTGAAGGTTTCCCATAGGACCTGCTGCCCAGTGTGTAGGTGATGATGGCTCCCTAAAAACCTTTGGATCGAATAAAGGGTTCCATTTGCTTCTGTAATTGCCTACTTTGGGACTGACAGGAGAATTGAAAATCTGGGGGGAAATTGTTCAGCTCTGAAGTCCATATGTGATGATTTGAAGCAAGAGTGATAATAATAACAATGAAAACAGTATTTCAGTCTTGACATTCCCCATTTAGAATGTATGAATTCCTTTAGCGAAAGTGTTGCCTTTGAAAACTCGTCTATCACCTTTCAGGGACATCTCTTCAGGGGTGAAGCCCAGCAGGAATTGTTCCCTGCCCTGAGGGATGACGATGACTGGGCTCCTCCCAACCTTTGAGTTCGAGGCTTACCTTGTGCGACTCACAGTATTAAATCTGACCACAATGGGCTATGACATAGCCACTATGTAAATGAGAAATGGCCACAGATGTTAAAAGTGATCCTCAGGGCCAGGTGAGGCTCTGCATTTCATACAGGGTGATGACAGGGTGGACCTATCCATGGTCAGGTTGCTCTAATCTTATCCCATCGGTGTCAAACCATGTCAGGGCTCTGGAAAACATAAGGCTGCTAAAAGGCCTCTTAGTTCCTGCATTTGGCTGCAATTGAGGGTGCACATAATTTTTCAAAAGGGATCTCCAAGAAAGGTTATCTTTATTCTGGGTCGTGGCCAACTCTTGCAGCTCAGGGCAGGATATTATATACCGTGACTGGTGAGAGAAGGGTGGAAGTTGCTTAGATTTTTGTTCTTGAAGTCTCCCAGCCTTACCGAAATACATGTTATTGGCGAGGATGATGATTATTCTGTCTCCCAACGTCTTGGCTGTTCCTGATTCCAGGAAAGTCTCCCTCCATTAACCCTGCAGGCCTATGGCTGGTAATGGTTCCCAGCTATTGCTGCTCCCTGAGCATGCTTCAACAGCCCCTGTTGGTTGTCTTAACCCCGTCTACACCACTGCAAACAATTCCTTCACCAAAAGGCCTCCTTAAACATCCCAGCTGATGATGTCATCTGTCTTATTCCAGAACCTTGACTGAAACATCTAGTAAGCACACATCTGCATCATAAGATAGTTGGGTTTCTAAAGTAGATAATTTCCATTTCCATTTCTAAGATTTGTCAGTATAGTGACATCTTAGGCTTATCAGCTTAAAACAATTTCTTTAAAATTTTAATAGTGTGTTTATAGAAAGACATCATTTTATTTCCAGTTTTGACCTTGGCCAAATGAAATGAATACCTCATGGAAGTTCATTGTAATTCAGTCCCTAACAACTTGCTGTTCTTTAGCAATATTTTTTCACTAACAAACATTTTAATACAAAATAATTGCCTATTTAATTCATAATTGTTAGACATTGTGCCCTTATGATTTCATGTTATGTGAATCAACATAAAAAAGAAGCAGAAAAATCCAAACTTGGCAGGAATGTGGAATAGCAGAAGAAACATAGCAAGAGATGAGCCAAAAAGTGCTATAAAATTTCATGAATTAGCTATTTTCCATTCAGAATTTCTGGTTATCATGACAGGGGCTGAGCTAACCTCTACTTTGCAAAGCCATACCAAATCCATACTTCACAGTATTTCCAAGACTTCCTTCTGCCTCAAACTCCTGTCCTTTCTACGGGCCTCAGCTGCCCCAAGGGTCCTGCCCTCGCTCCTTGTTAAAACTGATTCATGCCCTAGTCCTGGCCCATCCTCACTGCTTTATCCTCTCACACTCCATGTCTTCATTCAGCTTAGTTCTAAACGATGGCAGTGTCTTCACTCCAGTCTACCTGTGTACAGGTCTCTACCACCATTCATTCTCATGAATGCATGTTCTATAAGTAAATCACCCACTTTCCTCACCAGCATTCCTCCACTTGAACTAGAAAAGGCATCCCATTAAACCTGTTGGTCAAATGAAGTCTAGTTTTTCCTTTCAACAGGGTTATGTTTTCTCTGATCTCCTAAAAACCCTACAGGGGTGGATGGAAGGGTCTGGGTGTTTTTCATTCCTCATTGCTAATTACAGACCACTGTTCCAATTGAATGATAATATTTTTGTTTCCACTCAGTCACTCAAGGACAATGATGAAAAATGGGCCAAAGGACTTGGAACTGTTCTAAATGAATGTTGTTCTAGGCTGAATAATGGTCTTCAAAGATTCCAGGGATTAAGACCTGGAACCTTTGAATGTTACCTTTTATGAAAAAAAAAATGGGGGAGGCATTGCAGATGAGATTAAGAATTTTAGGGGGAGAAGCGGATCCTGCATTATCAAGGTGGGCCCTAAAGGCATAACATCTTAGGGAGACATGAGACAGAAAAGGAAGGCAACGTGACCACTGAAGCAGGATCCTGCATTGCTGGTTCTGAGGTGGAAGGACCCACAAGCCAAAGCATGTGAGGAATGACGCTCACATGCTGGAAAAAGCAAGGAAACATTTCCCCGTGGGTCTCTGGAGGAAGTATGGCTTTGCCAATACTTTGATTCCAGCCCAGAACTATAAGAGAATAAAAGTGGGTTGTTTAAGCCACCAAATTTTGTGGTAATTTGCTATAGTAGCCATTGAAAACTGATGCAGAATTCTAGGATAACTTCTAATAGGGAAATTTGGGAGGTAGGTGGGATTAAAGAGAGGTGGTATTTGAGTTCTCCCTAAACACTGCTGCTGCTGAATTAATCTCTCTAAAAATATAACACCAATCATATTCTTAATCCTTCTTAAAACCATCTGTAGATTTTTTTATTTTTTTTTATTTTGGCTAACTATTCAAAGGCCTAATTTCCTCCAAATTCTGGCCACACCTCCCTTTCAGCCCTTTAGCTCCCTGTTCATCTTTTTACACCAAACCAGGCACACTTGCATCCCACATGCAATTCCATCTCCACATTTGGACCTTTGGTTATCTTGCTCCTTCAGCCTTGTTGCCTCCCTCTCAGCCACCATACCTCACATGTCCATCAAACTTAACCACATGCCACATCCTCATGAACTCTTTCCTGATTACCTCTACAGAACTCATTTTCTCTCTCCTCTGAATGCCTGAAGTATTTTATGATTCCTCTCTCCTGTTCCCCTATTATACCCAACTTTTCCTTAGATTTGTAGGTCATAGTAGTTAAATGCATACACTCTGGAGACAGATTTCCTAAAGTTGAATTATTATATGAACTAGAGGTCCGGGTGGGGTCCCTCAGCCTCGCCTGCAGGAATCAGGCCAAAACCAGCTCTCCGACATCCCCCAAGGGGTCCTGGATTGCGAGAGGGCGGTTCTTGGGTGACGCACCCCAGAATCAGGCTCCCTCCTCTCTGGTTCCGGGTGTGTCACCCAGAGAACTGCAGCTGCCAAGTCACTGCAGCTCAGCAGCTCCTGCATTGAGTGTCTGCCCCCTGGTGGTCATTGCACGTCATAGCTATCAGTCAGATGGCCGAACGGTCAGATGGTCACTTAGGCTTTTATATATAAATATATAAATTTACTAGATTTACTAGATGAGTGACCTTGAGCAAGTTACATAATCTTTCTGTGCTTCCGTTTCTTCATAAAGATTAAAAGAGTTCATGAAATCAGTGTCTCACACATTGAACACGTTCAATGAGGCCACCTATTGTTTTTAATTCTGCATTATCTTGCCTTTTAACTGTAAGTTCCTTAATGGGAAGACCCTACATCTTATATATTTTTATCTTCTCCCTAGTTCCCTCTGCCAATGCATTGCATTGAATAGGTGCTCAGTAAACTAGTTTTAAAGAAACAGGCAAGAGACCATGTCCTGGTAAGACAATAAATAGATGTCAAAGGAAGAAATGCAATCAATATTAAGGAAGAAGTAACACTCTCTTTACTTTCTTATGTGCTGTATACTGCTCATTTCACTGTAACTTGCTTCAATTTTGCCTGTGCTACTGGGACTGCCATCAAAGATCACCAATGGCTTCTTACATGCTGAATTCAAGGACATGTTGTAGGTCTTACTTTACTGCTGGTCACTTCCTTTATCTGGAATCTCTCTTCTCTTTTTTACTCTGTTTACATCACATTCTGTTGATTTTCCTCAAATCTCACTGACTACCTTTTCTGGTCCCTTTGTGGGTTCTTCTTTCTCTCTGTAGTTCTAATATTGTATACACAAGGGTTTACTGTGAGATTATTTCCTCTTGTTCTATATATTCTTTCTGGAAATGATTACACTCTTGATTTTCACTACTCCCCATATGCCAGACACTGATAACTTCTATATTTATACTTAACGTAGGTATCTCTCTTGGACTTCAGACTCAAATATCCAGCTGAGTGATGGACAGCTCATCCTTGATATTCTATAAATATCTCAAATTCCAGAGCGTATACCAAAAATAGCACATTACCTTCTTTTCCACTAAACTGTCCTTCCTTTTGTATATTTTCATCTCTATTGGGGTACTACTATTCACCCAGACACCAAGAGTAAGTCATGACCCTATCTCTCACTCAAATCCCATATCTAATCAATCACTAAGTTCCACTGATTTCATGAGCTAAACATTTGTTGGATTCATCCTCAAACAACTGTCCTTCCTACCATTGTCTTAGGTCAGCATCATATCTTACCTGGCTTTCTACATGAACATTCTAATGTTTCATTTCCCTTGAGTCCTTTTTCCTGACAGCTTCAAGAATGCTCACCTGTGTAGCACATGCTTAAACCTCTGCCTAACAGGCCATGAATGGCTTCCATTTCTACCGATTAAGATGGTATTTAACATGGTATTTGTTTCCCTAGTTTGGCCCTGGCCTGTCTCTTCAGGCTCCTTCTCTGTGCTCCCTGCCTCACTTTATGCTTCAAAACACAGGGCAACCTTCAGTTCCGTCCCCCATGGCATACAATATCCCATCATTGGCCCTTCTGACTGAAACAACTCCCATTTATTTTGGCTAACTCCTCCTAGAAGACTCAGTTCAGGCAGAACTGTGGGTAAGGTGAAAAAAACTGGGGTATGTTCCAGAAGCTGGGAGCACCAGACCAAGCTCAAACGCTTGATGAGGTCTGTCTGGAAAGGGGAACCCTTCCATCCCATCGGCAGTGGCCACATGCTTTTGTTTCCTAAGGCTGCTATAATAAATTCCCACAAATTTAGTAGGTGAAACAACACAAGAGAAGTATCTTACACTTCTGGAGGTGAGAAGCCCAACACAGGTTTCACTGGGCTCACAGCCAGGTTTCTGCAGGCTGTGTTCCTTTCTGAAGGCTCCATACATCTCCTTGCTCATTCAGATTGTTGGCAGAATCCTGTTCCTTCTGGCTGGAGGACCATAGACCTCCTTTTCTTGTGGCTGTCAGATGAGGGTCATTCACAAGTTTTAGAAGCCACTCACGTTCCTTGGCTTGTGGCCCTGCTCCCACATCTCCAAAGCCAGCAGTCGTAGGTCAGTTCCCTTCATACATCTAATCTCTCCTCCTTCTTCTTCCCTCTCATGTCTCTGTCCATTTCCCTTCTGCTTCCTTCATCAGATTTTAAGAGCTCATGTGATTAGACTGGATCACCTGGATAATCCAAGAAAATCTCTCCTTTTTTAAAAATATTTTTTTATTGATTTCAGAGAGGAAGGGAGAAGGAGAGAGAGATAGAAACATCAATGATGAGAGAGAATCATTGATCGGCTGCCTCCTGCATGCCCCTACTAGGGAATGAGCTTGCAACCCAGGCATGTGCCCTTGACTGGAATTGAACCAGGGACCCTTCAGCCTGCAGGCAGATGCTCTATCCATTGAGCAAACCGGCTAGGGAAAAATCTCTCCTTCTTAAGGTCCTTGACATTAATCATCTCTGCAAGTCCCTTTGTCCTGGAAGGTAACAGTCACAGGTTCCAGAAGGCCATTATTTTCCCTACTACACTAGGGTTGGGACAAACAATCAATGGAAGCCTGAGATCATTTGATTCGAATTCTTTGTCCACAGCATTCATATATTATAATGTTCCTTTGTATTATTTTATTATTACATTTCTAACTTTAACTTTGTATATTAAATCCAAGGGGTATAGGAAGGGACTGAGCTGTTTCTGGTTCATTCAGTGGGTACTTCCACAAATGCTAGTTGTGCAAATACCTCTCTCTGCATATACCTGGAGGTCTTATGCAAGGAGGCATTCCCAAGTGTGCCAGCTATGGAAGAGCACCCGGAAAGCCATTCAGAAGGTGATTGCAAGTCAAAAGGGGAGTTCCAGGATTTAACATTTAAAACATCAGCTAAAGATTTAACAAGGTTAAATAAACTTCTGAGAAAAGAACCCACTTTATGATGGATAGCCACAGAAGAAAGCAAAAAGGGATTTTTTTTTATTACAGCAAATAAAAACAAAAGATATATTGTGTTAGGAGAAATGTTCATTCTTAAGATTATCAACCAATAAAGATTCATGTTATTTCCTATAAACATTAAAGCAAAAACAATTGAGTTTATTGTTTGTTACCTTTACTAATGCTTATGAATTATTTGCTGGGTTAATATTTATTTGCTGAATTATCTCCTTTGTTTAGGGAATTATTAGGACTCCTTAAACATTGTACCTTTATCTTTAAGGGGCTTAGGAAACAATGTACTTTAATTTTCTGCCCTCTAGTGACAAAAATAATGCACTCATGCTTTTATATTGAACAAAACTACATGATTTTTAGTATCTGCAAACAAAATCATATTAGAGAATTTGGGAACAGAAAATATGATGAATTTGGCTATCATTAATATGCTAAACTTTAGTGCAATAAATGCCATTTTTATTGCGCACAAATTTTTAGTCAGAGTCTGATGAAAAACTTAAAATTGTTAAATAAAAGTCAATGTTTTGTTTCTAGCTACCACTTGGCTACCTATGACCTGTATCTTTATAATAAAGAGTGTATACTATAGAAAATTGATACTTAAAAAATTTTTAATCTTAAGTATCAGAATTGAAGGAATTCTGGATACTAAAAATGACCCCCAATAGTGTATTAATTTGAATCTTAAACCCTGAAAATAGTCAGGTAGATAACCAGCCTGAGGGTGTAAAATAATAAAAGTAGCTGATGGTTATAATTGGGCTAAATAAGGCAGAATCGCTAGGTTTGATTAAGTGTGATGTTAAACATTTTTGGCATCCTAATTATTGACTGCATCATTGCTTTCGTTTTCTAAACATTTTGGCATTGCTAGGGCATAGGAACGGATATAGTATTTGTGCCATTAATTTATCATCAACAAATGTATCAACCATCTACTCTTTGCCATTCTCTCTTTGGTGCTAAATGACTGAACTCACAGATGAAGGAACTCATTCAGCATGCCACACTCCCAGGCCTCGTTGGAGCTCTGGCGCCTGCATCCTGAAAGGGTGACACGAGGGTCTCAACGGAAATGCAAAACAATCTGCAGGGCCAGCTATTTCTGTGGCCACTATTCACTGGCAGTCACAGTGTTCTGCAGTGCCTCTCTGTCCTAAGCATAGAATGGTCCCTTGAGAGTATATGAGTTATCCACTGGCATTCCATGTAACTGCCCTGCGTGAATAACTGGGGTGGGGGCTGGGTGGTGGGGGGAGGGATCCTATCTGCATGTGATAAAATATGAGTTAGGGACCGGCACACCCCATGGTGGGCTCTTACTCACTGCACATTTGCTGTGTGCCAGATTCTACATCAGCATCTCTCCATCTTACAATAGCCTGGTCAGGTGGGTGTTAACATCCTCAATAACAGAGAAGTAAGTGATAGAGAGAGAGACTAACCGAAGGGTACGCTTGGAACCCAGGTCTGTCTAGCTCCTAAGCTTGTCATCTTTTTATCACTGAATGCTGATATTATAATTTTTTTTAAAAAAGAGAAAAATTACTGATATTGGCTTTAATTTATGCATGAGGAACAGAAAGTTTCAATGGTATTATATTCAGTGCATAGAGGGAAACAATACATGACTGGAGGGAAAAGTGAGGGAAGTAGAAAACCAAAATTCTCTTCCCAAAACAAACTAATGATTTAAAAAAAAACAACTAGTAAAAACTCCAACCCAGCTAAGTCAAGGTTTATTATTTTCATTTAAGAGATTAGGAAACTAAGGCTCAGAATTTTTTAAAAAGGTTAAAAAAATTAAAATATTTTGCCCCCGTCAATTGCTGAATGACAAAATTGGGACCCAACACAGGTTTGGCTGGATTCACACTGTTCCCACTCCACCACATGCTTTTTTATCTTAAATGGTCACACAGATATAGCCTCCTAACTTCTAGGTAGAATAATTTTAGTATGATTGAAAGAAAGTAAAAATTCTAAATTTATTTAGAAATCTTGGTCCTGACTATCCACTGTCTTTGAACAATTTCCATTGTCATGTTTCAAAACAGGGGCACCTCTCAGCAGGTCATGCCCTCTGACTTCCAGAAGTAATTGTTCTGTTCAGCTGTCCAGTTATTTGGCCATTGGGGCTCCCTCTGAAGGCAGTCCTTGTTGGCCACTTCATCTTCTTACAGGGCAATGGGAACAGAATGTCTTCTTAGGAGGAACATTGTTTTTGCTTGGAAGGTCTCGATAAGATTTGGGGACTGAGGACATCCCAGTAATGGCAGGACCAAGGCTTCACAGGAAAGTCCGTGTGGCCCTTCTGAGACTTGGCAGGAATTCTGCTTTGCTCTTGGAAAGAAGGAAGAGAAAAGAAAGCTGTGGAGCTGATAAGATAGCGTCTAGGACAACCAGAAAGGACAGTGAAAGTCCACAGTGGTGGGTGGCCAACAGATGCCTGAAGAGCAGTGACGCCTGAAGACCAGGGGTGTCTGTTGACATGGTTTATGTCTCCTCTAAGAAACTTCGATGAGTCGCGGGCATGGAAACCTTCTAGAATCCTTCTCACGACCCTTTCTAGGCAGCCCCCATGGATCTTAAGAGTTTGCCCTGAGCCAGATCCTCCCTGCCACCCCTGTTCCTCACCTGCTGCCTCTTGACCCAAGTTCAGACTAGATGCAAAGACAACATGGTTTCAGGTAACAGATCTCATGAGCAGACTAGGACAGTAACAAATGCACCTACTTGAAAAAATAGATCTCACTTAAAGGGAACACTGGGCACTTAGAGAAAATGAGGTGAAGAACATTCAAGGAAAGAGGAAAGGAGAGTGATAAGCCACAGACATTTTGTAAACCAATCCAAAACTGGCACAGGAGCAGGAAATAATGGCGGCGGGGACTTCCACTATCTGGACGCTTGCCAGGGTTCTTTTCCTGCCAAGAATGGAGCATCTGAAAATGTATTGATTTTTTTCTTAATGACAATTTGATCTTTCCAAAGCCATAACAAGCAGCTAGAGAAACGGCTGCTACTAAATTAATTCTGGTCAATAAGAAAGCTTGTAAGTGGCAGGTCTAATGAACTGCAAATGTGCCTCCCTAATGCTGTCTCCCCTTCTGCAGAACTCTCACTATGAAGACCGAGGGTTTGGGTTTGGGTGCAGGTAAGGAAGGTACTTTTAGAGCTTGGTACACTTTGCTAGCAGGGGTTGGGGTGGGGACTGGGAGTGCCACCGAAGCTAGCCGATGACACATGGTGGCTCTAAAGAGAGGAGTCCAAACACCGGGTAGAGAGACACCACATGGGAGGAAAGAGAATGACCTAGACAGTCTTAACCTATTTAATATATAATAATAGTAAACCTACAAAATAAGGCGCAAACCTCGCTATATATTCTTTCCTCCTACTCTACCAAAAGGCCCTGTTGTCTGGACCCAGAATTTAGCCTGTGCTATTGCAGCAATAGTTAAGGTATGTCATGGCCTGGCCTACCTGGTGTGGGCAGTCCAGGAAATTATCCACCATGTATTTCCACAAAAGGATACATTCTGAGTTCCAATTAGTCAACTTTGCAATACATTTTGAATGCAATCAAATTATAAATTGGGAACTTCCTGTAGCTTTCCTGTGTGCCAATGCATGTAATCCTTTTTAAAATGCACATTAAGCCCAGCTGGTGTTGCAGTGGTTGATTTGACCTATGAACCAGGAAGTCATGGTTTGATGTCCAGTTAGGGTACATGCCTTGGTTGCAGGCTCAATCCATAGTAGGGGGCATGCAAGAGGCAGCCAATCAATGATTCTCTCTCATCATTGATGTTTTCTATCTCTCTCTCCCTCTCCCTTCCTCTCTGAAATCAATAAAAATATATTTTTTTAAAATGCACATTACGCAGTCATTCAGCAAAAATTTGAAATTCATGTATACTGATGAAAATAATACTATTTATCCAATTTTAGGGGTGCATGGAAGGTGTGTTGGTTGGGCTGGTATTTCTGGGTTAATAGTTAAAGGAGACTAACTCAATGCAAAATAATGCTGAAAGGCCAATTATAATTTCAAAATTCTAAATGGCATGTCTATTTTAGTTTTAAGAGGTTCCTTATCTATAATAATAAAAGCATAATATGCTAATTAGACTGGACGTCCTTCCTGATGAAGCTGGGGCTGTGAGGGAAGCCCAGGTCCAGTGTGTCAGAGGGAAGCCAGTGCCGGCAGCTGGGGGAAGGAAGGCCTACTCTTGCATGAATTTTGTGCATCGGGCCTCTAGTATAGTTATAGGATTGAATTTAGTTCTGCACTTTCGGAAAGTTCTCAATTTTTTTTTTCTTTGTAAGCTTAACATACATCAATCTCTCTTTTTACTCACTTCTCTTATTGGCTCCCATTCCTGTATGTTTTGGCTTAAACTTTCCTATAGTGCATAGCTGTGGTTGTAAAAATCATTTGCAGTGGCTTAAAAATTTTACAAGGAGATGTAT
Organism: Myotis brandtii; assembly: GCF_000412655.1. Taxonomy (NCBI): domain Eukaryota; kingdom Metazoa; phylum Chordata; class Mammalia; order Chiroptera; family Vespertilionidae; genus Myotis; species Myotis brandtii. The sequence continues at coordinate 1,108,247 of NW_005358649.1, forward strand.
AATATTAAATGTTATGTTTTATCACATTCACAAGACTGGGTTTCCAAACCATATATTAAAGAAACAAGAAGACTCATTACAAATTTCTAAATTGTAGTTTTTATCATACTCCTTTTATTCTATCCATTTGTATTCTTTTACATCTGACATCTGCTGGAAATCTGTTTGTCAATTAAGATTGAAGTTTATACTTTCTTTTAGCACTGTCTATTGATGGATTTTGCTATTTCCAAACAAGTAAGAATGCTGATCTCCGAAACCTTTTTTATTTAATAACATTGCACCTCGTTCTATTAGAGGTATAAATCACCCTTTCCCTGAAATCATCTGGAAAGAGAAGACAGGGTTATGCAGACTGAAATAATGTTTTAAAATATCTTAAACAACTACCTCCCAATCACAGTGTCAGGACAGTGTGTGTGGAGGGAAGTGAGGGGGGGTTAAGGCCAGTGCTGGGGTGGTGGCAACTCTGAAAGGTCTGTGGGACCCAAAGCATATTCTTTTTTTAAAAAATATATTTTATTGATATTTTACAGAGAGAAAGGGAGAGGGATAGAGAATTAGAAACATCAATGAGAGAGAAACATCGATCAGCTGCCTCCTGCACACTCCCCACTGGGGATGTGCCTGCAACCAAGGTACATGCCCTTGATCGGAATTGAACCTGGGACCCTTCAGTCCGCAGGCCGATGCTCTGTCCACTGAGCCAAACCGGTTAGGGCCCAAAGCATATCTTTACTGGTGGTACACCTGAAGCCTTCCTCTCACACAGTCACTTCATGGGTCGCATTATCTCAGAAAGTGATTGTTTAAATCTTCCACTTGCAGGAAGAGAGAGGTCTAACTTTTCAGAACAACACACAGCTTTTCACAACTGGCCTTTAGGGTGTTTTTGTTGTTGTTTGTTTTTAGTTTTACTTCCAGATGCTCTCATTCATTCTTCTCATTCTTTTTCCTGTCCAGTGTTCCATATCAGCTTTTGCACACATCTATTCTAGCTCTTAATGCCATTGTATTATAATCCTTTTTTTGTTGTTCAATTAGTGTTTTGCTGTGCACCTTTCCTCCTAGCTAGAATGTAAGTTTATCCTTAAATGCAGAAACCCTATTTTATTCATTTTTGTAGCCTAGGGCTTCATTCACAGTAAGTACTTAATAGATATTAGTTAACTGAGAAAAATGAAAAAAAGATTAACTATTATTCCAGGGAAAGGTAACATTAATTTACTGGTACCTATTAATTGCATTATAGTTTTTTGCCAGAGAAGCAAGAAGATACCAGGGTTCTAAAAGGTAGGAATGAAATAGGGTGTATAACATTTGATTGCATTTATGAAGAGATCATCTTTCTTATTCAGATAACTAAGTGCTACTCAGGCAAGACTAGTCCACAGAAAACTCCCCAGTGATGACCTTCAGCTATTGGAGAAGAGTATGTCATCTTGTATGATCTGAGGGCAAGGTGGGGACAAGCCGGATGCAAGGAGAATTCTGAAATGCAGAGTGAGAAGGCAACTAAGAAAGACCGTATCAATCTCAGTTTTCCCTTGATTCGGTCCTGTTCTGCCTGAAGCCTTTTTTATTCTCCCAAGTTTTGTTTCAGGGTGTAGTTGATCGGCAAACCATAGATAATGACAGCTTGCGTCTGGGCTTGTATGTTTTCAAATAAAGTGACTGGAGGTGGGAGGCAAGATGGCAGGACAGATGGTCCGACCTGGGATGGCTCCGGTTTCTCCTGACAAGTTTATGCATTTGTCATGGTGGGGAAAAGTATCATGAAGGATGCTTTCATATAGGTTGAAAGCAGAAATATAATGATACTACATAAAACTGTGACCACTAAAGCCCACATACTTGAGGTGCAAGAAAGTGCTGGACTTGGATCCCACTCTGGCACGAATATTCTTCCTGTGTCTTTAATGGTGAATTTGAAGTTCTAGGTCAGATACATGTGTTTGGTATGTGACTGTGTGGTGGGGTAGAGGGTGAAGGCTACATGTTAGGGAACACTGAAAATTGCCAACTATCTTTATTTTATTTTATTTTAAAGTATTTCTGAAAGGCAATTTGAGAACCTTGATTTTTTATAAGATATGTTTTTATTGATTTCAGAGAGGGGACGGGAGAGGGAGAGAGAGATAGAAACATCAATGATGAGAGAGAATCACCAATCAGCTACCTCCTGAACCCCCCCCCCCCTCACTGGGGATCGAGCCCTCAACCCAGGCATGTGCCCTGACAGAGCATCGAACCCGTGACCTCCTGATTCATGGGTTGATGCTCAGTCACTGAACCATACTGGCCGGGCACCAGTTATCTTTAAACAGGGCAGAGAAGCAGCCCTTGATGTCTAGGGTCCTTCCCCATGGGATTTCTGATCTGTGGGATTCTACCACGAGGCTTGTAGAGATGAGAGCAGCATTCCCTTGAATTTCCATCTGTGGAATCCCAATGAGACATGGCTTAGATTACTGGAGAACTGGGGTGATAGGGAATAGGGGACCCTGGGACACAGAGCAAGAGCCCTAAATTCACAGGACGCAGCAGTTTAACCACTGAATGATGCCCCCTAGTGGTGGAAGTCACTGAACTACTGTCTTGTTGATGGATCTGGCAGCTGCTCTGTCAGACGTCAATGAAATGGAAGTGGGCTATTCTACCACCTATTATTGTAAAGCATGTATTCCTGTGGAAAATGTTTTAACCCCAGGATTTTAGTTCCTGCTGCAAGAGCTCATTTGGAAAGCAGCCTTGCACCTCCAGGTTTTGGTGGTCTGGGGAAGAAGGCACACAGAGCCACGTGTTTGCTCCTGGATTGACATGGAAAGCCATTCCCGAGTTGAAGCAGCAATGTGTGCGTGACATTGTCCCTTGAAACCTCCTACGGGCTTCACTGGAGACTGCTTTCTGGATAAAATGTCATCAGAAGGGAAGCAAATTCCTCATGGATAAATTCATTCTCCTATGAACCTAATTGCAAAGACTGTACGGTGTTCATTTAATAAAAGCAGACTCCAGCAGTTCAAAGTGTTAGCTCCTTTGGAAAACTATTTGCACTCTTATTAAATTACTAGAGGTCCGATGCAAAGGGCTCGGCCCTCACAGCTTCGGTGGCTTGCCTTGGCCCTTGCAGTCCTGGCTTCATCTGGAAGGTCATCTGGAAGGACATCTGGAAGGTCATTCAGCTGTCCGGTCTAATTAGCATATTACACTTTTTTTGCATATTACACTTTTAAAAAATATATATTTTATTGATTTTTTTACAGAGAGGAAGGGGGAGGGATAGAGAGTTAGAAACATCGATGAGAGAGAAACACCGATCAGCTGCCTCCTGCACACCCCCTATTGGGGATGTGCCCACAACCAAGGTACATGCCCTTGACCGGAATCGAACCTGGGACCCTTCAGTCCGCAGGCTGGCGCTCTATCCACTGAGCCAAACCGGTTAGGGCTGCATATTACACTTTTATTATTATAGATTAAATGTGTGCTCTTCTTACCCTAATTAATAATTAGGTTTAACTTTTTGTTTATGTTTACTGGTGTTTGTTCTTTTGTGAATTTCCCGTTCTTTGGCTTTGTTACATTTTCTATTGGGATATTTTATATATTTTTGCCCTTATTGAGTTGTAAGAGCTTTTTCTATGTGGAGGATATTAACCCACAGTTTGACATATATATACTGCAATCTCCTCTTCACACCCTGAGTTTTTTAAATTAAATTTATAGCATTGTGTCATATAGAAGCTTTACAGTTTTAGTAGTCAAATAATGTATTCCTTCTATGAATTCTGTTTTTGCATGCATAGTTGATTTCTGGTAGCCCTTTTACTGATATCATTCCAGCCTTCAGTATATGTTAATTTAAATGATTGCCTTGTCTAAGATAATGTATGGGGGGGGGGCATTATCTCATTAAAATGGTCAGTCAGCTTCTTCCTAAGGTTCCTGTGTCTACCCTTCTCAGTGAGGTATATATACATACTATTTCTACAAATGCCCCAACCCACTTTGACACCAGCAGCATCTTTTAGTAGAGCAATGAACAATTGCTATTTTGCGGAAGCTTGCTGCCTCAAAGTCATGTTCAGATTATTTTTAAAAACGAGAGGATTTAGTTTAACAGGCTGGACCTCTTTTTGTGAAGATTAGAGAGAATCTGCACATCTTTTTCTGAAAGGTGGTCTTGCCTGAGAGAAATGATAATGATGGAAATAAAAGGCCTCTCGCCCATCTTCTGTGGGCCCTCCGCGCATTTGAATCCTAATTAAAGAAGTCCAGGAGAGCCTTTCCAGAAGGAGCCGATCATAATCACAGCTCCATATGGAACACGTTGAGGGTTAGCCTTGCAGCTGCTGAGCATTACAGCATGAAACGCACCCTGGAAATGTCTCCATACAAGGCATCCGCTGGAACATGGCTTATTAAACGTGGCTGTGTGGGAGTCCTCTAGTGCTTTTTATGCCAGAAGGCCCCTTTATCCCCCTAAGCCTTGGTTATGCATTTTTTTAATGCAGTGATATTGTATGAAACCTTTCGAGTTGTTGGAGTGCCCTCGTGATCCCTGACAGAGGCATGGTAATTGGTTTTAGATCTTTATCTTTGGGCAGTGGGCTTGGATTATTATTAACTGGGAGAAGTCAGAAACTGAAAATTCAGTGGCTTCTAGGTCACATATTGCTGGGGTTGGGGGGCTGGTAAAGTGCATGATGTGGGCAAGAGACCAAAGGGCATTGGGGGTGAGCACAGTGATCGCTGGCGTCTGCCCCAGAACAGGTTGGTGTGTTGCTGGCATTCACAACAGAGATCAGGACCAAGGAGGACCGGAGATCTGTTTGCTATTTCAGAACTGGAATAAGATCTTAATGTTGCCTCCACCACAAAATATGAATATTTTAATCATTATTTTTTTTCTCCTAGCATTCTATGTAACTCACAAACAGTTTGTACCAGTAGTGAACAAACACACTAAAGACCAATACAAAAACCAAACATAGACAGGAAAGAAAAAGCACATGCCACTGAAGTCCAACATATTCTCACATTCCATTTTGGCTAATATTTCCTATTCCCACCTTCACTCCAATTGAACTCCTGAAAGCTGTGCAGTAGAAAGAGATAGTCACAACTCCAAGATGAAGCTGGTACAGATGGCAGTGAGAGAGCCAGTATCCTGAATGTCCTGCTCCGCTCCTGGCTGCTCAATGTGCCAGCAGGTTCAAGAGGGAGATAGGTAGAGAGGGCACCCTTGGGCAGTGGCCAGAACCAGGAGACCAGAGTGATTGCTGTCATGCCTTCTGGGCCCTTGAGGGAGGACATCCACAGGGGAACATTGTCTTCTTCTATGAGGCTTTGGGCTCCAAACCCATTGTGGACTCTGTGTGAATTTGGCAGGTGGCAATGTCATGTCTGGTTTGCTCAGAGTAGGCAGGCCCCAGTGGCATGGATGATGCTCCTCTCCATAGGCTGCTGGCTCCCCACTTGTTATTCTTGGACAGGAAGGGTCATGTTAAAACCTTCCAAGTAGAAGGGGACACCATAATTATAAGTTGGGCCAATTCCTAAGGGCTTGGAGGTGAATTGTTTTATTTGGTTTATAGAACCAAGGCTGGGAGACATTTGAGATCCCCAAACCGATTGTGCCTGTGGCCTAGAATACTATGCGATGCCACTGATTTCCAAAAACATGAAAAGCTGAGCTTAGAGACCAGCAATTCAAAGTCTTTATGTTAATCAATGGTTCACGAATAGTGGTTTATTTTGGTGATAGTTATGTGTGGTGAGGCAGGGAGAGATTTTCCTAACCAGGTATCAAACAGCTAAATTAACTGCAAAGAGTCTAGTCCAAAAAATATTCTGACCTTCAAGAGGAAGAGGTGATCTGGGTAGTGAGTAGTCTTTAGGGCAGAACTCATGAGAGAGTTGTTTATTTATAAGAATTATATAGCTTCGTATACAGTGTATCATCCAGAGGCAGAGAGATGCGCAGAAAGAATAAACATAATACTTCGTAATATGTAAATATTGAGCTACATTTTACTAAGTATTAGGAAGAAAGTAGAAACTGGCCAAGATTGAATAATTTGGTAAATATTTATAGAGCCTCAACTAGCTGCCAGTCACTGTTCCAACTGTGTAGAATATGTTAGTGAAAAAAAGCTGACAAAGATTTCTGTTCTTAGGGAATTAAATTCTATTTAAAAGTTAAGCGAATTCTCTAATATGGTAGCAATACACACTACAGGAAAGAGTAGAGCAAGATAATGGAGTACAGGAATGCCAGTGGGGGCAGATCAGGGTGCCAGCATAGTTGGGGTGTGGAGAGAGCCCCTGGCTCACAGATGGCCATCTTCTCTCTGTATCCTCACATGGCAAAGAGGGAGGAGCTAGTTTTCTGGTCTCTTGTGATAAGGACAATAATCCCATCATGAGGACTCTATTTTTGTGACCTCATCCAAACCTAATTACCCCTCAAAGGCCTCCGCTCCAAATATCATCACAATGGCAATTAGGGTTTCAAAATATGAATTGGGGGTGGGGGGTGGACACAAACATTTAGTCCATAGAAGGAGGTATTCCTACTTGTGGATAAAGACCTGAATCCTTATTTAAAGTAGGAAATGGAGTTTCAGAAGCAGATACAGAAGGTGGCCTGGCCAGCATGTACAGCGGTACACCACTCAGGTGACTCCTCCCACTGGCGGGCAGTTTTTCACTGTGAACGATTAGAACGTGAGTGGCTTGAACCACATGCTGGTTTGCTGAAACCCATACTTGTACCATTTGAGAATATATTGGGGGAATGGTACTTCTGGACCCCATCCTCTGCATCACAGCATGACTTGTTTGAGATCAAACAGATGTTAGGTCTCTCCCAGAATCTACTCAGTTCAAACCTAGAAGGATAAAGCTCAGTGTACCCAATTCCTTAGATGATTCTGATGTTCATCCAGGTTTAGGAAACATTAGCCTTTTACTTGGTGGAGCCTTGGAGTAACTGTCATTGGAATAATATCTTGAACCATTTCAGAGGCTTCTGGAAGCAAATGTCAAAGAAACATTTGTCAGGACACCTAAGGAGACCCATTAGAGCAGTGGCAAGGATTGGAGAAGTGGCTTACATTTTTAGTAAGTCATTATCATTTGTTAATAATTAATAACATTAATTTAAATGTTATCTTTAGCCTGTAGTTGATTTTGGCCATTAAAATTTGTTTCTAATTATATAGTGTGTTCAGAAACTAAAAATTGAACGACTGAGTAAAAACTATTAGTCTTTTTCAAAAATGAATACCATGTTGGAATAAAAGATGATGAAATTTTATGGCAGTTGGAAAAAATTCAATGTAACTTCCTAACTTTTACTTCTTAAAAAGACTGTTTTAAGCTACCTTTCACACAATTATTAGCAGTTTCTTCTTTTGCAATATAAAAAACTAGTTAGGAGCTACATGTAGTTTTAAAAACATATATTTGGGAAATAAAAATATACACACCTGTTGATGTTTTGTTTTAAATTCGTTTAAACAAATGTGAGAGGAAAGTAAAACCACCATTAATTGTATTAGTCAGAGTTCTCCAGAGACTGACTAATGCAACTCTGGTTCTCCAACCATAATATAGTATGTATGTTACGAAGAGTCAGCTTTTGTGATTATGGAGCTTGTACTTGTGTCGGTCCTTCCCAGGGTTTTATAAGGCTGCTCTACCCCATATTAACTCCCAAATGAAAGGCTCCATCCCTTCATGATTATACACAGTAGAAAAACACTTAGTTAGGTTTTTAAATTTTAAGAGACGTTATATAGCAGGGGTGGGCAACCTTTTTGTGAGTGCGTGCCCAAATCAGCAAAATCTCTGACTCAAAATTCTTCTGCGTGCCAACCCTAATTTTTTGAGAACATGTTACGCCTACTTGATATCTCTTAAGGTGTATGTATGTGAAGAACCTTGAAGAAATAATAAAATTCATTCAAGCGACAAAAACACAGTATATGATGATGAAAAATACATTTATTTTTTAATGTATACATGTACACTGATAGTCCGACAGAAAACTTTATGACTCCGTTTGATATTATCAGTGGGACTTCTGCTGCTGCATCACTGATGACAGAGATTTTACATCAGGTTTATATTTCGTGACCTTAAGAGATATGCAGGAGCTACTACTTTCATCTGTCAGGCTACTCCTATTATGAGACTTAACAAAATTCATCACTGAGGACAAAGATTCACAAGTGTATGTGGATGAAACCAAAACACTGGTCGGATCTAGGAAGGCAGGGAGAGTTAAGGCAGAGGCATAGAAATTGCTCTTCCCCTCTCTCGTCAATCCATGTCTATGGTCTTTAAGATAACTTGTTATGTAAAATTATTTATTTATCTAAGATGCACCTACACTGAATTTATCTGAAAAATAAAAAAGTCGATAGTAAAAAAAAAAATTGTAAATGGAAGATTTTAAGAGAGGGTTTTGCGTGCCAGCGAAAGTTACTACGTGCCAGGGGTTGCCCACCCCTGTCCTAGTTCATAGGTCGATGTTCAATCACTCAGCCACGTTGGCAGGACACCATTGTTATTTCTTGCTTGACCTGTGTTTATTTCATAATAAACATCACAACTATCCTAGTTGAGAGAAATCATTTTAAAAAGTAGTTCTTAGCCTTTATGTAACCAAACATAACATCAATTGTCTTGCCAGTTCCTTGTAATTTAACATTTAAGTCATTCAAATGTTCACAAAAATTGTAAATGGAAGATTATAAGAGAGGGTTTCGCATGCCAGGGGTTGCCCACCCCTGTTATATAAAGTGACCGCTATAATTTAATGTGTTACAATTGTTATGAAGTTATGACATCTGACACCAATAGAATCTATATTTTACAAATATTCACAAGATTTCCTAAGATGACTAACCTCTTTGAGGGCATCTCTTGTTGTCTTCATTTCCTGTCTTTTGATTTTCCTCCATAATCTTCAAGAGTGTGACTGGCCATGTGATCTTGTGACCCACATGTGCTTCTGAATTAAGAAAATATACACTTTAGTCACAGTAGCTTGTTTCAGCCAGTAAAGAGTGAAATATGCATTTCTTCCCCAGAATGGAATAATCACTGCCCCACAGGCAGAAAAAAAAAAGCCAAACTAATCACTTTTATGGTACCATTTTTTCTTTCCAGCATTTTAGGTATTATATTTCTCTTCCATTACCATAAAAACTCTTGTTTCTTTTTTATTTCATTTTTTTCCCTTTACATAAAATCCGAACTGAGATTTGAAAGAACACAAGTTTCAATATTGAAAATGAAAGACTAAATAAGGCCATTAAAATGGTCAGAGAAGAGCCCAAATGCCAATCAAGGGAAATCCAATCAGAATGGCCAATTTCAGGAGGTGGTGAATGTGTTAGTGCTCCATTTGTGTTCTATATTCTTTGTACTAATAGGTGATTTGGATGTCACCCAGATATTTTATATATTGTTACCATACATGTGTTTGGTTTTATGATCATAAAATATAATGGTCAGAATAATTTTTAATCAGTGGATAGCTCTGAAGTATTTTTCTGCTGTGAATGAGGAATAAACATGGCAATTGTGTGGGGGTTATTAATAATGTCAATGTATTTGATTTCTTCACTATGCCTTTCTAATTCCCCTTTCAATGACTGGTGGACTTTTACTTTCTGATTTCAAAAGGGTGAGACTACCCAACCTATAACAATAGGTGCCTGATACCAAAAGCTTTAGTGAATGCAAAACTGAAAGCTTCATACTGCCAGAAAGCTTTGACATTTACTGCCTTGAAAAATACATGCAAAATATTACTGGTGTAGCTATAAATGACGATGGACAACACAAGTCATTTTTTTTCAAGTTGTGTACCCAACACACAGGAAAACTAATAAATTAATTATGTAGGTATAATTTTGATTATTAGCATTATTCATGTGAAATATTTTAATCCTTTATACAAAATACCTCACTATTATTCCTTAGTAATTCCTTAAGACTCATATTTCTAAATGCAATGTTTATGATGGATAAATACATATACTCATTTGATATAAAACCAAGGGGGGAAGAAAAGAATGAAACAGAATAACCACTTTCACAGATAAGGAATGAATGAATCTTTCAGCACATTACCTTACATATAAAAAGAGGACATATGAATATAAGATAATAGAAAGGGGTTAGAATAGAGAATAAGATCAGTGAAAACTGGTAAACCGAGAAAGGCTTTATATTGGGACTCAGGTCTCCAGATGTTGAAGGATGGACAAGGTTTGCATAGCTGGAAAGAGGGTGCAAAGGCTGAACCTAAACATCAGAGAACAACAGAAGAAAGGCACAGAATTAATAATGTGCATGATAAAGCACATGCAAGCGGTATGAAAAATAATTTTTAAAAACCAATAGAGTGTGCTCAACCATGCACATCTGGAGTTATAAGTGACTCCTTAGGGGCCAGGTTGCAAGCTCTGAGTCAGGGATGGAATGCAGGCTGCAGTTTTGTTCGTTCTTTGCACGTATATGTTAACATTTATAAGGCTGACTTTGTGCCTTATAAATTACTTTAAGGAATATATAAAGACTTAGAGATTCTTCAAAATTCAATATCTTTCTTTCTTGAGAAAAGCAAACACTCTCCAAAAGATATTTAATTAATTATTTAGCATAAAAATTCAAGTATATATGAACACAAATCACTACATGTTCCTTTAATATTATACCAACTTAGTAAACCATCCTATCTAATAAAAGAGTAATATTCAAATTAACCATCACTCCCTCACTCCGTCACAAAGATGGCGGTGGCCACGGAGCTGGAGCGAGCAGGAGGCTTGGGGTGCCCCGGCGATGGAGGAAGCCAAGCTTCCCGCCTGCCCTGGCCAGCCCTGAGCTCCGCTCAAGGCTACAAAGTTTCAATTATAGAAGATAAATAAATCCCAGATACCTGCTTCCAGC
>NW_005358649.1:1119231-1120714 GCF_000412655.1 Myotis brandtii
AGCCCCTCACCCAGGCTGGCCAGGCACCCCAGCGGGACCCCCACCCTGATCCAGGACACCCTTCAGGGCAAACCAGCCAGCCCCCACCTGTGCACCAGGCCTCTATCCTATATAATAAAAGGGTAATATGCAAATTGAACCTAACAGTAGAATGACTGGGAATGACTGGTCACTATGACACACACTGACCAGTCAATGCAAGAGCTGCCCCCTGGTGGTCAGTGCGCTCCCACAGGGGGAGCTCTGCTCAGCCACAAGCCAGGCTGACAGCTGCCAGCACAGCGGTGGTGGTGGGAGCCTCTCCCGCCTCCTCAGCAGCGCTAAGGATGTCCAACTGCAGCTTAGGCCTGCTCCCCGCTGGCAAGTTGACATCCTCCTAGGGCTCCTGGGCTGCCAGAGAGATGTCTGGCTGCCTGCTTAGGCCCTATCCCCCAGGGAGCAGGCCTAAGCCAGCAGGTGGTCATCCCCCGAGGGGTCCCAGACTGCGAGAGGGCACAGGCCGGGCTGAGGAACCCCCCCCCCAGTGCACAAATTTTTGCGCATCGGGCTTCTAGTAACATTATATTACACCAACTTAGTAAACCATAACTATATACATTCACATATAGAAGTCAATAAATGCATGTTTGGTGGTGATTAGATTAACAATAGCTTTAAAACTTAATAAATTAGTAAAATATTTGAATTTGGCAGGGAAGGATGTCCTGATTAGAAATAATAATGGTAAATATTATATATTTTTGGGGGGAAGCATACATGATAAATTTGAGTATCAGGTGGAACACAAGTAAAATATATTTAAAAATCAGGATGCAGTCAATAGGATAAGTTTAAGGAATACTTTTGCTTAAGAAGGTGAGGGGGTGGTAGACAAAGTCACAGATTTGGATGAATTTTAGAAAGAACAGAGGAAAGGAAAAAATCAGACAGGGTTAAGTGGTAAAAATCATAGGGTGCATCCAGAATAATGAAAAGAAAGTTTATTGTTACTTGCAAAAGTATGATTCCTTGATGAGGTAAAATATAAGAGATAAACTCAGGTTAAATTCATTTTATTATAATTATGTTTAAAAATTTAAAGCTCATCAGTTTAGTTTATATGCACACATACACATCCATCTAATCTAATAAAAGAGAAACATGCAAATTGACTGCACCTCCGCTATGCCCCAAGCCACGCCCACCAGCCAATCAGAGCGACTATATGCAAATTAACCCAACAAAGATGGCAGCCAGCAGCCACAAAGCTGGAGCAAGCAGGAGGCTTGGTTGCCCCGGCGATGGAGGAAGCCAAGCTTCCTGCCTACCCTGGCTGGCTGTGGCCTCTGCTCAAGACAACAAAGTTTCAACTACAGAAGCTAAATAAATCCCAGATACCTGCTTCCAGCCAGCTTCCACTGGGAGCTTGGGTGGCTGGGGGCCATGGCCAGCCTGCAAACAGCCATCAGCCCCTCACCCAGGATGGCCACACCCTCATGGGGTG
>NW_005358649.1:1121215-1123313 GCF_000412655.1 Myotis brandtii
GGAATGACTGGTCACTATGACACACACTGACCACCAGGGGGCAGATGCTCAATGCAGGAGCTGCCCCCTGGTGGTCAGTGCGCTCCCACAGGGGGAGCTCTGCTCAGCCACAAGCCAGGCTGATGGCTGCCAGTACAGCGGTGGTGGTGGGAGCCTCTCCCGCCTCCTCAGCAGCACTAAGGATGTCCAACTGCAGCTTAGGCCTGCTCCCAGCTGGCAAGTGGACATCCCTCGAGGGCTCCCAGGCTGCCAGAGGGATGTCTGACTGCCAGCTTAGGCCCGATCCCCCAGGGAGCAGGCCTAAGCCAGCAGGTGGTCATCCCCCGAGGGGTCCAAGACTGAGAGAGGGCACAGGCCGGGCTGAGGGACACCCCCCCCAGTGCACAAATTTTTGTGCACCGGGCCTCTAGTACAATTACATAATTTATATTACAGATATACTATTCATATTATATAAATAACTGAGAGATGAACTTCTGTTAAAACTTAATGCTGAAACAATCTATTTGCCTTGTAGGGATCAGAACTCTGTTCCTTTTCTTTTTCTCATTACATTAAAAGTAGAAAATATTTATTGATTTTTCTTTTTCAGGTTCACTATGCCCTCAAAGAATATGCATTTTTAGTTTTATTTCAACAGAACATCCATAGAGAGCTTGGATCTCCATTTGTTTAATCTTTGTCGACATATTTCCCCCCAGGTGGACATCTCTGTGGAATCTATTTTTACTTCTATGTGACCAGAGGGATTCAATCGGTCAAATTCAATATCATCCTCAGTGTAATTATAGAGAGTACTTTGGGTCCATCACTTTCTTGGAAGAGAAATATTAACACCCTCACCTCTTGCTCCCCAAATAAGATTCTGGGTAGGAGTGAGTGACATATTTTCTGAAGGAGCATTAACTCTTTTAGACCTCTCCGAAGGGAATGTACTTGGTAAATGACCTCTTCCTTGCCCAGAAGAGTGCTCACAGGTTTCAAGGAATGGATGCTTTAAAAGTAGAAAAATGCTAAGACACCTAGAATGAGTTAGGCTATGGGTTTTCCTGCTGTAATAGCAATCCAACATCATAGTGGCTTGACTAGATCAAGGTTTCTCAACCTGTGACATTTTGAACCATAAAATTATTTTGTTGTCGGGGTGTTCTGTGTGCTGTACGATGTTTAGCAGCATTCCTGGACTCTACCTACGGATGCCAGAAGCAATTGACACCTTCCCAGCGTGACAACCAAAAATGTGTCCTGACATTGCTAACTGTCCCCTGGGGGCAAAGTTGTCCCCTAGTAAGAATCACCGAGCTACATAGAAATGCACTTCTCACACATGGAGGGCCCAAGCTCGGACAGTGGCGTGCTCTGCACCAGGGACCCAGCTCCTCCGTGCTTTGCCATGTCTAGGACCTGCCCTCCTCTCATGGGCCCATAGATCTCACTCTATCCCCATTCGAGGGGGGCAAGGACAATGGTGTGCTGGTGAACTCTCTTCAAAACAAACAAAAGAGACCCTGATTGGCAGAGATGTGAATTTCCTTGTTGTAAATACTTCTATGGTGGCTGATAGTAAACTACCAACAGTTTAACAACTGGCTTGCAAAATTTGTAAATATTTAATAATCGCCTCTTATATGGTGGTATTAGTGGGCCGTGGCAGCCCATGCACACACACCTGCACGCGCACTCACACTTCCCTTCAGTTCTCTCTTTCCTCCCAGCCCCATTCCTCTATCTCAGGGGTCCTCAAACTATGGCCCACGGGCCACATGCAAATACAAATATTGTATTTGTTCCCGTTTTGTTTTTTTACTTCAAAATAAGATATGTGCAGTGTGCATAGGAATTTGTTCATAGTTTTTTTTTTTAAACTATAGTCCGGCCCTCCAACGGTCTGAGGGACAGTGAACTGGCCCCCTGTTTAAAAAGTTTGAGGACCCCTGCTCTATCTCAATCCTGCACTCTTTCTCTTTTATTTCTTCTGTCAAGCTTTATCTCTTAGGGTCTCTTTTGATCTCTCCTCTCCGTTTCTCTCTCCCTACTCTTCCTCCCCCTTTCCCTCCATTCCTCCCTCCTCCTGGCATTTACTCTCCCTCCCAAATTG
>NW_005358649.1:1123349-1160359 GCF_000412655.1 Myotis brandtii
AGCTCGCGCACACACACTCTCTTTTATCTTTTACACTGTACTTCTACTGCACCTTTTCTATGCTTAGAAATATTTAAATATACAAATACCACTGTGGTATAGTTTCTGGCAGTACTCAGTTACTCCCTCTTTGTGGCTGAAGAACCCCTTATCCCAGAGAAATGAGAGCTAAATGCCCCAGAGAAGGTGCCAGCGGTAGTTGGGGGATTTGGGATGGAAGACTCTTCCTTGCACCCGTAAACACCTGCATGTTGGCAGCTGGTTCCCCCTATACAGGGTGGCGACTGGTTAGATTTGCGGGACACTAAGCATTCCTTTTTTTTTTTTCAAAATCAGGCAAAAACAGTTGAAGATAAGTAAGCAAGGGTCGCTCTCACAATAGTTCCTGCCTGTGGAGTGGACTTTGGAGGGCAGTGGTTCATACTGCGCTGCTCTTGCTGAGGGCAGAGAGCACACCCGTGCCCCTGCGTGTTTTCTACTTACTTAGTTGATCGCAGCACGTGGCGCTCTAGGAAGCGGGAGAAACGGCGCACCGCGCAACAGAAGGTACAGCGCGTCCCCAAACAGAGTTGTTCGTTTTGTTCAGTGTCATTTTGTTACGACGTTGACGAGAAAAACAAATGGGTTCCTGCAGGGGTGGCCGTGTGCGTGGCGTGGGCACGTTGACCCCACGTCTGCGTGGGTTTCCTCCCACATCCCAAAGCCGCGCCCCAGGGCACCGGCCTGTGCACACTGTCCGGGTCCGGGGCCTGGAGGCCTGGGGGGCCTGGGGAGCGGCTGCGCGGGGCCCTGGGAGGGGACCTGTCCCCGTGCAGGTGGGTACCGCCTCGCCACTGGAGCTGCTGGACAGGCTCCCGCCACCCGTGACCCTGAACTGGACGAAACAGGTTGGAAAATTAAGATGACTTGTTTTCCCCGTCTTTCTGAACTGTCTGAGGTTTTACGCGTCTACGCGCGCATGCACGCTTATGGGAATGGATACGGGAGAATCCGTGGTTCACCTGCAGTAGAACTGGTTAGGCTGTGGGTTTTCCTGCTGGAATCGCCGTCCAACAGAACAGAGGCTGGACTAGGTCAAGGTGTGTCCGCCGGTGCCCACTTTATTTCAGTGCTGAATAGCAGAGGTGTTTGGGGTCCTTATGTAGGAGTTTGGTGATAATTTTGTGACCAGAAATGTGCCTTGGGAACTTAACTCTTGTGTGTGTGCCGCGTTCATGGTGACCTTGGTGTCCTTTTGCGTCGGTTCACTTCTAGTGGCAGTTGTAAGAACCTACCCGCCATGTTAAGTGGGGACTTAATTGTATTTAAATGCCTTCCCCTGCTTCCTCCATGGGCAGCGAACTCCCTGTGCACGGGTTCAGCCCTGACTTCTTCCTCCCCAGCACTTGAAGCAGTTTTTGAAGAACTAACAGCTGACAGCAGCTGGCATTTTGGGGGGAATTTTGAAATCCCTCAGCTGTGTCTTGGGCCACACAAGTCATTTTAATGTTTTGTTTTAAGTTCCATACCTTTTACTTAAAAATTTATTTTTGAGGGGTTGGGAGGAGGAGGGGTAATGGGGGGGGCAGTGTGGTGAAAGATATCTGTAGTACTGTTAACAATAAATATGCATTTAAAAAAATAAAAATTCATTTTAGAAACTGAGAATGCTGATAAATATTAAAACCCATAAAAATCTCCATGTTTACTTGATACATAACTCTATACAGATGTTTTTTCATCCCATTGTTTAGCTCTGGCATTTCAACTATCCTCCCAGAGCTAGTCATGATGGAGAAGACATACCAATACAAAGAAAAGCTCATAATGTTTTCAAATTAGGCAAAAGTTGGAAAATGCAACTATAAGAAAAAGAAATCGCCTAATAGTGGAGCCCTGGACCATTCTTAAATTAAATTGGCTGTCACATGTGACTTTTTACTTGCAAGAATTAAAAATAACTAAAATTTATAGTTCGAATTGAAAAATAAACAAAAAAGGAATAAAATTCATATTTGTAGCAAGATGCCCAGACTAAAAATCAGTTCTTAAAAGCAACCAATGAACCAAGCAAACATACAGAAAAGTTGATGGGCAGAAGCTAAGGCAAACTCTGACTTGAAACTTGCCTGCAAATTGTGTTTTTCTAGCAAAAGAGAGAAAACTTGAATTTTGATTACAATCCACTCTACCGTTCTTAAGACAATAGTGAAGTGATTTGAATGCAGTTGTATAAGAGTAAAAAGCAGGTTGTTTACTTTGTAATGTGAATTCCTTTTGTTTTAGCCAGAGTGCCATTCTCACAGAGGACAGATAATCCTTTGGGCAATATTGTTCTTCTCTGCAAAGATTTAGCCTGGGTGCATGGTGTCTATACTGTGGAGATGAATGTGTATCAGTCACCCACCAGGAAACGAGGCTGAGTGCAGGCAGGAGCTTTCCCTCACACTGGAGAAAATACGCTCAGAATTGCCTGCTAAATTTAGCCTGGGATTATGTTCCATATTCTTCTCCATGACAAAGAATTATCTTGCTCCAAATGTCAATAGTGCCGTGAAACCCTGTTACAGATGAAACACCAGGCCTAGAAAGGTTAAGCAATGTGGGCGAGGACCACACTCGGACTCAATTTTGCATCTCTGTATAGAGCATGAAGAGCTTGGATATTTTCTCCAATACAATTTCATTTATGCATTGCAATTAGGCTTGTTTTATTTTATACTGAGCCAGGATTGAGGTGCTTTTATAAATGATTCTCAGCTTAGCTCTTGTCTAATTCAAGATGAGTGCATTGTGTTTCAGAATGTCTTCAGTCATTGTGGAAGTGCCAGAGTATTATCCTAAGTGTCTGTCATTATTGTCACTTCTGTTCTTATCAGTTCTTTCCTCCCACTAATTCTTATTTCAGAGATTTCTTTTGGCCCATGAACAATGCTTTTAAGTGTCTAAAATAACCTAAGAAGGGATAGGATATACTGGAGAAGGCAAGATTCAGATCTGATTATAGATTGGATAACTTAAACACATGAGCAATGCCCAGCTGGCGTGGCTCAGTGGTTGAGCGTCGTCCTATGAACCAGGAGGTCACAATTTGATTCCCAGTTAGAGCACATGCCCAGGGTTGCAGGCTTGATCCCCAGTGTGGGGCATGCAGGAGGCAGCCAATCAATGACTCTCTCTCATCACTGATTTTTCTATCTCTCCCACTCCCTTCCTCTCTGAAATCAATTTGAAAAAAAAAAAGATGAGCAAAACCCAATAGATTTATGAAATGATACCCTAGGAGGAAAAACAAATAAGCAAATATAAGTAGCAACTGGTTATGTTAATGATATATATGGTCCTATTTCTGATTAAAAATTCACTTTTACAACATTTTTTCACCTGAGAAATAATTTGATATGATTTATACAAACACTCACTTTAGAGAATTTATAAACCTGGAAAAATTGTTAATGTAAATTACTTAAGACTTATCGCATTGGATTTATTGCTTTCTTGGCTTTGCATTATCATCATCTCTCCTTTGGATTACCCCCCAATCCGCTTAACTGGATTGCTCACAGCTAATGAAATATCCCTCATAATTTTTTTGCCTCCAGAGTAAACTTTCTAAAATTAAAATCTGACCATGCCATTATCCTCCTTAAAATTCTTCAACTGTTTCCATTAGCTTTCTAAACACCTGTGGAAACATGTAAGACACCCCCCCCCCCCCCCCCCCCCACCTTGCAAAGACCACGTTACCCCACAGGCTGCCCTCACTCAGGCCAAATGGAACTCTTTGCAATTTCCCTCACAATCCACCTTTTGGGTGCCTGGCTGTGTTTGCATTTGGAGTAGTCTCATTGCAGCCTGTGTACCCAGCCAAGTCACGGATCTTTAAAAATGTAAATGATGCTGCTTCTGTGAAACATACCCTCTGTTCTCATAACAGCCTTTACATGCCCCTATCACCACACCTTCACTACCTTGTGCTTTAGTGACCTATTTACCCATCTGACTTGCCCACTAATTGTTGGGCTCTTGCTTAGCAGGACCTTGGCTTGCTCCTGTTTGAATCCTCCATATATTACATACTTTCTGGTACATATTAGATGGTCAATGAATATTTTTAGAGATGAGAGTGAATAAGTGAATACATGTTGAATATAAAAATTACACTAGAATCAAATTTAAATAATCACTTTCAAGAGCTCCTCTTAGTCTTTTTGTTAAAGAATTCTGTAAAGAGATTGATCTCAAAGTTTGGTTGTAACCTATTCAAAATGTAATTGAAGTTATCATAAGCTAAACAGATAATTTCCTATGTTAATTTTTGTAAGTATTGAGGGAACATTTTGGTAAGCAAACAGAATGTGAAAGTGCTTTCAAAATCAACTCAAATGGCATGCCTTGGACTGCTGTGTTACTTCAAAATTTCGTTAGGATAGCAGGCACATATTCAGTATCCAATGACCTGGTGGTGAATTTAGAGCAGTGTTTTCAAGCCCCACTTTGTGTACACTCAAGAGGACTAAATTGGGCTTAACTGTAGTCATGCTTACTGTAACAGGAAAAGACAATAGCTTTCTTCCAGAAATGTCCTCCAATCATTTTCTTTTTCATCAAATTTGTTATCTGTGAGAGTCCTGCTACTGAGTTAGTATTCATCATAATTTTCCACCCTGATAAAGTCTTATGCATTAAATTCCCAATTTCTTGTGGAATATTTGCTGTATAATGTTTATCCAAGAAAAATAAGGAAGAGAATTACCTAATGAGGAACAGCCCCACCTGGAGATACTATTTTATTTATTTACTTATTTATTTATAATTTATCTTTATTGTTGAAAGTGTTATTGATATCCCCCCCCTCTTCTTTCCCCATTGACCCCCTCCACCCCGCACCCACCCCTCCCAGGCCTTCACCACACTATGTCCTTGGGCAAGGCCCCACCCCCACCCCCACCTTCCCTCTGAGATTTGTCAGTGTCTGTTCCGTGCTTCTATGTCTCTGGATCCATTTTGTTCATCAGTTTATTTTGTTCATTCGATTCCACATATGAGTGAGATCGTGTGATACGTATCTTTTCTCTGACTGGGTTATGTTGCTTAGCATAATACTCCCCAGGGCCTTCCATGCTGTCTCAAAGGTTAAGAGATCCTTCTTTTTTACAGCTGCATAGTTCTGTTCTACAACAACAGAAAAGGTTGCAGTGTTCAGATACTAGCAAGGAGGCTGGGAGAAACAGAATAGACACAAAAGACAGGAAACATTTCACCAAACCAAACTCAGAATGGAACAAATCAAATCACGGCATGTTGGAAGTCATCTTGCTGTTCTCAGAACTTCACATATCCAGGGGTCTCAGGAAATGGAACATCTGAGTGTTAGTCTCAATTTTACCATTGATTTGTGACTTTCATTTATGAAATGAGATAGTCGTTTGCTTACCCGGTAGTGTCAAGGCAGCATTTAAAGGAGCTATTGGAGTTTCTTCTGACAGATGCAAAGTCATTTTATCCAGAGCGAAGTTAGTTAGAAGAAACAGTAGGCTCAGGACCCGCCAATGATGGGCCAAAATAGAAATAAACCAACACTATGGCAGCTACTGACGGAGGGTCAAGCTCTGGGGGAAGTGGACTGGTCCTTTACCTTGACATCAGATCATTTAAATAAAAGCTCTTTAAGGGGAAAAAATAGTTGTGAGGATTATTGGTTAGTATTTGCAAGAGCATTTTTAAAGTTTATGTTAAAGCTTGAACATCACTGCTAAAAGAAAGCTTGTGTATAGGTTATTTAAATTTTTCAGAGGTTATGTCTGACAGGAATCCACTGGAGGGCAGTATACCGTAAGAATTGTGGCTGGTTGCCTGGAATATTGATTCGTTTTAGAACATAAACTGCGTATCACATTACAGCTTAATTTTTCTAAATGACATACAGTTCTGTCTGTTTTAAAGTTTAAAAAGATTTCCCACGTTTAGTGCCTGGATAAGTCTGTGTATTTCAACTTGGTGTGAAGAATGATGAGGCTGAGTATATGTCGAAAGCATTTCTGTCTTAGTGATGAATCAAAAAGTGGGAATTCAAGTTTCTGCACTCAGTTGAACAATGATGCATTTCAATCTGGCTAGACTTTAATTTATACTCTTTCCCTAAGAAACTAGAGACAGCTGCCATTAATTGAAGTTAGGTCCTACTGCCTCACACACCTTGATCCTGGAACATTGAGTCCAGTGTGCTGGATCCTGTCAGCTGTCTGTGTAGCACCCACACACTCAATAAAATGTATTTGACTTGATTTCTGAGCATTAATGACACATATGTGAGATTATGTGTTCATTCATAATGGGATTCAATGTGTTCATTTAACTGGGGAAATACTACATTTGATTAAAAACAGTCATCTTTTGCTTATAATAATACTTGTCTGCTCTTTTATAGTTCCCCTTTTCTTCTGTCCAACCATTCATTCACCCATCCATCCATTAATTTATTCAATATTTATTGTTTTCCTTCTATGTATGTGCTGGGGTTAAAAGGTGAGTATGAAATTTCAGTTCAGATATAGAATAGAAAAAAACACTCATCAGAATATAAGGGCTTGGGGAGCCTTAGGTATTCCTCAAATAATAATAGACATATGTATAGCTTGGTGAACCACACACTGGTTATGAGTTATTTTTTTAAAATATATTTTTATTGATTTCTGAGAGGAAGGGAGAGGGAGAGAGAAATAAAAGTATCAATGATGAGAGAGAATCATTGATTGGCTGCCTCCCACAAGCTTCCTACAGGGGATTGAGACAGCATCCTGGGCATGTGCCCTGACCTAGAATCAAACTATGACCTTTTGGTTCATAGGTTGACACCCAACTGCTGAGCAACACTGGCCTTTACACTGAGTTCTTTACATAACAACCCTGTGAGGTAGGTTCCATCATCATCGTCATCATCATCATCATCATCATCATCATCATCATCCCCATTTACAGATGGGTACATAGAGGCACAAAAGCAATTTTGACATTGCATTTGTGCCCTTGCCCATGATTGATCACATGGTATGAGTGGCAGAGCCAGAGTTTGAGACTTGCTCCAGACCCCATGTTTTGAAAAACTAACCAAGCTACACTGCTCCTTGAGAGCAGGGGTTCCAAGCGAAGCAAAAGCCAGCTTGGGAAATAGTTAATTTAAGAATGGCTTTTTTATTTTTATGTAAGATCCAATGTACCAGGTAACTGAGTAAATGTTTTATTCAGTCTATTACAACAGGGAGAATGATCATGAACGAATGTCACAAAGAAGAGGAAGAGAGCTTAGAATCTAAAAAAAACAAACAAGGAAGTCAATGAGGAAAGGTGAACTTAACGGCATCTCTCTGAATCCGCAAGGGCAGATGTCTTTGCTGTTAGCTGGTTGGCCAATTCTTGGATCCCCAAAGGGCTACAAAATGTGAAAGGATTTCCTGACCCTGTTGCTACTTTCCAGGAACACGGGGCTCAGATAAAGTTAAACATTGTCACCTCCCACTTTTGTTTAAGACAATGAATAGTTTTGCGTGCAGAATAACGGAGAGACTGTCACACGTCTCCCGAGTAGGGGAGGAAAGCAGGGGCTGGAAATAGTCTCTCAAGGACTCTAGCTGGCATGGTTCCTGTAACATCAACGGAGCCATCTGATGGAAGGGGCTGACAAAGCTTGCTGTTTTACAGAGCTGGGGTGCTGGTTGAGGCATCTGAAAAGTGATGCCCAAACAAAAAAGAGAAGTAATAATATCAAAGGTTGCATTAAAATAAAGAGCCCTTAGTTGAATTCTGAGAGTAACCAGATCAGTGGATTCCACACAACATAGGTGGGAGGAAAACCTTATTAGTATACAGAACCACTTATTGAATTCCTGGGAGCTCAGGAGCTAGAATGGCAATACTTGTGGTGAAGTTGTCCACAGTTGTGGTTACAGTGCATATGTGACCAAGTGTTTCATGGGACTTCTTAGTGGCTCTCCCTTAGGATCCAGGAGGAACTCTGGCCCACGTGTGGTCTGCAGTGGTGGTGAGTCCTTTGAGGTTTATATCAAGTCCTTGGGCCTCAGCTCTCAGTTTTTTTCATAATCTGGGGGGCGGGAGGGGGGCGGAGGGGAGAACAAGGTCAGCTGCCAGGCACCCTAGAGTATTGATAGGGATCTGGGCAATTATCACAGAAGGTAAGAATAACCTTTTACAACCACTTCTCAGAGCAGGCCAGTAATCCAAGAAAAAATTTCCACTTTACCAGAGAGAAGACCAAATTCTGTTTTTGTGCCTGTATTATATTTGGCATAAAGTCTCCCTTTGAAAATCTGATAAATTCATTGTGATAGGCAGAAAAATGGCCCTTCAAAGATGCCTGCTTCCTAATCCCTACAGCCTGCAAATATATTATGTTATATGGCGAGAGGAATTCATTTCATTGCAGATGGAACTAAGGTTGCCAATCATGTGACCTTAAAATAGCAAGATTACCCTGAATTATCCGGTGGACCCATTGAAATCACAACAGTCATTTAAATGTGGAAGAGGCAGAAGAGTCAGTGTCAGAATGTGAGAAAGATTCTCTTGGTTACTGCTGACTTCAGAGGGAGGAGGCCACCAATCAAGGAATCCAGGCAACCTCTGTCTACAAGCTCCACAAGGCAAGGAAACAGATTCCCTTCCAGAGCCCCCAGAAGGAATGCAGCTCTGCCCACAAGACACATGTTGGACTTCTGAACTGACAGATAATACATTTGGGTTGTTTTAAGGCACTAAGTTGGTAATTTGTTACGGCAAAAATAGGAAACTAATACACCCATCAAATATTTTGTCATATCAGCTTTGACCATGACAGGAAAAAACTCCCTTTCAGCAAAGTTTCCTCAACTTTCTACTTTCACTCAGGTTTTGTCCTACATTTTCCTATTCTCATTTGGTAACAGCCAGTCTCTTTTCTTTAGGATAAAACTACTTCTTGACACAAACACATCCTTTATAGGATCCTTTCTCAAAGTGGCAAAGGTAAACATGCTCCTTAACAGACCCAAATACCTACCTTCTCTGTATCATAAAAATAAGAGGCAATAATGTAAAAATTTAAAATTATGCTTAGTAAGTAATGTTTCAGTATTCTATCTTATTAGAAATAACCTTGGCATCCTGTGAATATTGATTAATTAATTGAATTGGGTATCAGTGCAAGTTTTAAGTTATCTAAAAGTCTTGGAAATGATCTTCAACTTGACGTACCACAAGACGTACATACTGTTTGTAATTAAGAGTTGCCTATGTTGATGTTTGAGTGCTGATAGCTTTTAAATATATTTTTATTGATTTCAGAGAGGAAGGGAGAGAAAGAGACAGATGGAAACATCAGTGATGAGAGAGAATCATTGATCGGCTGCCTCCTGCACACTTCCTACTGGGGATCGAGCCCCCAACCCAGGCATGTGCTCTTGACTGGGATCAAACCCGGGAAACTTCAGTCTGCAGGCTGACACTCTACCCACTGAACCAAACCAGCTAGGGCTGCGTGCTGACAGCTTTTAAGCCTCACCTTCCCCTTTTCTGTCCCACGTTAGGGAAAGTTGGTTAGAAAGCTTAGGTGCTTCCTCCTTTGGTGCTGGTGGGAAGTTCAAACCACACCAGCCCCTACTTGCCCGTGGGGAACTTCAGTCCAGCCCCAACCAATCTTCATAAAAACCCAAACCAGCCTCCTTTCCTTGTTCTCTTTCAAGCCATTTGGACCCGTTTGGAGGCCTGCTCTGCCCTCTCCAGAAAGCCTCCTGTGTGAGTAATAAACCTTTTCCTACCTTTTTGGTATTTGTGTGACGTCATTAGTCTCCAGTCAGAACCACATTTCAGGTAAATGTCCATTTTTTTCTTTGGAGAGTGTCCACAAAACTGTTGAAATAAAATTTGTTAGAATAGTGATTCAAATTTGGTTAAACATATTAACATTTTTCATCATTTTTATTTATTTATTTTTTAAAAAATATATTTTATTGATTTTTCACAGAGAGGAAAGGAGAGGGATAGAGAGTTAGAAACATCGATGAGAGAGAAACATCGATCAGCTGCCTCCTGCACACCTCTTACTGGGGATGGGCCCGCAACCAAGGTACATGCCCTTGACCGGAATCGAACCTGGGACCTTTCAATCTGCAGGCCGACGCTCTATCCACTGAGCCAAAATGGTTAGGGCAACATTTTTCATCATTTTAACATTTAGTAGAAGTAATGCTATCTTATTCAATCAGCAAATGGGCATATGTTTAGAAAAAACATACCCAAATTCCATCTGCAAGTAGGATAAAAGTATACATGTATATTATACTTGACACTGATGTAATGGAAAATACACAGCTGTTTTTAATTACATCAAAATGATTAAAGGAGTCTTGTTTGCCAAGAATATACTTAAATCGTGTGAACCTGAATTCTTGAAACAGTTTTTAGTTTATTGCTACAAGAATACCTCTTTTTTTAACATTGAAAATATTTGAGGGGGTTCAATACCCTCAATATCTGGGAATTTTAGGGATATTCAATTCATGTAAATGCTTTTTATCACTAAGCCAATCAGAAAAAGCTCCTTTAAGAGATTTTATAACCTAATTTATTAATACATGAATGGCAGGAAAATAGTACATACCAGTGATGGCAAACCTTTTGAGCTCTGCGTGTCAGCATTTTGAAAAACCCTAACTTAACTCTGGTGCCGTGTCACATATAGAAATTTTTTGAATTTTGCAACCATAGTAAAACAAAGATTTATATTTTTGATATTTATTTTATATATTTAAATGCCATTTAACAAATAATCAACCAAAAAAATGAGTTCGCGTGTCACCTCTGACACACGTGTCATAGGTTTGCCATCGCTGGTATATACTTTCACAATGAGACATAAAAGCCTTCTGAATTACAGATCTGCAAACATATAAACAGACACAAATAGAGAGCTTTATTTAAAAATTTTTAGCCATGGGTCAAGCATAAACACAGAAGTACAAATCTCACTGGTTTAAATCAAAGAGGGTTTTATTCCCAATGGGTACAAATTCTTAATTGATTTGAACTTAAAATAGACAAAAAGATAAACAGAAAAAAGACTAACATCAGATTCTCTGTTGCCTTTCAACCAAGAGAGAGGACCCTGATACACGTAGGCAGGTTTGTCTCTATAAACCATGGAATCATCAGACCACAAAGTCAAGCGAAGTTAGCACCAGATATGATCCAAGTACTCAAAAGGAATGCAATAAAATCTTCATCATGCTGTGGTTGGACAAGAGTCCAGAACACAGACTCAGGAGCGGAACTCACATTTGGGTCCCTGGATCACTACTCAGGAAGAGAGCATAAAGGCCTCCAAGAGGCTTCCTTACCTCTTGGTAGGAGAAAATGGGATCAATCCTAAGGCAGGGACCAATACTGTCTGAGCCCTGGCATCAAATTCTTGGAGAACTAAATGTACCAGGCAGTTATAGAGATGACTTTATTCAGGCTATTGCAACGGAAAGAACATTCACCAATGACAAACGTTTTAAAGAAGATGGAGAAAATTTGAGTTGTTTTTTTTTTTTAAAGAAAAAACTGCAAGAGTCCTTGAGGAAGGGTGGAGGTGGGCTTTATTTCAGAATATGCAGGAACATGGTGACCCTTTATAGTTAGCCAGTTAGCTGCTTAGCCATTTTGCCATTTCTCAAACATAAAAAAGTTACAAAAAGGTAGAGAGGTTTCTCAACTGTCACTGCTTTCCAGAGCACAGGACTCAGATAAAGTTCAACATTGTCACTTTATGGTAAACTCTTTGCTTCATCACCTCTTTGACCATAGGATCCTGATACACGTAGGCAGACGGTATCATTCTCGGGAAGGCTTTTTATGACTTGTAACATCAGGTAACTATATCAATATTGTAGTGCCATTCAATATTGTTTTTAATCCACTGAATTACTCTGTATTTGAAGTTGTTTTTTAAAATTCTCACCCGAGGACATGCTTATTGATTTTAGAGTGAGGGGAAGGGGGAGAGAGAGAGAGAGAAAGAGACAGAGAGAGAGATGTGAAAGAGAAACATTGATTGGTTGCCTTCTGTATGCACCCTAACCAGGAATCGAACCTTCAACCTGCAACTTGCAAGCTGCAACCTATTTGGTGTGTGGGAAGCCACTTCAACCAATAGAGCCACAACAGCCAGGGCATATTTAAAGATTTAAAAAACCAAACAAACATATTTGGTGCTTACAAAAGTGTTTAGGCACAGTGTGAAAAGTAAATTATTAAACAGAAAGCCATATCTTTATTTAGTTCCTTTGATCTTGCAGGGTGGGGACTGTAAGTAATTTTAAGAATGAGTAGACATGCTCTAGAAGCATCTACTACCATTGAGGGACAAACACTGGCCAGGATTTCCTGGGCATCTATTTGAAATGGGCAATTGTAGAGGAGCTTTGTGGAAGCAAGGGAAGAGAATGACATTGTTTAGCACCTGTGAGAAGATCTGAGTACCAGGGGGATTAGATATTATGCATAACTGTTTGAGAAACGTTGAACGAGTCTGACTACTTAGGGTGGCATTTTAGTTTGCTAAATAGCAGAAGTAATGCCATCAGCTGATAGAAACCACAGAATCATGCCAGAGCTGAGTTTCTGCTGCAGCATAATAATCCAAGATGTAGAAGTTCTCAGAAATGTTCCCTGTGTGAGGAATATGGATATTGCCTAGTTGTTAATTTACAGTTCTATGTACGTCTATTAGAGCAAGCTTGTTAAATCATGACATTCATAACATACCTATTTTTAAAATCTGCTGATTCTCTCCATTATGGGAGATGTGTCAAAAATCTGTGATGGTGAATTTGCCCATTTCTACTGTCATTTTTGCTTATATTTTTAAGGTTATCCTATTAGGTACAAATGAATTTAGAATTCTTTAATCCATCTGGTGGATTATAACATTAAAAAGTATTTTGCCATAATTTCTCTTCTGTCTCATGTTAGTATAGCTACCTAAATGTTTTATTGTTTGGAATTTGTCTTATATAACTATTTGCATCCTTTTATTTTCAACCTTTTTTGGTTCCTATGTGTCTCTTCCTTTTTGCATATGGCTGAATTCTGACTGCATTTATGACAATTGCCATTTTACTGAAGATTTCAACTATTCCCATGAATCCATTTACATTTATTGTAAATACTAACGTGTATGTGTTTATCTGTAATCATTTTATTTTGTGCTTTTTATTTTTCTTTCTTTCTTTTGTTTGTTTGTTTTTTCCTTTCATTTGTTGCCTGTTTTGTGTTTTTTTTTTAATTGATTGGGAGTTCTTTTCTTCTTCCACTTCCCTCCAGCGATACTCTTAAACTCATACCATGCATATTTACCTGAGAAAATTGAAATTTAGTCAATATTTTTATCATTCTGGGTCCAGCCAGGAAGAGAGAAATGACTTTAAGTCATTAAGTAGAGGAACTGAATACAGGGAATTGGGTACAGAGGCACTAGGAATGAAAAGAAGCTATACAGAGGATAGTAACTCACAGTTGAGCAACATCAAGAAGTTGCTTCCACTTCTAGGTGCTGGGGCAATGGAAAGGAGTCCAAAGGATACACAGTAGTTCTCTTCTTATCTGTGGCTTTGCTTTCCATGGTTTCAATTACCCATCATCACCATAGTCTGAAAATATTAAAAGGAAAAGCCCAGAAAGAAACAATATGTTAGTTTTAAATTGCCCGCTGTTCTGAGTAGCATGATGAAATCTCAGACCTTCCTGCTTTATTCCACCCGGCATGTGAATCACCCCTTTGCCCAGGGTCTCCAAGTTGCAGATGCTCCCTGCTCATTAGTTACTTCATAGCCGTCATGGTTATCAGATTGACTGTCCTGGCATCTCAGTGCTTGTGTTGTAGTCACTCCTATTTTACTTAATAATGGCCTCAAAGTGCAAGAGTAATGATGATGGCAATTTGGATAAGCCAAAGAGAAGATGTAAAGTGATTCTGTTAGGTAGAAAGATATGTATACTGTATACTAGAGGCCCGATGCACGAAATTTGTGCAAGAGTAGGCTTCCTTCCCTGGCTGCTGGTACCGGCCTCCCTCTGGCACCAGGGACCCGCATTTCCCTTCGGCTGCCGGCAGGCACCCAGGACCTGGGCTTCCCTCTCAGCCCCCAGTTTCGTCAGGAAGGTTGTCCGGTCTAATTAGCATATTACGCTTTTATTATTATAGATAGATAGGAAAACACACACACACACACACACAGACACACATATATATATATGTATATATAGGGTTTGATACTATTCCTGGTTTCAGAGATTAGCTGGGGGTCTTGGAACTGTCCCCTGAAGATAAGGGGGACTATTTTCAGTGTCATCTTCTTACTAGGTCTTCACTTCCTATTAATCTACTTTCAATATTTTTTATCTTTTTGTTGTTTATATTCTCTGTTTTCTGTGTAATTTTGTCCAACACCTTTAAGTGTCCTATTTCTCATCTCTGGTGTGCTATTTAACCATTCTAAAATTAAATTATTACATCATTCATTTGTAGAACTTCTCTTTAGTTCCTTAAAAAAAAGATCTGCCTGTTACTATGTTTATAGTATCTTGCTTCTGTTTCATTTTATTTTCTTTAAACTCATTTAACATAGTTATTTTGTATTCTACACTTGAAAATTCTACTGTCTTATGTTTTTGCAGGTCTGATTTTTGTTGTTGGATGTTTTTTTTCCTCACTCTTGCTCCCGGTGACTTATTTTCTTATGTGTTTTATGACTTTTTTTTTTATTGTGAACTTCTATTTGTTGGAAGTGTTTCTGAGAATTCTTTAAATCTGGGCATGAGCCCATGTTCCTTCAGGGACATTTTATGTTTGCTCCTAACATTACCCAGGGTATTGTAAACTTGCATACACTTTAGACTACAGGTTTTGGTTTACAGTATTTAGGGCCATGAAAAGACTGTAAATTAGGCCCCAAACCTATATGTGATCTGGCCAGTGATAAAAGAGTCTCAGGAAAGACTTTATATTTAAAACCCCTTACTAGAACCAAGACCAGGACAGAAAACTCTCTTGACAACTGCTTTTGTAGACAGGTTATTTTTTCCTAGTTTGTCCTGTTCCTGAGAGTGTATTTCCTCCAGGATCCTGACTTTAAGTGAATGGCCTTGGATCCAGCTTCCTTCTCTACAAGGGCCCATGACTTGTCTCCAGCCCCCTCTGCTCCAGGCCTCAGGGTCCTGGTTACTACTGAGCATCCTGCAGGTGCAGTGCTCACTCCCTTCCCTCATCTCTAGCTTCTGCTTTGCTTCTCTTTCCCATGTTTTCTTCTTCACACTTGCCAACAGGCTTATTCAATCTTTTAAAAGAATTTTTAAAATATATTTTATTAATTCTTTAAAAAGAATTTTTAAAATGTATTTTAAAATATATTTTTAGTCATTATATCTAAAGGGTAAAAATTCCATTCATAAAATAGAGATATGGAAATAGCATATAAACTAGGGTGTCAACTTCACAAGGTATCTTTTGTAATAATATAGAAATACTATCCAAAAGGTATTTCTTTGTGTTTGTTAGTATTTTTCTCCACTTACGATGTGTCAGGCTCTCTGCTAAGTACTTTGCATACATGACCTAATTCAATCTTGTAACAACTCCATAAAGTGGCTATCACTATTAGTAATACTACTATCCCATTTTATACCTTAGAAAAATGAAGTTCAGAGATATTAACATACTATAAATCATGTGCATAATAAGGGCTAGAGGCACATTAGAACCCTGGTGTCTCTGACTATAAAACCCATGTTTTTAACTAATTTTCTATAAAATTGAGTACAAATAGAATGGGTGGACTACTGTAGACTCAATAGTCTCCACAAATTCTTCATAGTCTTGAGCCGGCAGGTTATTTATACATTTTAATTTTTGATTCAAGAGATATAGTGATAAGACTTTGAAGTTGAAAGTTCTAAATCCACTTTATTTTTTTTTAACTCACTTTATATCAAAGACTTCACTGGAGTTTGGTAAGCTCCCATCAACTTTATGTCCATATCTCTTCTTTTGGTCTTTTTGAAACACTCCTCCGTAAAGCATGCTAAGTGACAGATGAATAGGTAGGAAAGAAAAGGAAGACAGATAAAGAATCAAACAGAATTTTACATGAAACTCATGCTTGAGACCCTCTCCTTAGCCTATTTTTTGAAAGTACGTATGACTATGTCAGTGACAAGTCTTTTTTCTATGGGTGTGAATCCAAGTTCACATATAAGTAAGACACATTGCGAATCAAAAACAGAAACAGAAAGACATTGAGTAAGGAGACGGTGAGGTTCCTGAGAAACAAAACCATTCTTCATCTGAGCTTGAGATTCCCACAGCACGCCTTTGATGTGTGATCATTAATGAGCAACCTGCAAAGCAGGAGAAGGCCAGCTCCCTCCGGGGATTTTTTACAAAGTAAATATGAACTAGAAAATGGATGATATTGGTGGTTAATCACTCAAACAGGCATAACGCAACATGCACAGATGAAAAGCCTGCAGGGGAGTCTGAGCAGAAGGGATCCTGTCTCTACACCTTTTTGTACAATGAATGCAAGATAGTTCAGCACTTAAATGAGTCTTGGTCATTATCAAATGTTAAAATTCCTTCTCTCCTTGTGCCTGTGAAGAAAAATAGCTTTTATTCCCTAGGATCTTTCAGTTCTTGCAGCTAATGCTAAAATATTTAAGTGATTCTATGTGAAATCTGTAAAATTGAGTTCAAAAAATACACTGCCATTACAATTGAATGTTCTTTGAATAATATTCAGTGTACTTCTTAATCTAATAAAGGTGTTTAAAAATGGAATATTACTGCTACTGATATAGAATGGCAGTGTGCGGAAGTATAGGGGAATGAATTTTTGGTTTCTATTTATGGATCTGTCGTCAGACAAAGCCCCTTTATGTTCTAGGGTCGTGGTGCTGAAAGTTGTATACATAGGGGTGAGCTTACTGGAAGTCAAAACATTCCACTGAGAACCTCTGGACTAACCACGACAAGCAATCTAAGGTTTTTTCCACTCTATTAGCTCTTCCATCTTCAATGACTTGTGTCTCCAGCCTGCAGCAGAAATTTCAACATGGTTCCTGTGAACCACAGTTACTACCCAAGGTACAAACTCTCATTAACACTTGTCATAAACAGTGCAGTCTAACCCCACCCATTTATGCACAGTTTATCGTGCTATCCATGCTCTAAGGACAAATATATATATATGCTTGTTTAACTAAATATTCATATTGACCTCTGTTCCCTCTACACATTCCATTGAAATAACTATAAGGAAATTGAAAATAAAGTTAATTCATGATAGCCATGAGAGGAGAGGAGAGATCAACAGAAGATCAGATGTTGAAACCAGTTTCTTGAAGATGGAAAACCAAAAGGATAATATTAAAAGATCAACTAGGGCAGAACTAAGTTCTGAAAGAGTATCAGAAAAGTGTTTACAATGGAGGTAGCAGCTACTGCCATGGCCATGGAAAGACTACAGATCAAGAGCTGGTGAGAAAGAAAGTAAGAATTGATAGGTGATTAATTCACAAGTCATCTAAAGAAGTGTTTTGAGCTGGGGCTCTCACCCTCATATTTTTGCCATCATTTCCTTGTTGCATTAGGATTGTTTCTAGAATAAAACTGGAGCAGTGATTTCTAAAAATGTCAGCTGATGTATGTGACAAATCCTAGGGATCTGAGTGTGGATATAGACACCCCAAAGTAAAGCCCTTTTTGTTGATGGTGGGGATGGGAGTGGGGAAGTACTCCGTTTTGACAAATGACAGATAGTACCCATGTACATGGATGTTACAGTCAACTTCCTATGTAGGTAAGTGACTTAGTAGGGAAATTAGCCTGTACATATTCAGAGGACATCTATGCTGATACCATGTTAGCAATTTATCTCTTTATTCATGAATGAAGATGGGCAATCGACAATCATTTGTTTCCAAGGACAACAAAGGCATAATAGCGAAAGATAATTGACCCTGGAGAAAACACACAATTCAGAGATCAGAAGAAAATCTTTTTTAAATCTTATTTATTCTCTAAGAGATTTGGAATTTATTGACCCATAAACAAGAATAGATTGACATAAAGAAGAAGCCAAGAAAAATAATTTTTGAAATTTAAAAATGCAATTAGTAATCTGGAGGTTAATGGTGGCCACCTGATTTTCAATCTCCCATATCCTCCCCAAATGACATAAAATCAAAAACAGTAAATAAAATCACATAAAACACACTTTCAGCATTCTTAGGGGACAGAGAATCTCATGGTTGTCAAATTATAAGTAAGTGGATAAATAAAAAAATTCCAAAAATATTGGAAAGTACCTAAATTTCCAAATATATGAGACAGGTTGAATAGACACAGTGGAGAACTATGCAGCTGTAACAAAGAAAGGGATACTGAATTTATATGGAGTGACTTTCTGAATATATTGCTAAGTAGGAACACCAAAGTATAAAAGAGCATGTATAGAGCATATGTGGTGTGCTCCCTTTAATAAAGAAAAGGGAGTTTTACATATACTAATTGTGTGTGTGTGTGTGTGTGTGTGTGTGTGCGCGTGCGCGCGCGCACGTGTGCTAATCTTGACTAAGAGTTGCACAGGAATGATGAACCAGATGGCAATGAAGTCTGTCATCCTCAGTGGTTACTACAGAGGATCAAGTTAGAAGAGTTACGAGAGGGAGTAACATTTTTCTGAGCATATCTTTTGGAATATTTTTTACTTTCAGAACTCTGTTAATATTCTACATATTGAAAAAATGAAATGAAATCAACAAAATTGGGAAAGAAAAAAAACTAGAACAGAAAGCAAGCTGAAACAAATGAACCAACTATATTTC
This sequence comes from Myotis brandtii, assembly GCF_000412655.1. NCBI lineage: Eukaryota > Metazoa > Chordata > Mammalia > Chiroptera > Vespertilionidae > Myotis > Myotis brandtii. The sequence goes on from NW_005358649.1 coordinate 1,142,247, forward strand.
GAACAAATAACAAAACCACACTAAAGAAGGGGGCATACATTTTAGTGATTCGTGAACACAGTATTTGACCATGTATCCTTAGACTTGGAAGGTAAAGTGGTAGTGATGGTGTGAAAAATGTCAAGCAAACAGGTAATCACTTTCATTAAGTCTTTTTGTTGTTGTTGTTGTTGTAGTAATAGTAGTATGAATGAAGCAAGTCTGTAACTATTTCAGTTGTATTATAGGATTGAGCCAATGAGTAAATGTGTTAATGTTTTGGGGAGTCAGGGTTCTCACGGTGGAAGGAAGGTCGTACACATATGGAATGAGAGAAGGCAAGGAAGATCCCTATGGAGATAAACTAGAATGGAGAGTATTGGTCTGAGCTTATGAATTGCAAAATGTATATGTGTGTGTGCGTGTACATTTATGTGCATACTCTTGTGTGTATGTGTATTCCAGTTTTATCCTAGAAGCAGACACATTCCAGGAGCAACAGGCACCTGTAGCACTCAGATCTTCTATATAAAGCCATTCCCCACTCTAAGTATCAAGGCTCCTCAGAAAAATGGTTGACTCCAGAGCTGGGGCAGGAAAGGTACAAAATGAGCTAAGAACACCTTTTTAAAGACAGGAACATGGAAGTTTTTTTGTTTGTTTTGTTTCTTTGTTTTTAAAGATGAAAGTCTATTAAAAAGACACAAGAGCCAACATACATAAATGTGTCCACTGACTAACTTTTCGACATGGTGGTGCCATAGTTTTGTCGACTTCAGTTGTGTCTCCTTCCCTGACTTGGTGGACAAAGAGTAGAAGGTAAAACCTTTGTATATGTTGATACTTTCAGACCATGTCTGTTCACCATTTTTATTGATACATATACTTGTAAGATGTATTTAAAAATGCCACTGTAGGCAAGCCATGGAGAGAGATGGCATAGAAAAGTTGTTTGGGGACTTTTGATCATCTCAAATGTCACATAAATATTTAGTAATACCAACAGTAAACATAGTCCTGTTCCCAAGGAGATTGTTGAGAATTGACCATCCCTGTGATATCTGGAAGAAACAGATCTTGTTCTTTGATCACAGAGCTCATCTCTCATGTACTAGTATGTGTAGCACATCTCACTGTAGTGTCCTGGGAGTGCTACATGCCTGAGTTTCAAGATCCCCAAATTAGATTAAAACAGGGCATTATAAGAAGAGTAGTGAGACCCTCTAAGTAATAAATGCAGTGAGGAAGCTAGCTGTGGAGATAAAGAAAAAATCAAATGTGCACAGTTAGTAGCATTGGCAGGAACTTTTATGTTAGATGTTTTATTCTTAACAAATCTGAACCAGATGCATATATATTTGTCCATTATCATTTTAATATGAACCTGGCTTTTCTAACCAACTCTGTCCCTGCTAGACTTAGTATCAGTTTCCCCTGGTCCCTGACCAGGATGGTAGTATTATGTCATAGTTGTTTTTGAGGAAAATTCCAATGTATCAGCCATGTAAAATGAATCAGGGTAATGTATCATGCCTATTCTGTCTTTGGACTTTCTTCTCCCTTTCTCCAGCATGAGCCAATGGCTGATCATTCGGAACTTTCTTCTTTGCATTTTCCCCGTGTCTTTGCAGATGCTGTCACAAAATTTTGCTAATACCCTCTTTGATAATAGGAGCTGTTTAGACCCCACTTTAGTGCACCTGCTCCGCGCTGCTGGCTCACATCTGCCTGCCCTGGGATCGGTCACTGCGAGATCCCCTGAGCTGCAGTGTGCCCTAGGCTTCCATCCTCAGGCCGCCCCCAGGCAGGAAGGACAGAGATCTCACTGAGGGTGGGACTCAAGCTTTTTCCAGAGTCAGTCTGCTTGGCAAGGTCACTGAAGAGTTCTGAAGGGTCCTTGATTGAAAATCCCATGGCAGGTGTTTTTGTTTGGTTTTGTTTTTTGCATGTCTGCTAGGTCAATTTGCAGCCTTTATGACATGGACTTTCTTCTTGAATACGTCTAGCACAGTGTTTGGCACATAGTGGTGATCAATAAATAGTATTTTTGATTTTTTTTCCCTGAAAGGGAGCTATTAAAAATATCTACAGAGAAATTTTAGAAGAGGGAGAGATTACTATGTATAGCTGAGATGAGGATCAAAATATTTTGTGGATAAGGCTGATTTGAGCCAAGGTTTCCTTATTCATTCAACACATACTGTAGCCTACTCACTATATTTCAGGTACTGCTACGAATAGTGTCAATAATAAATAAATAATAATGCCAATATTAAATAAAAAAGAGTTTACACACAAATATTCATGAGGCAAACACACATCAAATAATCACATAAAGACATATACATTTACCTGGCATCAATGTAAATGTCCAAAAGGAAAATGGTAAAATAAATTATATGTTCTTTTGATTTAATCTTATGTAGCCATTGGAGTCGTCTCCACACATTGTATAATGATTATAAAAACACTAACTATTTTAGAAGTGGGAAATAAAAGTAGAGTAAAATCCCTATTTTATAAAAACAAATGCATGTTTTCCTATGCCTAGGAAAGTTGATTCTATATCGCACTGAACAGTGATTAATCCTGGTATTGGGATTTTGAAGCATAGAGCCTGTTCTCATTAAAGAGTAATGTTTTTTGCCAGGAGGCAAGTAGATTATTTTCCCCCTTGTTTGAATTTACAATTTGAGCCTTTGCATACTTTAAATGGGGAACTACAGCTTAAACGTATTTTTCTCTCTATTTTGGTGGTTTCTCTTTTGTTTTGATGGAGCAAGGAATAAAGTGAAGGTCCCTGAGAGAACAAACCTTTAAATTCTAAGTAAAACTCCAGTGTCTTACCTGTGAAATAATATATTGATAGATTATTAGTCTGCATTTAGTTTGAAAGTATCAAAGATACTTTGATTTTCCGCTAGGAAGAAACCCAGCTTTAAGGAAATTTCATTTTGGTGAATTTTTCCTTTGAACCTGGAAGGATGTGACTGATGATACTACCAATCACTGATACCTGATTCCATTCTCTTTCTGGGGCACACTCAGGGGGCTGTACTCACTGACTGCTTGTGGTTCGGTGTGTCCATGTGACTAGTTCTGGCCAATGCTGAGAATTCTTTCTGACAAAATGCCAATAGACACATGAAAATGTTCAACATCAGTAATCATCAGAGAGGTGCAAATTAAAACTACAATGAGGTATCACCTCACATCATCATTGATTGATGGCTACCATCAATAAATCAACAAACAACAAATGCTAGGGAGGATGCGGAGAAAAGGGAACCCTAGTACATTGCTGGTGGGAATGCAGACTGGTACAGCTACTGTGGAACAGTATGGAGTTTCCTCAAAAAATTAAAAATGGAACTGCCTTTTGACTAAGTGATCCCACTTTTAGGAATATATCCTAAGAATCCCAAACATCAATTGGAAAGAATATATGCACCCCTATGTTCATAGCAGCATTATTTACAACTAGAGGCCTAGTGCACGAAATTCCTCCATGGGTAGGGTCCCTAGGCCTGGCCAGTGATCAGGGCCGCTCTGCGGAGTGACCGGCAGGGTGATTGGGGGGAGGGCCCCCGCTGGCACCCACCTTGGCTGGCCTGGGGTCTGTGGGCTGGAGGCAGCTCCTGCATTGAGCGTCTGCCCCCTGGTGGTTAGTGCATGTCATAGCAACTGGTCGTTCTGCTGTTCAGTCAATTTGTATATTAGGCTTTTATTATATAGGATAGGATAGCCAAGATCTGGAGATAGTCCAAGTGTCCATCAGTAGGCGAGTGGATAACAAAGCTGTGGTACATTTATACAATGGAATACTATGTGGCTGTAAAAAAGAAGGATCTTTTACCCTTTCTGACAGCATAGATGGACCTAGAGATTATTATGCTAAGTGACAAGCATAAACAGAGAAAAACAAAAACCATATGTTCTCATGAATATGTGGAATCTAATGAACAAAATAAACTGATGAACAAAATAGAACCAGAGGCATGGATACATGGAACAGACTGACAGATATCAGAGGGGAGGGTAGTGTGGGGGACTGGATAAAGGAAGGTGAAGAGGTTAACCAAAGAACATACATGCTTAGACCATGGACATAGGCAACAGTGTGGGGAAGGTTGGGTGCAGGGGGTGGGGCGCTGGTGCTCGGTGGAGGTGGGCCAAGGGGGTGGAATTGGGGGACATCTGTAATACCGTAAAAAAAAAAATGCCACAAGAAACCTACCAGCTCTGCTCTTTCCTGTGAGGCAAATGCAGACACACTTGCTGAGATGGGGACGCCTTCCGCTTGGGTCCTGGAGTGACTACGGAGCAGAGCGGAGACCCTCCAAGCCCCATTCCTCCTCCACCTACTTCCACCCCAGGCCCACGTTAGACACATAACTTAAGTGAAAGGTGCACCTTGGCTGTTGGAGCCACTGAGATTTGGAGCATTTGGGGTTACCACACACACAACCTAGCGTACCCAGAATGACACGGGGAGTGACTCAGCTCCTGGCAGGCCCTGGCTTCCCCAAAGATCAAAATAGCTTCCTAAATATTCAAGTTCTCTTTTACAGACTTCCATGCTGCGGCCACTCTCAGTGCACAGTGGGACTTTCTTTCAGAGCAGAAAGCAACATTGTAGGCCAGGGCACATTACATGCAATGCCTGGAGAATGAGTTCCTTCTGCCTGGATGACAAATGAAAAATTCAATCAAATGTCTGTGTGTTCTCAAATAGCATCTGGCTGCTTGATATCAGACACACCATCTGCTCAACTGCTGGATTTGGAAAATCTTTCATTGGCTATTTAGCATTGTCCATAAATAGGCCTCAAGTCAAGGATTCAGTCTGGATTTGGGCTTAGAAATCCTGCATTGGGTGAAGTGGACCCGAGATAGACTTGTGCAAAAGCAGATGAGCTTTGTAGCTTTAGAAGTGGGAGGTTCTGGCCTCCCTCTCCCAAGAGATATCTTTTAAAAAATCTGGTAGTGACATACCTGCTTTCTTTTTTGAAATGCAAATTTTCTCTTTTAAAAATACAAATATGGTTGAGGTGTTTGCAGCACTTTGTCATACATATGCTTGACAATCATGAAAGAAAAGGATGTTTAGGTAAGCTAGGGCAGGCTGTGAAGCAGGAAGTGGGATACTAGAGAAAAATCTGAGTTGAGAAAGGAGCAATTTCAGCGAGTGGGAAAGAGGTCGGCCAACGAAGTGACACAGAGATGTCCTGAAGCTCTTTTCTTCCCTAGCAGGTGAACACTTCTTTTTCACCCTAAAGTGGGATTTTAATAAAAAATGTGCAGGTGGATTCTGGAATGCGGGGGGGGGGGGGGGGGGGGGGGGGAGGACAATGAGACAGAGAGAGAAGAGAGAGAGATAGAGAGAGGAGAGAGAGAGAGAGGAGAGACACAGAAAGAAAAGAGGTGTTTTCATGATCAAAGAATCTATACCGGTATGTAAGCTATGAATTGAGAAAATTCGACATTACTTTTGGAGATCAAAGATCAACATTCGTTTTGAAAAAAACACACACCGATTTTTACATGTTTGTTTGGGTCTGTTTGAGAGGCAGTGGCCGTAACCGGAGTCCTGGCCTGCTTCATAATTGTCAGTCTGTGTCCTCCTGATGTCAGCTACTTTTGTTCTGGGAAATGCTGCTTCATTGCTGTTGGCTTCACAATGGGATCACAACATGCTTCAAGGTCATGTCCAGTGCCCTCTGGAACTGAGGAGGAAGTAGAGGAAACCCAATTTCCTGCTAGCATCAGGGGAGTTTCTGGTACAAAAGGTCGCTGCTGGCTATAACATCTTGTGTGGCTCTGGAACTCACCGAGGGAACTGGGCCAAGCAGACATGGGTGTGGGGCAAGAAGTGGCCTCCCACTAATTTACTTTACCTCGTGCTGTTGATTAATGATGACTTACATGTCACAGATTTTTATCTAATGAGAGCATAAAGGGTTTTAAATCCCCATATTTCCATCAACCTCTGTGCAGTTAATTGAAACGTAAAACGCAGGCATTGTTTCCTTTGTGTTTTAGAAGGGATGCTTAATAGAAAATATGGAGAAATATCTGGATGGAGATAACATTTCAATTTACATAATTATAATCACATTTCTGCATCTAACATCCCTTCCTTCAGATCATTGGAGATGAATGTTCAGAATGAAGGATTTACATTGTATCTCTCAATGTAGTTAGTCCAACTTCATCATCTATAATAATAAAAGCATAATATGCTAATTAGACCAGACAGCCGAATGACCTTCAGACGACCTTCTGGACAAAGCCAGGGCTAGGAGGGCTGAGCCCCTTGCATGAATTTCGTGCATCAGGCCTCTAGATGTTAATAAGTATTAAGACTCCTCTGCTCCCCCTGCTTTTTTTCCTCCTGGTAAGCAACCCACAGGAGCCTATAGAGGTAAGCTGGTAATAAACATGTTACAATGGCCAGCAACCTTTTTATTTTTTTTATGTCAACATCAATTCCCTTACTTGAGTCATGAGTCTCCTGTTACTTTTTTTTTTAAAGTATATCTTCATTGATTTCAGTGAGGAGGGGAGAAGGAGAGATAGAAACATCAATGATGAGAGAGAATCATTGATCGGCTGCCTCCTGCACATCCCCTACTGGGGATCAAGCTCACAACCCAGGCAGGTGCCCTTGACCGGAATTGAACCTGGGACCTTTCAATCCGCAGGCTGACGCGCTATCCCAGGGGTGGGCAAACTTTTTGACTCGAGGGCCACAATGGGTTCTTAAACTGGACCGGAGGGCCGGAACAAAAGCATGGATGGAGTGTTTGTGTGAACTAATATAAATTCAAAGTAAACATCATTACATAAAAGGGTACGGTCTTTTTTTTTTTTTTTTAGTTTTATTCATTTCAAGCGGGCCGTAGTTTGCCCACGGCTGCTATCCACTGAGCAAAACCGGCTAGGGCCTGTTACTTCTTTTTAAAATATATATATTTTATAGATGTCAGAGAGGAAAGGAGAGGGAGAGAGAGACAGAAACATCAATAATGAGAGAGAACCAGAGAGGGTCGGAGGGAGACCGCATGGCAAGCAGCCGCGTCTCTTGGGACAGACACAGCCCCTGACCGGGAAAAGGAGTTCCTCGGGTTTGCTGGCGCCGGGAGATTTGAGATTTGGATTTTGTGATTGTGGAAAACTGAGACTAAAGGGGGCATCCTGAGGAACTGACCAGACCATGCAGTGCCCATAAGAGAGGAGCGTTTCCCAGATCATGCAGTGCTGCAGATCCAAGCAACAGCAGCCCCCTGATCACCGCAGCCTCCTGATCACCACACCCTCTGTCTGAGGAACAGCAGCTGTACGTGAAGCCTCCCCCCACCAGCCAGAAGAGCCACCACAGCTGCGAACAGCACCCACCAGAGGAGAGAGAACCATTGATTGGTTGCCTCCTGCACACCCCACACTGGAAATTGAGCCTGAAACCCAGGCATGTGCCCTGATCCGGAATCAAATCATGACCTCCTGGTTTATAGGTCAATGCTCAACCACTGAGCCACGCCGGCCGGGCTCCTGTTGCTTCTGATGTTCAATCATCAGTGGTGCTGTCACCTGCATTGATCATTTGACTTTCTGCCTATGTTGGGACAGACACTTGAGCTTCTTGAGTTCCTGCATGTCTTGCTGGGTGTGCCAGGACGGCAAGGCTCATTACCCAGGCCATTTCTCATGTCTGTTTATGCAGCTGGTAAACTGGGAGATGAGTAGTGTATCTCACCGCCCCCCCACCCCAACCCTCCTTGGACAAAGAACAGACTAGCTTGCTTTTTGCTAGAAAAGCCGTGGATTCCCCATGCTCCACTGATGCTTGCTGTCCTGTGAATAATAAAGTCCTTTGTTTATGACCCAGGATCTCATGTTTTCTGATAAGCATCCAGGAAACTGTTATAGGTTAGTTTTGTAGCCTATATGTGGGATAAAAGCCAATCCAGATCCAGCAGTCTGTACCACCTGAATTGCTTTTATATAGGTACACTTTTTCCCGCAAAATAGTAAGCCTCATGAATCCAAGATTCTGTGTCCTCTTTGCATTCTCTTAGGTAAACTCATAACTGATATTCAGTTAATGTTCATTGGCCATGATGATGAGATGAACTTATGCCATGATGGGGTGAAATTTTGACACCCAGAAAACAAGGAAATCATTGTGGCAACTTGTAACGCCATAATAGAATGCCACTCCTCGCTCACTTCTTACTCATGCGTGAATTACACAATACTATGTTGTGGAGAGGGTTTTCCGTAGGAAACAGGTGTGAAGAATTAGACTGTAATGAAGAGATGTTGAGAATACTGCCAATGTGGTTGCTCAACCCTAGGTCCCCACCCTAGTGACAAATAGCTTCAGGCAGAGTAGTCGTTTGTCATGAAGAGGAAAGGCTCACTTTAAGAAAAAAAAACATACAGAGCTGTTATTTCTGTATATACTTTGCAAGACCATATTTCTCTCTCTCTCTTTACCATTAACTGAGAAGGAAGTGGCAACTTTCTTAGAGCTAAAAACCATCAAGTGTCTGTCAGAAGAGCCCAGTAGGTACAAAGATTCTCCAAGTAATTAATTTATTTATCCTTTGGAGGTAGAAAACACTCATTTCTCTATTGAGTAAATCTATGAATTAATTTTCCTCTCATTTAAACACACATACTTGCGATGTTAAATGATGCACGGATATACATGGGTTATACCAGCCATGGGCAAACTACGGCCCGTTTGAAATGAATAAAACTAAAAAAAAAAAAGACCGTACCCTTTTATGTAATGATGTTTACTTTGAATTTATATTAGTTCACACAAACACTCCATCCATGCTTTTGTTCCGGCCCTCCGGTCCAGTTTAAGAACCCATTGTGGCCCTCGAGTCAAAAAGTTTGCCCACCCCTGGGTTATACTAAGTCTGTGCCTTGTGAGGCATTCCCAGAAGAGCTGACTCTTCGACATGACTGCCATGAGAATTCCTCTCCCACTGCAGGGAGCATAATTGACCTAAAGCCCCAGCCACCTGCCCCTAAAATCCACCGCCACATTTGTGCCAAAGCCACAGGTTCCACGTGTAGCTCTAAGTCAGTGACTGAATGTGGCAGGAATACTATGGCAGGCTCATTCCTGCGACACGTGGGACCCTTCTATGAGAGGCTGTGGTTGAGGACTCCCCAACGGGCTCATGGAACTTCCCTTACAAGTCACTGCAGTTAAGACACTTGCATCTGAACATCCTTTCTTCTTTCTATTCTTCACTTGGAGTCACACTTGTGTTCCAGTCTAATAGCTCTCCTAGCCTTCCCACAGTGCCCTCCGCATTTCCTCTCATAAAACACAACTAATTGGTTGGATTGTGTATTATGAATATCTGGGTTTCTCTCTCTCTCTCTCTCTCTTTTCTTTTAAAAAATTTTTTTTATTGATTTCAGAGAGGAAGGGAGAGGGAGAGACAGACATGATGAGAGTCAGTGTGTACTTATTGAGCTGAATGTCAACTACTTTCTCAGCCAATGGCTATATAACGGGGAAGTGCTTGGAAGTTTGGCAAATTAGAGCCCACCGGTGGGAACTGTTTTTGCTTTTTTGCCTGTCTCTTGACTGCTGGGAAAAAGCATTCATTATAAAATTATTTAATGTTCTATACCAATACTTTTAAAAACAAACAGACAATAATGATTTAGACGCTCAATTGAGTCTTTGAATTTGGAATTATGACCACTTCCTACAAGCACAGAGGCAGACCTCACCTCTGACTTTTCCGTCAAAGTCCTTCCAAAGAGAATGACCACCTCCACATTCCATTCTCCTCCTCAGGATGTTGCAGCGTGTTCTACATTATCTCAACATATTCCACCTTATGCTGGACGTGCTAAGATCCATTGGAATGACTTGTGTTTGTGTGGGAAAATCATCTTTCCCTCCTCTGGGAGTCATGAGCCTCCTGCTAGAGGCATGAGAGTGCGAGAGATTTAATGCCTGGACTCCTTTGAAGGGAGAGCAGAGACCAGGTTCTGTCCTTTCATCTTGACATCTATAGCCGTGATGTGAAGTGAGAGGCTTCTGACTGCTGCCAAATTTGTATTAGCCTCCCGCCACTCACTCTTGCCTACATCCCTGTGTCAAATTGCCCTGGAGATAGAGAAGCAGATTAGAGAGTCTATTTCCATACAATAGTGCCTTGAATTCTCATTTTATGGCTTTGCAAAACAGAAAGCACACAAATATTGGTGTGCTTTTAAAGTATGATACAGCCCCCAATAAAGGCATTCCCCTACATTTAGTTGCCAACGGCTGTGATGTGAAGAGAGAGGCTTCTGACTGCTGCCAAACTTGTATTAGCCTCCAGCCCCTCACTCTTGCCTGTATCTCTGTGTCAAATTGCCCTGGAGATAGAGAAGCAGATTAGAGAGTCTATTTCCATACAATAGTGCCTTGAATTCTCATTTTATGGCTTTGCAAAACAGAAAGCACACAAATATTGGTGTGCTTTTAAAGTATGATACAGCCCCCAATAAAGGCATTCCCCTACATTTAGTTGCCAACTGCTATTGAATAAATTAAATTGGCTAATCCTCCAAATTATGAAGCAGTGGAGTTTGGTGAGCAACTTCTGGTCACAAGGTGAGGCAAGGTGAATGTTTAACCTCACCTGTGTCTTTTATTCCTGCAAAATGTAATAATAGCTCACTGTTAGATCTATACAATATTATTGGACATAATTAAATATATTTTGAGCTTGATTTTAAAGTTATTGTAATAGAAACTGTATATTCTCATGGTGATTTGCACTGTTTCCTGTAAGAATTTCAGCATCTCCCCAGGCCCCATGGGAGGGAGGCTCAGCAGATATTTCTGAGGTTCCTCTCTGGCCCATGAGGATGCATGAACTTGTCAGTGGGGCTTGCAGCCTCCATGAGTAGCTAGGGAGGAAGCATAATAATTCTCTCTCTGCTTTCAAATCCCCCCAAAATATGGAATTTTGTCTTTCTCTCTTACTAGGAATCAGCCTGGGAGGTGAGCACAGAGTTCCTTTCTCTGGGATGCTCCCTGATCTAAAATCTTCCCTCTAGTTCCCTTTCGTCATTCATCCTAAAGCATTTCATCAAATATGGGGAAATGTTGTGTTGGGTGTGACAGGGAATGTAAGTGCTACCTGATTGAACTTAAATTTTTTCTTTTACATCTGACTCTAGTCTTCTGCACTGAAAACAACAACAGAATTATTAACTTTCTACTCTGCTTCCTTAGTTACTTTCCCAATTGACCAACACATTAAAAGAATTACCAGGATTGTGATTTTTAAAATATATATATATATATATTTTAGAAATTTATTTCAGAGTGGAAGGGAGAAGGAGAAAGAGATAGAAACATCAATGATGAGAGAGAATCATTGATCGTCTGGCTGCCTCCTGCACACACCAAACTGGGGCTCAAGCCCTCAAGCCCGTGCTCTGACTGGAATCAAACCGTGACCTCCTGGTTCATAGGTCGACACTCAACTACTGAGCCATGCAGGCTGGACCTATTGTGCTTCCTGATGTTAATAAACACTTATTTGTGATTTGCAATAGCATTCTTGCTAGAAATAAGAAATTATTCATAAGTTCATGTCTGTGTAATCATATAAAGGCTTCATATCATAAGTACAAGGTGGTACACTAGAGATAAGTGTATGTGCACAGAAACCAACACAGTCACATCCCAGCCCCAGATTCTCTCCCAACTTTGTCCTCCTGCTAGAGCCTTTGAAAGGGACCTGAAGGAAAGAGCAGGAGGAGGGAGACACGTTAAGTAGCTAAAGTATTGATAATGTCAGAAATCGGGTGATGATGAATACAGGAGAGTGACTTTGATTAGTAGTGCCTCCTGCACACACCAAACTGGGGCTCAAGCCCCAGGACATGTGCTCTGACTGGAATCAAACCGTGACCTCCTGGTTCATAGGTCGACACTCAACTACTGAGCCATGCAGGCTGGACCTATTGTGCTTCCTGATGTTAATAAACACTTATTTGTGATTTGCAATAGCATTCTTGCTAGAAATAAGAAATTATTCATAAGTTCATGTCTGTGTAATCATATAAAGGCTTCATATCATAAGTACAAGGTGGTACACCAGAGATAAGTGTATGCGCACAGAAACCAACACAGTCACATCCCAGCCCCAGATTCTCTCCCAACTTTGTCCTCCTGCTAGAGCCTTTGAAAGGGACCTGAAGGAAAGAGCAGGAGGAGGGAGACACGTTAAGTAGCTAAAGTATTGATAATGTCAGAAATCGGGTGATGATGAATACAGGAGAGTGACTTTGATTAGTAGTAGGGTGAACATAAAAGAAAAATGGATAAAGGAAAATAATAGAGTACAAAAGAGGTACCTTTCCCACATGCTTTCAGGTTGTGGGAGCACTGCAATGCTAGCTCACAGGGGTCTAGCTCTTCAAACTGTTTCTTCACTCTGCCACCCCTGTAGGTTCAGGAGCCTTCTCACCCTCCAGAATGTAGGCATTCATGTTCATTGGCTCTAGTTTCTGCTCCAAAATTACTGAAAACCAGTATGAGCGCTCTACCATATTCTTATAAATCAAAAAGTACTGTAGCTACCCCAGGGTAAATAGCTTTATAGCAAGTTAAATATTTTGGAAGACATTTAACTGTTGCAATCAAATTTGACCAATGCTTACATAGTCTTCTAATAAAGCTATTATAGGAGTAGTGCTTTGTCATTGATTTATCTTTTCATTGATTTAAGTACATGCTTTGTAATATACTATGACCTACTTCAATTTGAGTGCTTAATGACTTTTCAACATAATATATCTTTAAAAGTTATACTATTTTTTGGACGACAACTCTTTTTCTCCCAGAAGAACAAAATTCGACACTAAATAAATACGCTATCAGTAGTGGTATTTCAGCATTATGGTTTCAGGCAAAGACACGCTTACCAATTCACTCCAAACAAGGTTTTAGTTGGAGAACAGCATGTGGAGCAGGTTTAAATTGCACACCATGAATGAATGCATCCAAAATGTGTCCTGTGTGTACAAAGGACAAGCAAAAGCCGGGAAAAGGCAGCATCCTCAGCTGGTTTCTCATGTGGGTCATTTTGAAGTGTTTTGAGGCATTATCATGGTTATTCAACCTTTATTGTGCCCTCACGGCGTGTTTCTGTGCTACAACTTTATGTGTAGATTTGAGTGCAAGACAACCATGAGACTCAAAAAATTGAAAAATTGATAAAGAGAATGATGCAGAAAGAAAACACTTGTCACAGAATATCTTTCTCACACCTCCTCCTCCACCATCCACCAGGCACTATTGTCTTTTAATAAATTACATTTTAAGTATAAGCTATATTTACTTAATTTATACTATTTAATTATTAATTGCAATAAAGTATGTTTATTGTTCAATTCACACATTGTTCTAAGAAAATTGTTTGGGTATCTTGAGCTTTGGGCCCAAGCATCATAAAAGCATCATATTTTCCCCATTTAATTTAATGGTGTGTTTTTTTTCTTTTTCTCATTTAATGGCTTTTCACTTGGTGGCAGCATTTCACACATGAAGTCATTAAGCAAAGGAATACATTGGTGGCATAAAGAGATAAGTAAAATATAGCTCCAGCTTTAAATGAATTTGCAGTATTTTAGAGAAGATCAATACGTTTGTTCTTAAGGGTATGTAACATGTAAAAATTCATGTGAACTATAAAGAAATAGGATTGATTTTTAAAAAGAAATAAGTATATCTCAGGTTATACATGAGGGACTTTGAATAATGAGTCCAGTGAGTTCATTCTAGAAGACATTCCCTTAAACCATTGTGGCCTGGCCGGTGTGGCTCAGCAGTTGAGCATCTACTCTGGAATCAAGAGGTTGCCTGTTCAATTCCTGGTCAAGGTACATGCCCAGGTTGAGGCTCTATGGCCAGTAGAGGCCGTCCAGGAGGCAGCCAATCAATGATGTTCCTCTCATCAATGTTTTTATCTCTCTATCCCTCTTTCTCTCAAAATCAATTAAAGCATATTAAAAAAAAACCCCACAACATGGTAGGTAGATGGTAGTGGGAGTGAGGGGTATTCTAATAATTCCCTATGTTCAGCAGTAATGAACATTTGCAGAGAATATTCATGGGTATTCTAGGACATTCAGAAGGAGTTTAGACAGCAAGAGAAGAGGGGCCAATCAACTCTGTGTTTGAGAGAGGTCAACTATCAGTCACAAATGGTCACCCTGTATGGACCAGATCGAGGTTCAAAATGAGATTTAGGAAAATGCTGCACTAGGACACAAAGAGGTTCCAGGAAGGCACTCAGAAATGCTTCTGGCCGGACTCTTCAGCATGTCCCATGATGATGCATTGGTAGTTAGCATCGGTGCCATGTATAGATAGACACACTCGTATATGAATTGTATATTTGGTATGTTTATTCCATAATATGAATTCATTTCTATTCAACCAATTCTTTTTTTTGTCCCAAGTTAAAAAAGAAAAAAAAAACTAAAAGGTTTTGTTGAGAAGAGGTTCTTGAATTGAATGAACATTTTGTATTTCTTAATGTAATGGACATTGTATTTCTGAGCGTAATGGACATTGTACATTCTGATTTGCTGACAAGTAGATCTAACATTGGTCCTCTTATAAACAGGCCCATGAAGTAAACATTCTTACATTAACCAAGTATTAACAAGTATTAATCCACTAAAGATTGTACATTGTTAGTGTTTAATCCCCTCCCCCCCGCCCACCTAGGCACGTAATGATTTCTTTCGTACTACACTGCATATACCTTCATCTCAACTATATCATCGTTCCTAACATGACCACAGCAGGGGAACCAAGACTTTGTTAAGTCCCTGCTGGTTCTGGTTATTTTGTGTGTGCTTGTCCTGACCGTCTTTGCTCTTCTCCATCCTGACCCAAGAAGCTGACTGAGAAGGTCTGAATCATACGGGCTCACCTGCCTCTGGTGTTTAGTTGGGTTTGATAAATGCAATGTAGGAGATTGGAGATTGAGAGGAGGGAGAGGTCAGGGTATCTATTCATGCTGCTCCCTGCCTGGTTTGGCAGTGTCTGCATTCCTGTACTCGGTGGCCTCAGCTTTTGTCAGCAGGCTTTTCTCCCAGGGTTCCAGCTCTTGCCAGGCTCAAGGTCAGCTCCCTCCCTTGTGCCTTTAGTTCTGGAATGGTAGTAATAGGTCTTCCTGCTACTGCATCAATATCTGCTGCTGGTTCCTTATCCTCTGCAGTCAGTCAGTCCTACATCAAACCATTTTCAATCCTCCCCAACCCCCCTTGAATGAGCCATAGTTTTCTTGCCTGAAACACTATCTCCCATGAATTATTTTATTTAATTCCCACAATACTCCTGTGAGAGGTATCATTCTAAAGGTCACCAAACAGAATTGTACCTGCTGAAAATTGTAACATATTTAAATCTATATTTGACTAACTGGAAGCTATTGCTCCTTCCACAGTATATAATTTCCTTCCAGAAGGTTAGTTAGTATTTACTTAGTGCCATCCTCCATAAATTTACTATTATTGTTCCCATTTTGCAAATGAGAAACTGAAAATCCTAACCATCTACTCCCCTACCACTCACATATACATACACAGCTTGCTGTCCACATTATCATAATTTTATTCTACCACTGTCTTCTTCTTTTCTTCTTTTTTTTTTTTGTTTAGCAAAGATGGAGATTTATTGAAGAACAAGTACGGACTCCCAAGTAGGGAGGGGGAAAAGGGTCCCCTACCACTGTCTTCTTTATCACAATGTCTTAACTATTCCAGGATATTTGTATCCAGAGAGGTAAAAGTTAAAAAATAACTTTAATGTTTCTTTCAATAACTTTCTAAAAAATTCATTTTTAAAAAAATATATTTTATTGATTTTTTACAGAGAGGAAGGGAGAGAGATAGAGAGTTAGAAACATCGATGAGAGAGAAACATCGATCAGCTGCCTCCTGCACATCTCCCACTGGGGATGTGCCCGCAACCCAGGTACATGCCCTTGACCGGAATCGAACCTGGGACCTTTCAGTCCGCAGGCCGACGCTCTATCCACTGAGCCAAACCGGTTTCGGCTAAAAAATTCATTTTTAAGAAACATAAGACTCTTTGACTTTTCAATCATAACATCAAACAGCTCTTTTCACTCTAAGACTCTTTTATATGCTTACCTTAAATCCCTCATTTTGCTGTGCTCACCAATCCTAAAGTGTTCTACCTTGATCTTTACCCAATCCTAATCCAGCCCCACCCCTTCCCTTGAAAGACTTGCCTTAGACCATACGCCTAAACATCATAAATATCAACTTTGCTCTCTCCTCTCCAAGCTACTACTAATTCATTGTGAAAGTGGTGTTCTCCCTTACTGAGGTAAGCAATAAGCTCAGACTTACCGGTTAAATTGGTTCTTTTGGTGATATTTTCAAGGATCCAGCATTTGACAACACTAGCATTTACGAAACTTAAATAATTGCCCATGTTCATCCAGACACGAAGAGGTGGAGCTGAGATTAAAGCCCAGGTAGTCTGACCCTGGAGTCCTCGCATAAACAGCACATCATTTTGCCTTCACTAGGCCATAATGTCAAAGGAAAATGTGACATTACCCAGTGCAAATATTACTATTTTGTCCCTGATGGGTTGATGACCAGATCATTATTATCTTTTCAGCTATTCAGAAATAAAATGACTAAATGAGTCTTTTTTCATCTTCCAAAGCTTAACTTAAAAGGATTTTGTTACTTAGATTTACAAATATGTCATAGCAAAAGTAATAGAATTTTTTATAGTATCATCTTGTCACATGAAAATGTAAATTGTATTTTATCATTACTGAGGAGTGAAAAAAGGGACTTTCCAGAGTACCTCTTTCTGAGTTGTTTTCACTGTGCAGCACAAATTATTTTATCATCTAAATAAAATAGAACAGGAGAACCAAGATGGCGGCGTAGGGAGTAGACCTGTGTGTGCTGCCCTCTCACAACATCATTGAAACTACCAACTATGAGGCAAACAACCAACACTCAGAACCATGGGGAAGTTGGCCCAGTGGGAGATTTACAACTGGAAGAAAAGAAAGAAGCACAGTGAGACTGAGTGGGAGCTACGGAGGCGCCAAAAACAGAGGTACGCAGTCACACGCCAGGCGGGCTGCAACTGGATGTGCAGTTTTTTTTCAATCGGAAGCGGTTACGAACCCTTGAATCTTCTGGGCTTGCTCGAGGTGGGTCTCTGAGGCCCCAGATCCCATGGGGAGAGGCAGCACGGCCTTGCAGCGGTTGGAAAGCGAGGGAAGCTCTGACGCGCGGCTGCTCGCGGGCACTGGGGGACGCGAAGGCCCGGTGTCCCGGAGAGGTGAGGGGCCACGGAGACTCCGCCCTGGCGACTCCCTGAGAGCCCGCCCTACTCAATTTACATTCCCATCCAGGCTGTGCCAGAGGCACAAGAGGAAACGCCTGTGCTGTTACAAACTCTCAAATCCACTGAGCTGGTTCGGGCGGGATCATGAGGCACCAGACCCTACGGGGAGAGGTGGCATGGCCTTGCAGCCATCAGAAAGCGAGGGAGGCTCTGTTGCACAGCTGCTCGCCGGCACTGGGGGACGTGAAACCCCGGTGTCCCAGAGAGGCAAGGGGCCGCGGAGACGCAGCCAGTGCTATTGCTCCGCCATGGTGACTCCCTGAGACCCAGCCCTAATCAATTTACATCCCCATCCAAGCTGTGCCAGGTGCACAAAAAGACCCACCTGCACTTTTGCAGCCTAACCCAACAAATTGCAGACTTCAATTGCTCGCACCCATGGGAGACACACTCAAGAAGCAGACCCAGGAGAACCAAGATGGCGGTGTAAGGAAGAGACCTGTGCGTGCTGCCTCCCACAACAACATCGAAACTACCAACTATAGGACAAACAGCTATCATACGGAACCATGGGAAAGTTGGCCCAGTGGAAGCTCTTCAACTGGAAGGAAAGAAAGAACATTGAGACTGAGTAGGATGTGCAGAGACACCAAGTACAGAGCCCAACCCAACAAACTGCAGATTTCAACTCCTCGCATAGAAAGAAGAGCATTGAGACTGAGTAGGATGTGCAGAG
>NW_005358649.1:1160982-1167264 GCF_000412655.1 Myotis brandtii
CGGGGGAATGTCAAGGGGGGGGGGGAAAGGAGACATATTTAATACTCTTTGTAATACTTCAAGAAATAAAAATTATAAATAAAATAGAACAGGATTTTGCTTTAAAAATGACTTTTATTATAAAAGTAAACAATTTAATAAAACAGTGCACTTTTAATTCTTAAGATACCAAAAGGTATAAGTTACAGAAACTGCAGTGAGAATTTAAAAATTGTAAATTACATATTTAGGAAATAATAACTATGAAAATAGGAACTGTGAATATAACCAGAAGGAATCAAGAAAGTTTTTAGAAAATTCTGGAAGTGGAAATGGAAATAGGAACTATGAATATAACCAAAAGGAATCAAGAAAGTTTCTAGAAAATTCTGGAAGTGGATTCTCTTCCTCTTCTAGTTTATTTAGTTTCTTATGGTATTCTGTGTCCTTTGGAGACCCTTAATAAATTTGATGCAAACAGATTTAATGTTAATTGTTCTTTTAGCCTGATGTATAGTGAGCAACTCTCTAAGCAAGCTGAGCTGACTATTCCAATTAATTGACTTTCTCCCATCTCTCTGTGAACCATACTGGTTGATTCCTATAGCAAACTGACCTTCAACACTGCTGCACTCCCCATCCAGCCCATGCACGTGTGCTCCCACAAGTTGAGTTGTATGCTTCCCTAGGCTCGGTTGTGTTTGATTCCAAACTTTGTCATTGCAATAATACAAAACTACATATTACATAAGATGATAAGTATTATAAGGAAAATATTGCTATGAAACTAAATTACATACTTTAGAAAGCAAATTACTTTTCAAAAATAGGATCAAATAAAAACCCCGTGAAAGAATTGGGGGGGGGGAATATCAGGAGTAGAGAAAATTTTGCTTTTAGATTGTAAGTTCCTTTTCTTACTTAAGGAAATAGACACTGAAACATGTAAATGTTGAATTAAGAGTTATAGTTTGCTGCAAAAGGCCATGTAGAACTTTAATGAGCAGATTCATACTCGAAGAAAAAGCTTTGGGTCTACTACAAAAGATTAGCAGATGAGTATGCATTTATATGTTTGAAGTAAAATTAAAAGTTCATGGGTTTTCTGTATCTCTTTTATGATAATCTAGTATGAATGACATTTTTTATTTAACCAATTACAATGGTTATTTATGTGTCATTTTGACTGGGCCTTGGGTGCCCAGATATTTAGTCAAACATTACTCTGAGTGTGCCTGTGAGGGTATTTTTACATGAGGTTAACGTTTGAATTGGTAGATGGAGTAAAGCACATTGATCTCCTTAATGTGGTGGGCCTCATCTAATCACTTGAAGGCTGGAATAGACCAAAAGGCTTGATTCTCCTGCAAGTAAGGGGGAACTCCTTCTGCCTGATTCCTGAGCTTGTATATTGGTCTTTTCATGCATTCTGACTCAAACAGAAACATCAGCTCTTCTTGTGTCTCAAGCCTTCCATCTTTCAAACTAGAACTACACCAATAGCTCACCAAGGTCTCCAGCTTGCTGATTGAAGATCTGGGGACTTGTACTTGAATATTTAGGATATTGCAAAAGAAAAAGAGAAAGTAAAGAAGACTGAGGACCAGATGGTGAACTAAGAGAAAAAAATAGGAGCCTGTGGAATCATTCTATTTCAAAAAAGAGAATTTCGAGGAGTGGCCAGTTGTATTAAACGCCAAAACATCAAGAAGGATAAGGTAAAGGCAATTCTCAATGTATATAGCAATATGGAGGTTGGTTGTGACTTTGATAGAAGTAGTTTTACTGGTGTGGCAATAATGAAAACCAGATTATAAGTATTGAAGAGAGAATTGTGCCTCTAGTTAACAAGGTGTATTAAATACAAGTGGTTACTTCTGTTCCCTTTCATAACAGCATTAAAAATATAGCAAGAGAGGTGTTGTTGTTTTTTTAAAACAATGAACCCAGAAGACCACAAAAATTCAATGGAAGTCAGCAGCAGATGAGAGAGTTCAATAAGCTTTGAAAGATGGAAAAGGGATCACTGCCTTAGTAATCTAAAAAAAGGCGAAAGTGAATGCAGTAATGTAAGGGGAAGGTACACAAAAAGCAAGACAGCTCATGTCTTAGAACCTGGAAGAACTTGGGAACTCAAGGTATCAGAAAACTTTGAAAGGCCAGTTGGACATCTGTTTATGAAATAGGTCCCCGCATCCGCTCCTCTGATCTTCAGCCAATGGGTAACCTGTCATTC
Organism: Myotis brandtii; assembly: GCF_000412655.1. Classification (NCBI taxonomy): domain Eukaryota; kingdom Metazoa; phylum Chordata; class Mammalia; order Chiroptera; family Vespertilionidae; genus Myotis; species Myotis brandtii. The sequence continues at coordinate 1,163,198 of NW_005358649.1, forward strand.
CAGCAGCAGTTGGAAGGAACCTCATTCTCCAGAAAGGTTGAATTTTTCCCCAAACAATGATGAGAATGTTCCAAACTTCATTGTTTACACACCAGGTTGGAGAATAGAGGAGTCCCTTCAGGGAAAACTGGCCTGAGGTAAAAAACAGAGATACTGATCTTTGTGTACCCCTCCATGAAAAATCCAGATGACTTTTAAGTGATATTCACCACTGACAGATTCTGCTCATGCAAACAGAACTCCTAACATGAAATTCAGAAAGAAAAAAAAAGAAAAACCCATAATCAAACATACAAAAATCTTATAGAAAATGTAACAAGGATCAAAATACTTCAAATACATTTTAATAAATTTTCAGAGTTACAAGATGATATTACACCCACAAAACAAGGGCAGAACGTTATAAAAAGAAAATCATCAAAGCACAAAAATGGGCTTTTGGATATTAAAAATATCTGAGAACTTAAAGAATCATTAGGATGGTTGAAAGGTAAAGTCAAGAAATATTTCTAAAAATAGATGAAAAGAAATGGATAATAGAAGACACTTAAAACAAATATAGAATATTTCTATTTGAGTAGGAGGACCAACATCTGAATAATGAGTTACAAGAGGAAAATAGGAAAAGATAAATAAAACACAAGCATTCTTAGAACTGAAGGACAGAGGTTTCTAGATTAATATGACCCATTCATGATTCAGCCATACAAATGAAAAGAGGCAAATAAACAAAATTCTAGAATATTCTAGAGAGAAAAAATTAGGTCATATACAAAAACTAGACTTTAAATGGCTTTTGAGGGGATTCTAAACAGCATTAGGAAGCCTTTGGGTCTAGGAAGAGCATATCAATACAGGGGAGATCTTAAGAGAACTCTCAGACGAGGAAGGGTAATCCCCACATGATGGCTGGGCTGTGAGGAAAGAGAGGATGTGGAATGAGTCAGGGACCTTGACTGCTGGGCAGGCCAGGGTAAACAGGATTGAAAGGCATGAAGTGCTCATCAGCAAGAGGAAGGCAGGCAATCAATTAGTCTGGCCCCGACTTGGACCATGGTACAGGGGCCTTAGCCAGCTGCTGTTTGTTCCTCAAGTTCTACCAAAGTTCTGCTGATGGAAGTGTGTGCTTGGGCTTCCCAACGCAAGTTATCCCCACCTACAAGATACAGTCTTCTCTTAAGTTTTATTTAGTTTTTTTTAAAGCTTTCTTGTCTGTCACCATCAATTTCATTGAGAATTTCCTAAGGTGGGAGAACTCCCTTAAAGGCACAAAAGACTTAAATTTCAATAATTGCAGGTTGCATTGAATAGTACTATTAAATAACACAGCCTTTCAAGGAATTGATTGTTTTCCTTTGTGACAAATCCACTCTTTTGAAGTACTTATGTATTGGATTTATTTTCTTAGCAATTGGCACCAAAATGCCTTTGGGGGAGGAAACTACCTTTGAGGAAATGTCTTGATTAGCCACTGGATAGATGGTGGGGTCCTGTGGAGTGTGGTGGTGTTCAGTAGAAGCAAAGTCGCCAAAGAGGCTGGTTAAGAGAATTATAGAGAAATTTCTTATGTTTCTGAGAGAGGGAAGTGGGGAAGAGAGGGAAGAGAGCAGAGGTTAGGAAGAGGAAATTGCGATGTGTGCTGGGTGATGGGAGGGAAAGTAGCCAATGGGGAAAACAGAAAGGCCGAAGGATTTTCTATGAAGAGGATTGTTGAAAACTTAACAAAATCTGCATTCCTACAACTCAACACACTCTTCTGCTGGGTAGTCCCATACTATATCCTACAGTGTACCACACTCACAAATGGCTGTCCATGGGGACTTGAGAAAAGACATCATTTTTTTAAATTGTTTTATTGCTTAATCTATTACAAAGAGTATTACATATGTCTCCTTTTTTTTTTTTTTGACAATCCCCTGGCCTCCCCTACCCCCCAGTGTCTTATGTCCATTGGTTATGCTTATATGCATGCATACAAGTCCTTAGGTTGATCTCTTACCACCATGCCCCCCCCCCTCCCGCAAGACATAATTTTTATGCTTGGATCAATTCGATGTTAAATAGAGATGGCAGGCCCAGAAATAGGACCCCAGAAACAGATTTGGCTCTGAGAAGATTTGTTCTCTAAGAATGGGAAGGCTTTGGATTTCCACACTGCAAATGAGAAGTCAAGCCTGGGGCTGTTTAGATCTGAAAAGGGTGGGGGCTGCCCCAGCTGATAAGGAGATTATACTTCTAGCAACACTTCACTAATGTGACAAAGTCTTACATGTGACTTTTTTTTCCCTTTACTGGCCAGTTTCTTTTATTATTTTAACCTAAAATATGTTCAGTCCAAGCCACAGCTTGGTTTTCAATTAGTTACTTTCAGAAAACCCGAGTTGAAATTAATTATAGCTAATGAATGATATGATTTTTTTTGTGTTTCCCATACTTGGAAATAAGGCTTTTGAAAAATCTGATTTCATTATGAAGAGTATGTACTCTTTTCCTTATTTTGTGATGTTTAGTATCACTTTAAAAACCCTGTTCCTATGTTCCACGTATGTGCTAGATTTGTTCCACATACTCTTTCTCTCTCCATATATATATATATATATACAATAAGTGAAAGGGCGAGGGCTACACCCTCCATCTTGCCCCAGGGTAAGGGCTATGCCCTCCATCTTGCCCCAGGGTAAGTGCTCCATCTTACCTTGGCCATGTGCTTGGCAAGGAGCTTCTTCCCGGAAGTCTAAGCCTCTGCTAGCCACACCCAGGAACAAGACACCGACTTGCGCCTGGCCAATCGGCAAGGCCACAGCCCTTTCTCCTCCCCTTACTCCAACCCCCTATAAAACCCCTCTCCACACAGAGTTCTCTCTCTCTCTGCTTCCTGTCGCTGCGTCGGCAAGGTGGGGGAGCCGAGCTAGCTCGAATAAAGACTCTTATGCTTTTGCATCGGACTGGCTGGCTCCCTGATGTGGTTTCTTGGGGATCCTGAAATCTGGGCATAACAGAAAGCACAGGTCTGAGCAGCCTGGGGCCCCAGCTGCGCCAGCATGGCCACTGGCTGGCATGGCGGCCAAGGGACGAAGCAGTGTCTATTGGGAAACTACGGGGCCAGCCTAGTGGAAACCCATATCTTCCCATAAAACAACTAAGTTCATGTTTCCCACATTCTAGAGCCATGAGGCGAGAAAGCCCCGCCCTCGGCTGGGCCGTGGCTGCCCTCCTGATGCTGCAGACGCTGGCCATTGCGAACCACTCCACATGGCCACTGGGCAGCCAGGCCAGGGTGTTCGAGGACCTGAGCATCCAGGAGCTGAAGGCTGTGCGCAACTTCCTCTGGTCCCGGAAGGACCTGAGGCTGGAGCCCTCCCGAGGATTAACCATCCCCAAGAACACCATGTTCCTCATTGAGATGCTGCTGCCCAGGAAGCAGCAGGTGCTGAAATTTCTGGACCACGGTCAGAGGCGGCCTGTTCGGGAGGCGCGTGCCGTCATCTTCTTCGGAGCCCACGAGCATCCCAACATCACTGAGTTTGCCGTGGGGCCCCTGCCAAGGCCCCAACCTGCCCCCTGCCCCCCAGGCCTGGGCACCAGATGTCCTGGAACTCCAGGCCCATTTCCTCGCGGAGTATGTCCTACTGAGCCACACCCTGCAGGAGTCCACCAGGCCCTTGCACCGATTTTTCCTGAACACCACGGGCTTCTCCTTCCAGGACTGCCACACCCGATGCCTGACTTTCACCGAAGTGGCCCCTCAGGGCTTGGCCTCGGGCGAGCGCCGCACCTGGATCATCTTGCTGCGATTTGTGGAAGGCTTCTTCTTGCACCCCACAGGCCTGGAGCTCCTCCTGGACCACAGCAGCATGAACGCCCAGGACTGGGCGGTGGAGCAGGTCTGGTACAACGGGAAGTTCTACCGAAGCCCAGAAGAGCTGGCCCGGAAGTACGATGCTGGAGAGGTGGACGTGGTGGTGCTGGAGGACCCGATCCCCGAGGGCAAGGGGGCCAAAGGCACGGAGGAGCCGCCCCTCTTCTCGTCCTACAAGCCACGCGGGCACTTCCCCAGCCCCATGACC
>NW_005358649.1:1167915-1195649 GCF_000412655.1 Myotis brandtii
AAGGAACATCGATGTGAGAGAGACACATCTGTTGGTGTCCTCCCGAATGCACCCTGACCAGTCAGGTACGTGCCCTTGACTGGAATTGAACCTGGGACCCTTCAACCCTCCAGCCAACACTCTATCTACTGAGCCAAACTGGCCAGAGCCCTCTTCTGTTTTTTGATCTAAGCTATCTGTGGCAGCTGTTTAGGTCTTAGACCACCTTCCTCTCCTCATTCTACACTCTCTCCCTCATGCATTCATACATAACCAGAGGTTTTACTTCTCATCTTTTCCCAAAAAAGGTTGATTTCATGCCAATGAATTATAAGGAAGGTTCTGGTGATCCTTGTTTCTGGAGAGCCTTTCTTCCTCTCCTCTGGGAAATATTCACAGAAAGGGTATGTCAGAAGCTGACATTATGTCCATTCTACGTGGACAAATAATCAAAATGAGAAATTCTTTAACAGATCATGAGCTCTGTGAGGAACTTTGATAGATTCCAAATTTTGTCCTTTCTCGGGATTCAGTGCAATAGCTCTCAAAGTATCTTTGGTTTGTTTGCAGAGTTCTTATTTAGCTTCAGAAAAGGTTATTTCTTACATTGGATCACTGCTTATTTCCTCCCAAGGACAGGACATGTTTCTAGGCTCTTGATAATGACTTATTTTTACTACCAGGATACTTGATAACCATCGTACTTTTTTCAGGCATTACTTGGCTCCCGGTTAGAGAAATTATAATATTTACTCTAGAAAATCACTCAAAACTTTTTAGCTCGGTGTAATATTTGATAGCTGAATGGATGAGGCAGGTGGTTACTTCACTTACTTCCTGAGAGTTTACCTAACTAGGAGCATTTCTTAGAACCTTGTGTGTTTGAATATTGAGGAATGTCAGCAGAGTGAAGGAGTCCTTCCTTATGGGGACTGTTAGCTGCTGAATCAATCAGGCTGAAAGGCCTAGTTTTATGACATGTTAACCATGTATCTTATTTGATCCATGATGGGAGTAGATTTCTTTAAGGAACATTGACTTCTTCATTAACCAGGTTAAAACCTCCCACTATAATAAGCAATTGCGTAGCCAACACTAGAAAGGTATGTACGTTGGAAGAAGGCCAGCTGAGGTTCAAGTGCTTACTCAACCATTTGTTAACCATACTATTTATTAGGAGATTATTTAACTTCCTTGACCCTCACTCTATCACCTGTAAATTAGGCTTTCTTTTTTTTTAGAGCAGTTTTAGGTTTACAGCAAAACTGAGAGGAAGGCACAGAGGTTTCTCATCTATCTCCTACCCCCACACGGGCCTACCTTCTCCCATTATCAACATTTACCAAAATGGTACATTTTACAAAGAATAAACCAACATTGACCCACTATAATCACCCAAAGTCCATAGTTTAGCTTAGGGCTCACTCTGAGTGTTGTACAGTATGGGTTTGGACATATGTATAATGACATATATCCATCATTACAATATCCTACAGAGTATTTTCTCTGCTCTAAATGTCCTCTGTGCTCTCTGCCTGTTCGTCTCCCTGCTTCTCCTTCCTACCACTGCTAACCACTGATCTCTTTACTTTTTTCAGAACATCATATAGTGGAACCATATAGTATGTATCAAGCACTTTCAGATTGGCTTCTTTCATGTAGTAATATGCATTTAAGTTTCCTCCATGTATTTTCATGGCTTGATAGCTCATTTCTTTTTAGTGCTAAGAATAATATTCCATTGTCTGGAGGTACCACAGTTTACTTATTCATTCACCTACTGAAAGACAACTTTGTTGCTTACAAGTTTTCATTATAAATAAAGCTGCTATAATCATCCATGTGCACATTTGTATGAATGTGTTTTCAGCTCCTTTTGGTAAATACTAAGGAGTGTGATTGCTGGATGGTATAGTAAGTAAGAAACCACAAACTGACTTCCAAAGTGACTGTACCATTTTTCATTGCCAACAGTTGTGTATGAGAGTTCTTATTGCTCCACACCCTTACCACCACTTGGTGTTGTCAGTGTCCTGGATGTTGTCCATTCTAATGGGTATGTAGCAATATTTCAGTCATTTTAATTTGCATATTCCTGATAATGTATTATATGTAGCATCTTTTTATATGCTTATTTGGCATCTGTGTATCTTCTTTGGTGAAGTGTGTGGTAAGGTCTTTGGTATGTTTTGTAAATGGGTAGTTTGTTTTTCTACTGATGAGTTTTAAGAGTTCTTTGTATATTTTATATAATACTCCTTTATTAGATATGTCTTTTGCAAATCTGTGTCTAAGCGCATTCTGTGTGTGTGGTCAAAGAGCATTTGACTGTATTTATGAGGGTGTATTTCTGGCCTCTTTATTATTTTCCAATGATCTATTTGCCTATACTTTCTCCAGTACCACACTGTCTTGATTACTGTAGTTTTACAGTCAGTCTTGCAGTAGGGTAGCATCAGTCCTTCAACTTTATTTTTCTTCTTCGATATTGCATTGGTTATTCTGGATATTTTGCCTCTCCATATACACTTTAGAATCAGTTTGTCAATGTCCATAAAATAACATGCTGGGATTTTGAGTGAGATTGCATTAAATCTGTAGATCAAGTTGGGAAGAACTGACATATGTTTTAAAATGTATTTTTATTGATTTCAGAGAGGAAGGGAGAGGGAGAGAGAGATAGAAACATCAATGATGAGAGAGAATCATTGATTGGCTGCCTCCTGCACACCCCCTATTGGGGATCTGACCCAGAACCTAGGCATGTGCCCTCGACTGGAATTGAACTCAGGATCCTTCTGTCCACAGGCCCATGCTCTATTCACTGAGCCAACCAGCTAGGGCAAGAACTGACATCTTGACTATTGCAACTTCCTATTCATGAACATGGCATATCTCTCCATTCATTTAGTTCTTTGATTTTGTTCACCAGAGTTTTGCCATTTCTCATATAGACCTTTTACATATTTTGTTAGTTCTCTAACCTAAGGATTTCATTTTCTTGAATGCTAATGTAAATGGTATTGTGTTTTTAATTTCAAGTTCCACTTGTCCATTTTTAGTATATAGGGAATCAATTGAATTTTATATATTAACCTTGTATCCTGTAATCTTGCTATAATTGCTTATTGGTTCCAGGAGGTTTTTTGTTTGTTTGTTTGTTTGTTTGTTTGTCAGTTCTTTGGTATTTTCTACATAGACAATCACATCATCTGTGAACAATGGTCTTATGTCTTCCCAATTTGTATACAATTTATTTTCTCTTCTTGCCTTATTACAAAGCAAGAATTTCTAGTAAAATGTTGAAAAGAAGCAATGAGAAGGGACATCCTTGTGTTGTACCTGATCTTAGTGGGAAAGCTTATAATTTATCACCTTTATCAAGTTGAGAAAGGTTCTCTCTATTCTGAATTTACTAAGAGTTTTTATAATGAATAGATATTGAATTTTATCAAATGCTTTTCTGTATCTATTGAAATGATCATGTAGTTTTCCTTTATTAGTCTCTTGATGTGATGAATTACATTAATTAATTTTCAAATGTTGAACCCAGCCTTAACACTGGGGATACATACCATTTGATCATGATATATAATTCTTTTGATAACTTTTTGAATTTGACTTGGTATTTTTTTTAAAGGATTTTGTGTCTATATCATTAGAGATGTTGGTCTATAGTTTCCTTTTCTTGTAATGTCTTTGTACAGTTTTTGGTATTAAGGTAAATCTGGCCTCATATAATGAGTTAGGGAGTATAACCTCTGCTTCTATCTTTTGAAAGAGATTGTAGAGAATTGGTATCATTTCTTCCTTACATGTTTGGTAGCATCCATCAATGAAACCATCTGGTCCTGATGCTTTTTGTTTTGGATACATTGGTTTTAAATATGCTTACGTCTAAGTGTTATTGTGGTGATTAGATAAAATAATGTATGAAAAATGTCTGGTAATAATAATAACAACAATAACAATAGTAATAATATTCCAGGTTGGGATCAAAAGCTTCTTCTAGGTAGCTATGTGTTTCTGAAATGTATATATTTCAAGTTAGATATAATGATTAAATGATTAGAATTTTGTAACAGATATAGTTTAATCCTTGAAACAACCAACCTCTTGGCAGGATTTATCCCTATTATGGATAAGGAGACAGAATGTGGGAATTGTTGGGCACCTTCTTCAAGCTCACCCAGCTAGACTAGTGCCAGAACCAGGTGGTGAAATCAGAATGTCTCATTACCCTGCAGTACATTGGTGGGCTGGACCTATTTGCTTGAAGTGAATCTTAAATCAACTGTAATAATATTCAGCATGTTGCCTTACACATCAATTTTTCATGATTGTCTACTCTAATGAGTGTGTCCACCTAAAGATATTTCTAAATGTGGCAGAAGCTCAATACCCCTTTTACTTTTTTATGTATGATAGAGTAATTAAATATTAAACCTATTTGCAGTACAAACAGGAGGAAAGCTGGAAGGTACAGTGCTAAATCATTTTTAATAGAGTTAAAAATAACTTTATTTAAGGTAACAGAGTTTTATATTATCTCTCATGTGATAAATACTGTAATTTAGCTTTTCTCATACTTCAGATGGAGTGTTTTAGAATTTTGATCATTGCACTATGTCAATTTCACATCCTACTCCTGTTAGTGTTTTTAATATCAAATATGTGATCAATTTCTTTTTTCTTTGATCCTCAACATATGTGCATGTTCACACACACACACACACACACACAGAGAGAAAGAGAGAGAGAAAGAGAAAGAGTTTAATTTCACATCAAACTACTAGGTGGAGCTTTAACTTTTTGTTCAGCACATAGATAATATAATAACATAACTGAAACGGAAATCTTTTGGCCAATTGGATAGTTTAATGTTTTTAACCAGACTGTCACAGTCTGAAGGAAATAACATGAGTAGAAAGAAAGGACTTGATCAGTTTAAATAATCTAGAATTATTTGAAAATCATAGTGCTGTGTTAGAGAATACTTTTCTTTCAAAGGTGAAGTCATGATTCTCATACACATATGAAATGACCAGGGACTGCTGGCTTCTGGTGGGAAGAGCTTCCTTAGCAGCTTTGTTTGAAACTGTGGGCCAGCAGGAAAGCAAATAAATGAAAGGGACAAAAGATGGTGATTTGCTATGTTTTGGCACCTCTGTTATGTTATGTGAGGAATGTTGGTATCTTATTTTTTAAGGGCTTTGAAATTGTTCTGTTTGTTTCTCACTGTGATCAATGAATTTGGAAAACTTGGTTATAGCACTTGATGGAGTTTATATTTTTTTTTCTTGATGAGAATACAGTTCTTATTAGTATTGAATACAAGTATTGAATACAATTCCACATTGCCCTTCTCCCAATTTCCAACTTATCCTTTTTTTTTGGCGGTTGTATTTCTTTTTCTATCTCTCCTAAAGAATCTTCAGCCTTAAACATTTAGGTGCATTTAAAACGTGCTTTAACCTCTTGATCTATGTATAACTTCCAAGTATTTGAAAGCTGTATATTTGTGCAAGATACTTAGTGCACATATGAGAATAAATAAGGGATGAAAAATTCTATCAAATTAAAATTTTATTTCTTTAGTTGGATGCTTAAGCCATTCTTCATTAATAAAAAATATACATAATACACAGTTGCAACAAGCTGTGTGTGTGTGTGTGTGTGTGTGTGTGTGCCTGCATCTGTTGTAGACTCATGAGATTATTTTAGTATAAATTGTAATTGTCCTTTTTTGGAAATCAATACAGAACAGCAAGGCATATTTCCTCTAGGTAATAGTAATTCTTTAAATGGAAAGTACCCTTGGCCATTGTTTCATTTTTAAAGGTTCAAATTATTTTAGTATGATTAATGTGAACAGCAGTTCCCTGACAGTCTTCATAACTATATCCCGTGAGTTTAGGACCTCACTTTGCCCAGTTTATGCTTAAATCCTCTAATTTCAGTTGGATTTAATGCAAATAGTTGTTGTGCTTAACTATGACCCAATTTGGAAACTGTAGTTTTGATCAAACCAGTGTCCTCATAGAGCAGCGGTTGTCAACCTGTGGGTCGCGACCCCTTTGGCGGTTGAACGACCCTTTCACAGGGGTTGCCTAAGACCATCCTGTATATCAGATATTTACATTACGATTCATAACAGTAGCAACATTACAGTTATGAAGTAGCAAACAAAAATAATTTTATGGTTGGGTCACAACATGAGGAACTGTATTTAAAGGGCCAGAAGCTTGAGAACCACTGTCATAGAGATTAGAGAGAATAAATAAATAGGGTCCTCGCCTAGCCACCTGAACTTGTGGAATAGTTTATGAAACTCTCCTTCAGAGATGGTTAGTGCAAACAATCTAAAAATGATTTCAAATATAAAGTTGCTGGTAATGTCAATACTGCCAAATGTCACTGATCACTTCACTCCCATCTTGAAGCCAATAAGAATAAACATTGAAACAAATCCCTTAAGCAGTCCAGGACCAGTCCCTGGAATGTTCAGAATTGAAAGGTCTTACTCTCTTCTTTCTGAAAAGAATTGCCTCCTTGCTGATGGGTAAGCTACTTTTAAAGTTTATATGGGATGAGATGAAGCCAGCGTATTGAACTACTTCTTGAGAGACACATGCTCTGCCTATTTCTAATTGGAAATAGAGGCTTTGCTCTGGGTCAAATGACTAGCTATTCATCTTCAAGGATGGTATTGCCTCTGGGTTTTATATAGAGGCAGCAGGTCCTAAAAACTAAATGACTAGACCTCAGGATTTGGAGATTGAACCATTGTCTTTCAGACTTAAAATAGTGTGAGGCATGGTCACCTCTAAGGATCCTTGCTACTTTTCTAAAGTGCAGGGTTCCTAGTGAAAACAAAACAGGCTCTGTAGTCAGGCAGCCCTAGAGTTACTGTCTACTGGCTGTGATCCTGTAAAGTTAGTTATTCTGTCTTTGTGAGACTCACTTTGTAGACTGGCAAATTGAGGGCACTGATGTCTATCTCATCGAACTACAGTACACTTTCATTCTAGGTTACTGAACCTAACGTACGTAGGATACTGCCCAGCAGAGTGAAGATGCTCATTCATAAGAATCATTATTAATTTGGAATGGTTCTACCTCTGCCAGTAATGAAGTGTGCAACTTCAGGAGAACCACTCAAACCGAAGTTCCTATCAACGGACAAGCCTGGACTCTAAGTTCTCACGGTCACCACAATTGTTAGGCTCTCAACAAATATGAAGTGCCTTTGGGTGAGACTATCAACCATTTTCAGGTTGACCTATTGCCATTGGGAAAAATATCCATGATTATGATTTTTCTGGGTGATTTACTGTTTAAAAAATAAATTACCTTGGATGAGAGGGGGAAATGCTAAAAGATTGCATTTTCACAAAATTTGAAAAACAGTTTCATAGCTCTACACACACCCCCTAAAGCAGTTACTAAAAATGGTGCTTGGTGTTGTATCCCTTGGCTTGGAGCCTTCAACTTCCTATGAGCACATTGAAAATAACACAGGAAATACCTTATTCCAGAGAAGTTAGTTTAGCCTTTCTTCAGGCAGCCTTATCTGTGCCAAATCTAAACCACACTTGAAGATTTATGGATCAAGCTGCATTGGTGAAAAGGAATATGTTGCCTTTGAGTTGGGCTCCAGGACAAGTAGATGCTGTTGAATCAACAGTAAAACTAAAGTCAAGTCATGTCTTTCTACTGCTCAAAACCTCTTAACAGCATCCCATCTCACGCAAGTCCTCAGTCTGGTCTGCACAAATGTGCACCACTGCCTCCTTCACTTTTGACCTCATCTACTGCATTCTGCCCGGTCTCCCGGGTCTTTAGCTTCTTCCCATCAGCCTCCCCAGACAAACTCTGCCTCAGGGCCTTGATACTCTCTCCACTTCTGCTTAGAAGGCTCTTTGCCCAAATACCTATCAATCTTCATGGCTCCTTCCTCACTTCCTTAAGGCCTTTCCTGACACTGTCATCCTCATAGTGAACCTCTCTGACTACCCATGCCATTCCTTCCCCCTTGCATAATTTATTTATTTCTCCTTAGTGATTATTATTATTATGTTCTATTTTATTTATTTATTTTTTAAAAAATATTTTTATTAATTTCAGAGAGAAAGAGAGAGGGAGAGAGGATAGAAACATCAATGATGAGAGAGAATCATTGATTGGCTGCCCCCTGCACCTCCCTACTGGGGATCAAGCCCACAACCAGGGCCTGTGCCCTGACCAAGAATCAAACCGTGACTTCCTGGTTCATAGGTAGTTGCTCAACCATTGAGCCATGCTGGCCGGCATGTTCTATTTAATTTATTTATTTTGTTTTTCCCTCTACTACCTTGTTATAGGAGGTCAGGTGTTTGGTTTATTTACTAGTTATATTTCAAATAGGACCTGGTCCAGAATAGGTTCTCATTACATTTTTATTGAATGAATGAATAAATTAATGTTGATAGTCTGACCAAGGAGAAATGATTCATCAGGACAAACCATCAGAGATCTTAGAGTGTAAGCTCCCCAAGGAAAAGACATTCCCTTGCTAATTCTTGACTGCCTCCACAAAGCTTTGCAAAGCCCTGGGATATAGTGGGCATGCAATTAATACTTATTTTATAAATAAACTAATTTATTAATAATTTAAGCCTCTTAATTGTCACAGTGTCTCCTAAAATAAACCATCATGCTTTGGGAAAATGACTTCTTGTTATAATTTGGCTATCACTTTTGTTTTAGAAACTTAAATAAATTTCTCATTTCTGAGCCTCAATCTTCTTATCTTTAAATGGGCCAATATTATTTTTTAGTGTTTGTATCTAAGAATTAGAATAGTTAAATTATATACAATGTCTGGCAGATAATAAAGTTTCAATAAACACTATGTTATTTTTTTCCTCTTTTTAAATCACCCTAGCTCTAAATGACTCCTATTATACAATTTATGTTTACATTGTTCTCTTTGAGAAAAAAACTTAAAATCTCAGCTGCAACACAACCATCTGTAACAGTAAAACAAATTGTAAATTTATATTCTCTTCCCCCAGTTCCTCCCTAAATGTTAAGCTACACCTGTGCAGGAAGTATTACACCACATAAACAAAGTCTTAATCATTGATTACTACCAAAAAAGAGAAACAGGGAAACATCTACAACTTCCAGAGGAAATTCCAAGCACAAATTCTCACAGTTGCCTCTATTCACTTGTTGTTCCTCCTCTGACCATTGTTTTAACTACAGCTCAAAGAGAGATGCTAGTTTCATGGTACTTTTGCCTCCTTAAAGCAATACACTATCACTGCTGTCCAAGCTTAACGTTTGTAATACTTGCAATCGTTAACCATTAAGCTAAATAACGTAGGAAGTCAAAGATTAAATTCTGGAAGTTAAATTTAAAGAGGAATTTTAAAAACCCATGTGCCACAAAGCTTGACATAGTCCCTTCAATTGTGGCCCTACAAAGCAGACTGTTGGAAGGCATGCTTCATTAACTTTCATCTACATAGGCCTGAAGCAGTGAGCATCATCTTACAAAATTAGAAGTATGGCTGTAGTTTTTCTTATTATTAGGAGTAGAAGATTTGAAAGAGGAATCATTTTAAGGGAATCGTGGTAAGCGAACTAACATAATACTCCAGAGAGATTTCTAAATTTATCCCAATTGTGAACTTGCCCTATTTATCTAAATTCCTGGAATTTATTTTTGTTTTGTGCTGACCAGCCTTTGACTCATTTATTTCATTAGTCATTCTTTGTTAAACTTTAGTTAAGTTTTAAGAGACAGCATTGCTAGAAAATAGCACTAACTGTATATGGGATAATTTGTTGTCTGAGTTGATAAAAATGCCTCTGTTTTGGCAATGTTTTAGTCATTTTCTGGCTCTCTTCAGAATGGTTAAAACTAAAAACAATGTTTTAAGTAAGTAGGGCAACTTCTACACAATTAGAATAAGTATAGAAATGTCTTTAGAATGTTATGCATACTTTTAGAGCAATGTCCTTGGAATGATAATATTTTATGTAGATCTCCTTTTAATCATGATCTCTGAGATTAGCTTTAAAAGATCCTTAAATTCAAATACAATGGCTCTTTAGTTCCATTATCTACATTTTGTTGAGTATATGCTTTGGTTAAGATACCACATCAGGCCATAGCTGGTTTGGCTTAGTGGATAGAGCGTTGGCCTGCGGACTGAAAGGTCCCAGGTTAGATTCGGTCAAAGACATGTACCTTGGTTGCAGGCACATCCCCAGTGGGGGCAGGTGTGCAGGAGGCAGCTGATCGATGTTTCTATCTCTCTATCCCTCTGCCTTCCTCTCTGTAAAGAAGAATCAAAATATATTTTTTAAAAAAAGATAACACATCAGTTCTCTCATCCCTAAACTGTCTGTCAATCCCCATGCAGATCAAATGGCGGGAAATAGCAGTTTTCATTTTCAATATCCTCTGAATTTTCTCTCTCATTCCTCCTTTGCCTTACATGTTTGACTGCATAATGCTTTTAGAAGGAAGATGTGGTGTTTAGAGAATTATGGTTTAGATAATAAGTCTAACATTTTTATTTATTTACTCTGCAAATATTTCCTGAGCACTGCTTTGTTATCTATCCTGAATAACAAATGACCTCAAAACTTAGTAGCCCAAAGTAATGTTCTTATTTTGCATCATTCTCTGTGTTGGCTGGGGCTCAGTGGGTGGTTGTTCCGCTGATCTTGTTTGGGATGTCAGATGAGATTGCAGTCAGATGGTAGGTGGAGCTGGGTCATCCAAGATGGCTTTTTCACTGGCTTGTTGGGCACATTGGGGCTTCTACATGTAGCCTGTCTCTCCAGGGGGTTGTCTAGATTTCTTACATAGTGGCACAGGACTCTAAGAGGCAGTTAGTGGAAACTGCCACTCTTCTGTAAGTCTGGTCTCAAAGTCCCAGGATGTAACTTCTTTTGTATTCTATTGGTTAAAGCCATTCACAAGGCTATTAGCAATTCATAAATATTTTTAAAGGAAGAAAATGAGGGTTAAAGTTCAGAATAGAGAGCTGGATAAAATGTCTCTCTCTCCTCTACAACAGTACAAAACCAGGACAAACTATATACTTATGACATTGTGTGAGCCCTTCAAATTGTTAAGGTCACTGGACCAACCATTACTTAAAATCTGGAGAGAGATAAGCAAGAAGATCTGCAAGGAGAAATAAAATCTGAGTATTTGCTTGCCTTGGACAGACACCACCAAGCACCATAAAAGCTGGTAAGAATATTCATCTAGCAACTTTTAATGAGTCGCTAAAGGCCGCATGTGGAGTATTAATAACTACTATGTAGGGCTAGAATACCATTATGTGCTAGCCACAGTGTCTGGAACAGAGGATGTAGCCATTAAATGAAAGCTGTTGACACTATTTGGAATGTTTGATAATGAAGGCAATATTGTTATGCTTTTCTCAGTACATTTACTTAATTTATATTTTCACACATATTGAGCAAATTAAGTAAATTGGTTGAATATTTTTGTCTTCATCACATAAACAGGAAAACTACGTCTGAATATAAAGTGACTTTTTCAAGACTATTTCAATTCTGTCTCTCAAGAGGGATCCCTATTTTGCAAAACAACACATGATGAATCAACCAATATTTACTGAGTACCTTTGTTCCCAGGCAAAACATGCACATACACAGACACACTCACATATACACATAAACTTTAAAGTAGATACAGGTTGACTGCCTCATTTTTCTTCCTTTCCCTTATCATTTTATCTCTGGAGTTGGTGCTTCAGTTTGCAGGTTATATTCCTTGGCCTGTGCCCCTCCCCCATCCTTCCACAGGCACACCTTGCATCAATTGAGTACCTAAGGCAAAAGTGGCTAACAGATGTGTGGGCTCTGCTGTACTTTGGTATTGTAATTTCCTATCACTGAAAAAAATGTGAAGTGTCACCAAGGAGTCCAGGGGGGTTTCCTGACTAGCAATGCCTTTGAAGTTGAGGAATATTTCACGACAGAGGTTTTTAATTGCAAAGAATCTTAATCACGTGGAGAAGTATACCTTTGAAATATTTTTCTCTGAACCGTACATTTACCAGCTCAGGAGCTTCTTTCTAAGAAATGATACTTTAATTTCGATGCATTTACTTCCCTTACATTGCTGCCGTTCTATTCTTAGTCTTATTTATTACATTCTGAAAATTAGGCTACTTGCCTTAAGCTATTCTATATAAATGTGTTTACTCCCCACATCCGTTATTTTAGAGATGCAATTTTAGCCTTTAATTGAAGAAAACAATCTAAAGTGGCTCTGACTGAGATTTTCTGGGTTTATTCTCCTGCCGTCTCTGCAGGAGCTATTCTCCACTTCAAAAATCTGACAATCTCCACTAATGCTAATTCTGGGTCTAAAGAGACTTTACTTCTAAATTCAATTTTCCTAACTAATTCCATTTGCTGAAAGTTTGAATAAACTGGACTTATCTTAAAATGGATATTTGACCAGGCAAAAGCCAACACAAGAGCAGTGAAAAGTTTGTCATTGGTTTAAGACAGGAGAATGATTCTGTTCAAAGTTCATGTCAAAAATACATTGCCATAAATGTCTCATTATTTATCCCAGTTAGAGGTAAGATTATTTGTTGTGTATGTGTGTGTGTGTGTGTGTGTGTGTGTGTGTATGTGTGTGTGTGTATATATATATATATATACATACCAGAAACATATTTTGTCTTTGGTTATAGTAACACCACACACACACACACACACACACACACACACACACGATCATTGAAGCCCAAGTAAAATGACATTCATTAGGAAACCACACTCTTTTGAATGAAGGTCAATTCTGAAATAAATTTAACATTTCAAGTACAGACCCTTTACTTAAAACACCATCACTAATTGCAAGTGGATGCTTTGATATCAACCTGGCCTGAATGAATTATCTGCCATATCTGTGACTATATTAATAATTATTACACATGTCTGTCTGTCTGTTAATACATCTTTGGCCCCAGGGTCTCTTAAGATTTGGGTTGCACATTTAGTTTCTAGGTTGCTTGTTTTGTCCAGTCTTTGTCTTTAGTAGTGTTAGTATTGCCATTAATAAATTTGATTTTGATTTGAGGAAAGACCTACTGTTAATGTTCTTTTATCTTTTCCACATTTGCATGTGGGGTTAAAACCCCTGGATAACCAATAATATTTGCTCATCACAGAGGAAATACCGGGTGAGGAAGACTGTACTGGGTCATGCAAGTCAGGTGAGGTCTCTTGAGCCGACCACGTGGCAGCCTTACATTTGCGTAAAGGAAAGCTTACAGAGGGTAAATTGGATAGGGAGGAAGAACTCATCTAGAAGCTGGGATTGCACAACATATTACATGACACTGAAGAGAAGTTTAGTGCAGGTAACGAAGAATAAGGGTGGGGGTGGAGGGTGGTTGCAGCCTCCGTGATAAAGATTATGGTTATGGTAACGCTGATCTAGATAAAAGATAAGAATTATAAAAAATGGCAAGTTTGCCCAGCCAGTGTGGCTCAGTGGTTGAGTGTCGACTTATGAACCAGGAGGTCACGGTTCCATTCCAGGTCAGGGCACATGCCCAGGTTGTGGGCTCCATCCCCAGTGTGGGGCGTGCAGGAGGCAGCTGATCAATGATTGTCTCTCATCATTGATGTTTCTATTTCTCTCTCCCTCTCCCTTCCTCTCTGAAATCAATAAAAAAATATTTTTTAAAAATGACAAGTTTTAGTGTCAAGAACAGCATTTTTTTTTCTAGGAGAGTTGTGTGCCAAGCTACTCAATTTTGGAAAAATAAGAATCCCAAATATGCTTTCATCTCTGCTTTAGTGAGAAGCCTAGAAAAAGGCCTAAGGCAGCTTCATAAGTCATCTTCAGTTTTGGTTAAAAACAAACAAGCACATTTTTTAAAAAAAAATCCCACATTTCACCCATCCAAAAGTTTTCTTAGAGTCTAATAAATAGTATTCATTTTAAAAGAAGCATGTAAAAAACTTTCCTTCACGCACCCAAGAGCAATAGCTCTTGTGAAAAAGGATTTACTGGAAATTTCTGACATAATCAAGGACAACTTTTCCATATCTAATTTGACTCTATTTTCCCCATTTTTAAAAAAAGGAAAGTTTGTACTACGGATAGGCTATTCCTCAAAGATATCTCAAATGAAGCTATCAAATATATTCTCTAATGCCTGAAAAAAATTTAATATGCTTTTTATTGATACTTAGAGAGAGAGGGAGAGGGAAAGAGATAACAAGAGACATAGATTGGCTGCCTCCAAAAGCCACCCAGACTGGGGATAGAACTTGCAACCCAAGCATGTGCCCTGATCAGGAATCAAACCAGCGACCTTTTGGTGCCCAGGCCAATGCTCAACCAACTGAGCCACACCAGCCAGGGCCCTATAAAATTTTAAAGACCATGTCAATCACATCAAAGTAGTCCTTTCCTTTTTAGCAGATTATTTTGAATTCTAGGAAAGGAATATAAAGTGAAAAATACTTTTCCTCTATTCATAAAAATAGGGGTTAAGGTCAACATTAATAAGTAAGCATTTTATTTGTGACAACATTTAAGGCATATTTTGATTTTAAAGCACTATGAGAACCTTCTGCTTTTAAAAGAGGTGGGGGGAGCAATTTTTGATTTTTAGAGTCTATGGTTGAGAACACAAGGACTATGGTTCTGACACCAGTCCAGTTTGTATGTTTTTTCCACACCATGAAGCAATTCTGTGACACCAATTGGATGTCCTACAATTCAAATCTACTCTGACACTGTCCACCTGAGGCAGTGTCAGATCCCATAGGTTAAGGACTCACTCCTAGAAGATTGCCTCTGCCACACATACATACATACATACATACACACACACACACACACACACACACACACAGATCACAAGTCCATGTTGACACCTGTGCTTCTGACCCAGCAGGTATAGATAAGAGGTTCTTTGGGCCTCCTCCTTGGGCTTGATTAATTTGCTAGAACAGCTCACAGAACTCAGAAACATTTTACTTACCAGATCAACAGTTTATTGTAAAGTTACTAGAGGCTCGGTGCACGAAAATTCGTGCATGGGCGAGGCAGGTCCCTTAGCCCGGCCTGCACCCTCTCCAATCCGGGAGCCCTCGAGGGTTGTCTGTCTGCCGGTTTAACCCTGCAGGATGGGGCCTAAACCAGCAGGTGGACATTCCTTTTGCAATCCAGGACTGCTGACTCCTAACTGCTTGCCTGTCTGCCGGCCTGATCGCCACCTAACCACGCCCCTGCTGGCCTGATGGCTCCCAACTGCCCTCCCCTGCCAGCCTGATTGCCCCTAACTGCCTCTGCCTTGGCCCCCAGCTCCGTGGGTTTGTCTGGAAGGAAGTCAGACATCTGGAAGATGTCTGGTCACCCAGTCTAATTAGCATATTACCCTTTTATTAGTATAGATAATTGAGGAACAGCCCAATGAAATCAATGCATAAGGCAAAGTATGGAAAAGGGGCATTGAACTTCCATGTCCTAACCAAGCATGCCACTCTCCCAGCACCTAGAGGTGTTTACCAGCCTAGAAGCTCTTCAAACTCCATCCTTTGTGTTTTTGTGGAAGTTTCATTAGATAGGCATGCCTGAGCAACTGATTGGCCTCTCTTCCCTCCCTCTCGTCCCTCCCATCATGAAGACCCCACCCTGATGACCTCATCTAAAGTTAATTACCTCCAAAAGGTCCCATTTACAAATATCAAAATGGGGATTAGGACTTCTATTAGGACTTCAACACATGAATTTGGGGGGAACACATTTCAGTCCATAGCAGTGAGCTTCTTAGATCTGTAGGTTTATAGTTTTCATCAACTTTGGAAAAATTTTTAGCTATCATGTTTAATTTCGGATAATTTCTACTGCTATGCCTCCAAGTTCACTAGTATTTTCTTCTGTAGTGTCTAATCTGTTTTTCATTCCATCCAGTGTATTTCATTTTAGATATTGTATTTTTCATCTCTAGGGGTTTGATTTGGGTCTTTTTAATATATTTTTTTCTCTGCTCCTTACCCTCACAGTTTCCTCTACCTTCTTGAACTTAAGGGGTTTATTTATAACATCCTTGTCTATTAATTCTAATATCTTCTTTCTGGGTCTATGGATATTGATTGATTTTTCTCTTGAAATATGACTATAGCTCATTTTCCCCCTTTTTTACTGGCACTCAATAAAAATCAGTTAATTTTTATTGAGTGCCAGTCATTGTGAATTTTACATTGTTCAGTGCTGGATATTTTTGTATGCCCTTACATATTTTGGGGCTTTGTTCCTGGACAAATAAAATTACTTAGAATCAGTGTGACCCTTTGAGATTTCTTCTCAATCTTCATTGTAGCAGGTTTAACTTGGGGATAATCGGCCTGCTACTAAACATGCTACCTGATGGCTCATTTATTAGATCCTTCCACTCTGCCCGGTAGGAACATGAATTATTCCTGGCTCTACGAGATCCGAGGGTTGCTCTATCTACTTCCCTCTGGTGGTCTTTCCTCAGCCTTATTTTTCTCATGTGAATACACAGATCAGTTCTTAGGAAAAGACTTGAGAGGGCCCCTGAGCAGATCTGCCAGTCCCTCTCTTTGCATTTCTCTTCTCCCCAGCACTCTACCCTGATAATTATACCAGCCTTGGCCTCCTTCATTCTGTTTCCTCAATCAGTGAGATTTCTGGACTATTTGAGCTCCTCCTCCTAGATGTTAGCCTGGAAAAGGCTCCCTAGGTCATTCATTGGTCTCATTTTTCTTGTTTCCCTGTGTTAGGAACCACTGCTCTGAGCTGCCTGTTGTTTCATATAGCAGGTCTGCTTTCCTATTTGTTTAAGATGAGAGGCTAAATCCAGTTCCTCATGTGCCATCATGGCCAGAAGTAGAGGTCTCATTTCCCTACCACATTTGTTACACATTGAATTTGTACATATATTGTAATATATCTATTAACTGTTCTGTTACTCTGATATAGTTGCCTGTTTATGTGCTAATAACACATTATTTTGATCATGGAGTCTTTATGTTAAGTTGTAATGTTTGCAAGGCCAATCTATCCTCTACTTTTCATATTTTTTTAATGCTCTTAGATATTTTTATGATATATTTTCCCTTTTTAGATCTTGTTATATGACCTCAAGTAATAGATTACAATTACATTTAATTAAGCACTTTATTGTTAGAAATACTGTTTCTAAACCATATTATAAATGAATTGTATTTTCTGTTTGTTTCTTGCTCATAATTCCCAGTATAGAATAAAGCTACTAATTTTTGCACATTATCTTTTAAGAAGTAATCAAATCTCCTTTTTATATCATATCATATTGACAAAAAGATAATTTAATTTCTTCTTGTTCAATATTGACTGATATTTTTATTACTTTCACTTGGTATATTCCCTAAAACTGCAGTTCCCTGGAACTATGAGTCAGTGTTGTTTAGTAAGGATATTACTAAAGGATATTTCTTTCTTGTTCCTGATTTTGATGAAAATGGCTTTAGTGGTTCACCATTTGGAATAATATTTGTTGGCTCATCATATAAAAGCCATTTATTTAAATGCCTTCTTAGAGTTCTTACTAGAATTTCTGTTATATTTTATCAAGTGCCATTTCAGAATGTATTGAAATGATGAAAAAATTTTCTCCTTAGTGTGCTAATTAGTGAATTATGTTAATTGGGATATTTTCACATTGAACCCTCTTCTATTTCTAAATTAAATCTTCCTTGATCATTTTTTAAAAATATATTTTATTGATTTTTCACAGAGAGGAAGGGAGAGAGATAGAGAGCTAGAAACATCAATGAGAGAGAAACATCGACCAGCCGCCTCCTGCACATCCCCCACTGGGGATGTGCCCGCAACCCAGGCACATGCCCTTGACCGGAATCGAACCCGGGACCTTTCAGTCCGCAGGCTGACGCTCTATCCACTGAGCCAAACCGGTTTCGGCCCTTGATCATTTTGATACACTGTGAGTAGACTGAATTCTGTTATTGTCAGATACTGTTAGATTGGATTAAAAAACAACAGGGTTTTTTTTTCTTCCAGAATTTGTACAGTGATGAATGAGTAGCTTTCCTCCTTTTTATATCTTCTTTAACAAGTTTTGTTATTAAATTAAACTGGGCCCTTAACATAACTAAGGAGACATCTAGAAAAATCAATGGTCTGGATTTAAAATTCTAAAAAATAAAATTATATCAAGAAGAATCCAATTATTGGCACCATATTTTTTAAAAGAAAATATGGCTTGCATGCATACAGATGTGCGAGGAGAGAATGTCAGAGGTGAAAGCAACCTGCCCAGGATATGCAAATGTTTCAGTTGTTTATGGATAGCATTTCCCTCCTCTTTCGGTTTGTCACTCCTCCCTCATCCCTGAGATTTACTACCCACGTGTCAACCTGAGCTGGGCTCAGCTGCAGAGTAGTTTTGTACTTTTTGCTGCCAAACCTAAGAAGCTGGAATATACAGTCTCTTAGGGCTTAGCAGTTGTTAAAGTGAGAAAATCCTCTCTGGCAACTGCTGAGGGAATGTATGAATGTCAGGGAATGAGGAGATCCTGGGGGCAAAGAATGGCTCTTCAGAGACACAGATGTGCGACCTGCGAGGCAGGCCCACTTAACATTCTGGTCAGCAGCTGTGGTGGGTGTCCTGGAACTCAGAATGCTTCCTAAAACCCTGGGCCCTCAACTGTAATAAACATTTTTTCTCTTTTATAGCTGATTCTGCGGCCAGAGCAGTTCTCGTAACCTCCAGAGCTGCCGCGGTTGTAATGGAAGGAATATGTGGCCTTTCCCCTCCCATCCATGTGTTCTTTACCTTAACAACCTCACTGGGACCGGGTGTCTTCTTTCCCTCTCTCTCCCAGCCCCCCAAATTTGTCCCTTATTTCTGCCTCATCTCCTCTGCCTTTCCAGCTTTGCCTTCACTTTCTCCATATATTGTTCTCAGCTCAGTTTAGGCTGGAATGCAGTCCAACACTGGCAGTCCTTGCAGCACTTTAAATGCCATGATGTGGAGTCGGTTCATAATATTGGCAGCAATAGGCTTGCAGTGATGGCAGCAGCACAGTGGACTCAGAGGTGGCAATTCTGATGGGGGCAGATTGGGCAAGGGTGCCAGCAGTTTCCATGGTGACATTGTTGGCTTCACGAGAAGTAGGGAATGAATAATGGTCATGAATAGAGACTTTTCCATGGTTAGTTGCGACCCTCCTTCCACCTGGGATGGACATTGTAATTGCCTTCCTAGCATCCATTCACTCCCTTCCCATTGGCTTGGGAGAGATTGAACTCCCCTCATTTCTAGGAATGGGACCTGTTTTGATCTAAGCCATTCATTACAAGTTCTCACTATAACAGCTAGTTCAAGGTTAAGCCATAACTCAGCTCTAAGCTAATTAGTGCACAGAATTACTTTAGTGATAGTGATTGTTGAAGGGATGGGCACATGCCATTAAGTGGTCCAGTTAGAGGCAGTGTTCATGACTTCTGTTAGATGTTGTTGATGTTTCAGTAATCCATTGCTCAATAAACAAAAAAACACTACAAAATGTAGTGTCTTAAAACATCAATGATTTATTATTTCTCTTAATTTTGTGAGTCAACAGTGTGAGTGTTTCTTCTGGTCTTACCTGAGGTCATTCATTTGGTTGCAATCATATCACAGTTCACTTGTGACTGGAGGATCCCAAATGGTGTCACACTCATGTCTGACAATTGATACTGACTATTGGTTGGAGTGCCATGACTCTCTTCCATGTAGCTTATCCCACAATAGGGTACCCTGGGTATTTGCCTAACATGTTGATTTTAGGTTTTTAAGAGTGGAAGTTAAAAGTTCTTTTAAGGTTTAATCTCTGGAACTTGCATATCATCACTTCTATCATATTCTGTTGGTAAGGGCAATTAACAAAGCCAGCTAATATTTAAGCTAGAGAAAAAAACCGACTTCATTTCTTAATGGGAGCAGCAGAATTGTCAATTACTAAGTGATGTGAACACAAAGAATCATAATTCATTAAGGGACATTAGCTATCCATAATGGTTAAGTAAGGCTAGTTATGCAGTATAAGTTACATATGCTGCATAATTTATTGTCCAGTATTATCTTTAAAAAATTATCATGTAGATTCCTCTATCTGGTGTATTCCAGTTTTCATAATTTTCTCTTTAGAACTGGCTTTCTGTTCTGTCACATCTCAGTGTGTGTTACACTTATTTTAGTGTATGTGTACCTATCTCCCAATTTGAAATTACCTATAGATTCAACATAATTCCTATTGAAATCCCAGCAAAGTAATTAGTACATATTGAAAAACTTATTCTAAAGTTGATATGGAAAGACAAAATAGCCAACTTAATATTAAAGGAGAACAGAATCAGAGGATTGTTAATACCTGACTTCAAGACTTATGATAAATCTAGGGTAAGCAATACAGTGTGGAACTGGTGAAAGAATAGACAAATAGATCAAGGTACTAGACTAGAGAGCACAGAAATAGACCCACACAAATATAATAAATTAATCATTGGAAAAGAAGCACAGGCAATTGAATTAAGATTAAATTTAAAGGGTAATTTTTTCAACAAATCGTGCTGAAAGAACTACATCCACATACAAAAAAATCTAAACACAAACCTTAGACCTTTCACAAAATTAACACATGGATCATGAACCTAAGTGTAAAATGCAAAACTATAAACCTCTGAGAAGATAACATAGGAGAGAAAATCTAGGTGACTTTGGGTCTGGCAATGATAAATCCACACATTTTTAGGTACAACACCAAAAATGTGATCCATGAAAGAAGAAATTGATAAATTAAACTTCATTAAAATGAAAATCTTCTGCTGTGCAAAATGACAATGTCAAGAGAATTAAAAAAAAACAAGCTACAGGGGGGAAATATTTGCAAAAGACACAGCTGATAAAGAACTGTTATACAAAACTAGAGGCACGAAATTCACAGCCCTGCTTCATCCAGAAGGTCATCCGGTAGGTTGTCCAGATGGTCTTTCCAATGTTTGGCCGTCTGGTCTAATTAGCATATTATGCCTTTATTATTATAGATATATACAGAACCCTTGAAACTCAATAATAAGAAAACAACCTAATTAAAGAATGGGCCAAAGACCTTAATAGACACTTCCCCAGAGAAGATATACAGATGACAAGTAAGCACCGAAAAAGATATTTAACATCATAAGTCATAAGGGAATTGCAAATCAAAACATGAGATGCCACTACATACCAATTACATGGCCAAAATCCAAAACCCTGACAACACTAAAAGCTGGAGAGGATGTGGAGCAACAGGAACTATCCTTCATTGCTGGTGGGAATGAGAAATGATACAGCCGCTTTGGAAAAGAGTTTGGCAATTTGTTACAAAGCTAAATATACTCATGATCCAGCAGTCACACTCCTTGGTATTTACTCAAATGAAGTAAATAAGAATTTAAGTTTCCTCCATGTCTTTTAATGGTTTGATAGCTCATTTCATTTTACCACTGAATAAAATTTCATTGTCTCGGATTGACACCCTATGTCCACACAAAAACCTGCACGCAAATGTTTATAGCAGCTTGATTCATAATTGCCAAAACCTGAAAGCTTCCAAGAAGTCCTTCAATAGATGAGTTAGTAAACAAACTGGTCCATCTCCAGCGGTTCTCAACCTGTGGGTCGCGAACAATGAAAATATATCCTGCATATCAGATATTTACATTATGATTCATAACAGTAGCAAAATTACAGTTATGAAGTAGCAACGAAAATAATTTTATGGTTGGGGGTCACCACAACATGGGGAACTGTATTAAAGGGTCGCGGTATTAGGAAGGTTGAGAACCACTGAATTCTAGACAATGAAATTTTATTGAGTGGTAAAATGAATGAGCTATCAAGCATTAAAAGATGTGGAGGAAACTTAAATGAATATTGCTAAGCGAAAGAAGCCAATCTGAAAAGGTTACATACTGTATGATTCCAACTATATGACATTCTGTAAAAGGCAAAACTATGAAGTCAGTAAAAAGATCAGTGATTACCAGGATCTTGAAGGGAGAGATAAACAGGTGGATTTTTAGGGCAGTGAAATTAGTAGGATACTGTAATGGTGGATATACGTCATACAGTTGTTAAAACCCATAGAATGTGCAACACAAGGAATGGACCCTAATATAAACTATGTACTTTTGTTGTAATAATGCATACATATTAGCTCATTAAATGTAACAAATGTACCACATTGATCAAGATAATAATAAGGGAAACTAAGGGTGGGGTGAGGGTGGGATAGAAGGTGGTTTATAGAAACTCTCTTTACATTCCACTCAATTTTTCTATAAATCTAAAACTGTTCAAAAAATAAAGTCTAATAATTTTTAAAAATAGATACAAGAAAGCTATTTCATAATGTTTTATTTTATATTTATATGAGTCCAGAAGTACTCCAGTAAAAAGGCAATTATTCTCCAGTACAATGGGTGGCCTAATACATTATATATCTGTTTTCATTAAACTTATTTTTGTACTTTGGTAATTATAATTTTTTTCCTAGTTTATTATAATGTATTTCTTTCACTGCTTGAAATGATTGCTTTGGGAAGAGCGTGGATGGATTTGATTATGTTATTGACACATTTCAGGTGAGATGAATGATACTTCTTTGAGAATACAACAATATTAATGTAATATTTGTAGTTTCTTTGTGTCCCTTACATGGACTCACAGTCCATAATGAAGCTCATTTACTCAGAAAGCATTGGTTTAGAGATAGACTGATTAGGCACTTGGGAGGCCAATAGAATTCCAGTGCATTTTATTCTTCTATTTATTCATTTATATATTCAATCAGCAAATATTCATTTCACTACAGCTACATGCTAGATTCCCAAGAGGCTCAGGGTACACATGGGTGACACAATCTTTTTCTTCAGGACACTGGTCTGGTAATGAGTTCCATCAGTTGAACTGGCAGTTGTGATAAAGTATAGTCGGTGCTATGACAGGAGAAGGACTGTACTATGGGCATTGTACTATGTGGCTGGGGTGCATTTGCACAGTGAGGTGTGGCATGGAATGCCGCCAGAGAGGTTGGTCAGCAATGACATTGTCTTTATCTTGAAGTACTTGAAACAGGATCAGAAAACCGCATGTATTCAAGAAAAAACAAAACAAAACACACCTCTCGACCTCTTATTCCTGATGATCATGGAAGCAACTCCTCAAATGCTCAGACCAGTCTGACACAGGAACAGCCTCAGAGTGCCTCACCCTTCTCGCTTCCTCACTCGGATCTTATCTGTGAAAACCTTTAGGCACTTATGCACGGGCAATGTGGGCGTGCAGGGACCACGCAGCAATCCTTGGCCAGTTGAGAATAGGAAATAATGAAGAGATGCTTCCCTCTTCCCTCCTCCAGGCTGGCAGTGCTGGAGGAAGGTCCTATAGGAGAGACTCGAGCATCCAGTTCCCCAGAGGGGTGGCCAGCTCTGTTGTTCATTCTTGTACTGGTGTTCCCTCTTTCTCTATTTCACTTTTTCTTCCCCGCACTCCTGCTCCCTGGGATCACATGACCATACATATTATCTTCACATTAGCCAGTGTGGAAATGAACACATCTTTAAGAACTTTAGAGTCCTGCTAGAATAATCCTACCCAAACATTTATTTAGTTTTATATGTCATACACATTGTATCTAAAACTAAAACATGGCTATGAAAACTATATTTTATCCTTTAGGGCAATACTAAAATCCTTGAATTGGTATGATAGAAATAATTACATGTTACAGTACATTCTATGCTTGTTACGACTAAAATATAACTGAATTAACAAGTCTTTTTAGAATTGCTTCTTGTCCAAGACTCTTAATTATACATTATATAGCTCAATGTGTCTGATCTATATCTATATCTATATCTATATCTATATCTATATCTATATCTATATCTATGTCTATATCTATCTATATTTATATCTATCTATCTCTATATATTTATTGTTGTTGTTAATCCTCACCCAAGGATATTTTTCCATTGATTTTTTAGAGAGAGTGGAAGGGAGGGAGAGGGGAATGAGAGAGAGAGAGAGAGAGAGAGAGAGAGAGAGAGAGAGACATGAGACACACATTGATTGGTTGCCTCCTGCACACTCACTGGAGCCTGGGGTCGAACCAGAAACCCAGGTATGGCCCCTTGACCAGGAATCGAATGTGAGACCTTTGGTGCTGGGACTGATGCTCTAACCACTGAACACAGCAGCCAGGGCTGTAATATTTTTATACCAGTATGATTTAGAATCATCTAACATAGTCCAAAGTAGTGAAAAAATACCAGAGTCAATTTTACTTGTAAATAAAGAACAGTCTGTCTCTTAGAATTCTTTATTTAACTAGAGATTTTTTTCAATGCTGTTATCTTAATAAATGTCAGCATCCAATTTTATTTATGACCTTACCTAGTATTGAAATGGCAGGAAGGCTAACATGATCTCTATCTGATATATGACCACGGAAGCCATTGTCTTACAAAGAAACATCCTTGGGTTTTTCCTTTAGTCCAGGAGTCCTTCTATCAGCCTGACCAGGGAAACCTACTCTGCCCTGTGCGTTGGCTCTTTGAACCGTATGATAATGGGTTCTAACCATGCCAAGTTCACGCATCTGAAATACATTTAATGGCTGAGCAACTTTACTACTCAGCAGCCTCTTCTATCTTCTCTTCTCCCATCTCCTTTTTATGGGATGCTTCAACCTCATTAGCATTTCAGGAAAAAAAACCTGGATCCTGTCCATCATTTTTGTTGTCGCTTTCCTTTTCCTGGCAGACAGAGCATGAAGTTTCAATAGAGGAAGCGGGGAGGGATACAGCACATTCAGAGTTTATGAAAGACCTTATTTACCATTAAAGTGAAGGTTTCCAGACACTCCAGCCCTGTTTTCTTATGCTCTTCTGTCTTTGATGAGGAATTAAGGACTCCAGCCAGGGCTACAGAAGACACCGAGAGCTGTCTGGCAGAAGGCACTGGCCAGTGCCCTGAAGCCGATCGTTATTACGAATGATGCTGGGGGGTACACCGAGGAGCGGAAGAGTGGGCAGAAACCATTGATAATCCCCTTACAGGGGCACTTCTGAGAGGAGTCTGACTCTGTACACTTAAGCGAATATTTTCCTGCTAGCTTCCTTTGCACATTTTTTTTTTGCAAAGCACTCATTACAGTTTGCCTTTTTTAAAAAATATATTTTATTGATTTTCTACAGAGAGGAAGGGAGAGGAATAGAGAGTTAGAAACATCGATGAGTGAGAAACATTGATCAGCTGCCCCCTGCACACCCTCTACTGGGGATGTGCCCGCAACCAAGATACATGCCCTTGACCGGAATCAAACCTGGGAACCTTCAGTCTGCAGGCCGACGCTCCATCCACTGAGCCAAACCGGTTAGGGCACAGTTTGCCTTTTAATAGAATTACTCCATTCCATTCTACTCAATTGTAAGTCTTTAGAATAGAGGCTTTCAGATGTTAGTGTGTCTAAGAATAATCTGAAGACCTTGTCAGATTAGTTTAGGGCTCACATCTTTGAGATTCTCATTCAATACACTTGGGATGGGGCCCGGAAATGTTCATTTTAACAAGATCTCAGGGAACTGTCATACATTTGTCTATGACCCACCTTGAGAAACATTTGCCTAGAGATCAAGGTCTCTGTGGTCTTATGCCCTAGCACTATGCAGTACACATAGAGGTCCTCAGTACCTGTGCGTGGACCTGAGGCGCATGCTCCGGGTGGGTAAAACCCCATTGGTGGTTCAAGCTCAATGGTGGCTCAAGCTCTCAGAGGTAAGACCGAGTCTCTAGGGGGTGGTGCATAGACTAATTTCCTTTCTTGGTAGAAAGAAATTAGATAAACAGTTCTCCAATTGGGAACAATTAGTAAGAGAGAAATACTTCTGGGAGAACACCTGATAGAAAGCATGATCTATGTACTTACTTTTTACATTAGAGGGGCATGCAGACCTAGGGGGGAGGAAATGCATTCATGTTTGATTTTCCCATTCATTACTGGAGGCCCGTTTCCCATGTCTTCCGTTTATTCCTTTTGTTTATTGTTTACTAGGTGCTGTGAAGGCAGCTCTTTCATGTGCCTTGTCCTTTGTTCTTCTGCCACAGGGTGTGAAGCCATTTACTTCTTTCTTCTTTGCTCATGGCTGCCTCTAAAGAGACATGTGCAAAAGAAAGAGGAAAAGCACATCTTGCCCATCAGCTGTTCACACATCAGTCAAACACGGGGTCCTTCATATAAGAAGACAAGGACAGCCCCTGTTTGTTGCATTCGGAGGGGTACAGTGATTCATCACAAACTATGCTCTCTAACGACATCATCTGCAGAACTGATAGTTGTTTTAATATCAATAATTGGAAAGCATCTTTGTTTTTTTAGAGTTTTGCTAATGCTTTCAACTATTGGAACAGATTAATATGCCACATTCTTGCATCAGAACCATTCACTCTTCAGTTTATTTAAATGTCATTAGTGTGGACTGTTTAAAGTTGTAAGTAGGAAAAAATGCCTCTGAAAAATACACGTGAATAGTATCAAGACAAAAATATATATGGTTTGTTTTGCTTGCTTGTGCTTTGGCTCTTTGATTCTGGTATTTTTTTTCACTATTTTTGCCTATGTTAGATGATTCTAAATTATACTAGTATAAAAATTAAGTGGAAATAGTCATTGCCCATTAGCTCCTGGATCTGTTTCCCAGTGAGAAAAGGCAATGAACATAAACATTAAAATCAAGACACGCTCTTGATTTTAAGAATCTATCTGCATCTTTTGATGAGCATTCACTAACAACTCTGTCTCTTTAATTAGGGTCAGTGTCTTAAGTTATAGCATCTCTTAGAAACAAAACCGGCACATATATTCTTGCCCCTGGTTGGATTTACATACTATCTAGATGTTGAAAAAAAGTTACAGACTTGCAAAGGGTCTCCCTTCAAAACAGCATAGAGCAATGGTGATGCTCATTGTATTGGAGCTTATTGCATAGGCCAGGGCTGTCACTTTCCCATAGTGTCTTTATTTATTATGCTAATTGACTCTCCCAGTGCAGCCAGGAGGGGATCAGCCCTGTGAAAAATTTTTTTTTGGGGGGGGGGGGGAGTGGGGAAGGTGGGGGTTAAAAGCAAACCTGTTTTGTGCCTGAATAAAACAAAAAAATCAATGTCGTTTTTTTTTCTCTTTTCCCCCCAAAAAACAGGAGGGTCAATACCATGGTTGTTTTTGTTCCCATCCAGTTATGTAACCGTGGGGACTTGCTTCATTGCTTTCAGGATTTGTACAAAACACATTAAAGCTAAACAATAGGCGGGAGTCCCAGGAGCGACCCACGGAGCTGTGTCTTTGAGTCTGTCCTCCCTCCTAGGTTTGGGGATCTCCCATTAGTTCCATCTCAAGTGCTGACTGTGAGTGAGCGAGCGTGTGTGTGTGTGTGTGTGTGTGTGTGTGTGTGTGTGTGTGTGTGTGTGTTTAGTTAGCTGGCACGCAACACACTTCCCCAGGGTTGTGTTTCCTTTTTCCTGAGATTTGGCGAAGGGTAAAGGGTCGGAGTCACATGGATACAAAGCATTTGATTAATGTCCAAGTCACCGCGGTGGCTGCCAGAGCCGCCTCCCCTCTAGCCCGGACCGTGTGAG
>NW_005358649.1:1196272-1199188 GCF_000412655.1 Myotis brandtii
GGTGCCGGGGGTCGCACGGAGTTTCCCGGGCCTCGGAGAGGTGCCGGTTTGCAAAGTGAGCTGGACGGGGAGAAGGAGCTGGTCCCGGGAGTCCCGGCATCTTTCCTCCCTCTCCCGCCCCCCTCCCCGCCTGGCCTGCAGGATCACATTGTGCAATTTTTTTCCCCCTTTTCTTCCTCCCCTGGGATTTTGTGTTAAGACTTTGGCTCGCTGATGAAAGTCAGTCTGCTACATTCAGATGCATTTAGTTTTAAAAAGTACTTGATTCTTCTAGAGCCGGAGTCCACTATTCAGATTTCAGGACGGGGAAGTCCCTTTCCTTAGAATAATCTTTGAAACAGGGTTCGGGTGGAGGGTCGGCGCTGAGAGAGCAGCGGGGTTATGGTCTCTAGCAGCTGTTCGATATTAGAGCCACATGTGGTGGTCGCCCCTTCCTAGTCCTACAGTCTCCTCCCCCTCCCCCTCCACCACCCCAACCCCCACCCCGAGTTTAAATCAGTTCCCGCTCAGGTTCTGGGGTCCCACTGAGCCCGGGAGAGGCGCATAATAAAATTCATGTCAAACAACTTCAAGTTTTCCTAGAACTGGCAGGAACTTTGTTTCAAAGTTTCAGCCTGGCTCACTGGAAGTCAGCTTTGTAAACGGTTCATTCATTGTAGGACCGGGAGGGACAAAATTGAGTGAAAGAAACTTCTGAGACTTCACTCAAAAGTTGATTTTTTTTTTCCCTACTCACTGCTGCAAAGACAAAGAATTTGAGGATTGGCTGCTTTCCACCCAGATGTCCGGGAGAGCATCATTCAGACTAAGGAGCCATAGCCTTTGCAGTCTCCCCCAAATCTAACCTTCTTCCACCACCCTATTGGTAACCCCAGTCCAAAGGGAAATGTTTCTTAAGCCAAACTTCCTGCTCAGTTTTCTGAACGATGTAAACTTTCTGCTTATGATTATGACAGAAGAAATTCACTTCTTAACTAGGGCAGAAAGGAAAGAACAATGAATGTCTCCAGGGATGTAAGATGCACAGGTTGGCTTCTGGGTAATTTCTCAAGTTAAAAATCAATCTGCTTGAGCCCCCCAGGGGCCACACTCTTTGGAAATGTTGTGTATTTGAGAATATACTGGTAATTGGCTATAAATAGAATTCTACACTTCCATGCAGCAATGTAAAAAAGAAGAAGGAAAGAAAAGGATGTTTTAAAGGAGATTTGAGTTTTAATAGCCTCAAACTGGCTTTCATGAAACTTTGGTGGTGACAAAGTCCTTTGACTTATAACAATCTGAGTCACTTCTTAAATTGCCTTCCTTACTTCTTTCTGGAGGTTTATGAAAAAGATATTGTGGAGAGTCCTAATTTAGAGACATAGCTAACCTAAGCTACCTTAAAAACCAAGTTGTTGATCTTTATTTAAAATATCATTTTTCCTCTAATCTTAACACCTGATTATTAAAACTGCAAACTTATTGCTATATAGCGATAGAAATGATAGGAGGTATAAAATAAATTATATTTTCCTACTTACAAGTAGATCACCTAATAATTTCATTCTTTTCATCTCATGCAGAAATTATGGACTTTTCCTTTTCTTATGTCCATTATATGTGCACATGTATGTTTACACACACACACGCAAACATGCTTACTGGCCTGGAAGTCATCCTTAACAAAAGTTTACCCTGACTTCTTTATAGTCTTGTAACTATTCAAAGCCTAAGATCTACTTATAATACACTATTAGCTTTTCTTTTTTGGGTATTACGGATAGTAACATTTAATTTCCATGTATTATATTAGGTCCATCTAGTTTTAACTTTAGCCTAATCTAATATGTATCAAGAGCTTTAAAAAAATTTAAACCCTTTGGCCTGGTAATTCAGCTTCTAGAAGTCTATCCTAATGGAATAATCAGAAATGCAGACAAACAATGAAAGTTATTTTAAAAAATTAGCTGTAATATTAAATAAGCACTGTGGTAAATTTGCAAAAATTTGATAGTGCATTCTTCAGTCAAATTTAAATATTTGTTAGATTAGTCATTTAGATGTTTGTCATTGCTTCAAGCCATTCACATGGGTGAAGGGTAACTCCTCTTTATTACAAAGAGATAGAAAACATATTTTTAGTTTTATCAAGAACATATTTTTACTTGCGGGCCCATAAATAAACCCAACAAGATGGTATTATTGCTCTTGATTAAATAATTGTGTGGCCTGAGGGGATGACTTTTCTTACTAAGATTTTTACTTCTGAATCCTTTCTCTTCTCTTTTCTAACTCTTCACCTTCACTGGAGAGAGCACCTCTCCCCACCCCCACCCCTAGGTGGTCCATGAACGTTGCCTTTTTTCTCTGTACATAGACTCAGTCCTTATGCACCTTCTTTCCAGTGCCTGCCAGGCGCACACTTCTTGATTGAACGAGAGACTTTCCTTTAAGTTTGCTGCTGTCATTTGGAGTGGCTGTCTCTTCCCATGGGTGTCATGCTTTCTCAGGGCTCCTCTCTCGCTCCTCCCTGGCCCTTAGCTACCTGCTGGATTCCTACTGGGCTTTCAAGGCTCAGTTCAAGTCCTTCAGAAAACCTTTCATGAACCACCCTGCATTCCCTCAGGTTAGAATGCTCACTGCTTTGTACCTACTCTTCCCTGTGGTTACTTCTTCCTTAGCACTAAGGAAAGCTTATGCATTTATTTGTTTACCGTTGTTTCATTCTACTAGAATGCAAGCTTCTTGAGGCCTACATTTTATTCACCTGTGTTTCCCCAGAATCTTGTACTGTGCTTGAGACATTGTAAGTAATCAGTGCATGCTGAATGAATAAATGAATGAATGGGCAAATTGACCCATCTTCTAAACTCCTACCCCTTTAAAAAAATCTTTATTGTTGAGAGTATTACTGATAAATAATCCCCCACCCCC